>NW_026137996.1:0-418095 GCF_019393585.1 Leptopilina boulardi | reverse complement strand
ATTTTTTTCTACACTTTTAGGTGTATTTTGTGCAAGAATATGCAATAAAATCTTCTGCCTAAGAAAAATTGAATTTTTTTTGAAATTTTTTTTTTGACCTGGATGACTTTTTGGTGGTAATAGAGGTGTTCCTCTACTCGGATTTGTCTGTCGATTTTTTTCTACACTTTTTAGGTGTATTTTGTGCAAGAATATGCAATAAAATCTTCTGCCTAAGAAAAATTGAATTTTTTTTGAAATTTTTTTTTTGACCTGGATGACTTTTTGGTGGTAATAGAGGTGTTCCTCTATTCGGATTTGGCTGTCGATTTTTTTCTACACTTTTAGGTGTATTTTGTGCAAGAATATGCAATAAAATCTTCTGCCTAAGAAAAATTGAATTTTTTTTGAAATTTTTTTTTTGACCTGGATGACTTTTTGGTGGTAATAGAGGTGTTCCTCTACTCGGATTTGGCTGTCGATTTTTTTCTACACTTTTAGGTGTATTTTGTGCAAGAATATGCAATAAAATCTTCTGCCTAAGAAAAATTCAATTTTTTTTGACATTTGTTTTTTGACCTGGATGACTTTTTGGTGGTAATAGAGGTGTTCCTCTACTCAGATTTGGCTGTCGATTTTTTTCTACACTTTTAGGTGTATTTTGTGCAAGAATATGCAATAAAATCTTCTGCCTAAGAAAAATTGAATTTTTTTTGAAATTTTTTTTTTGACCTGGATGACTTTTTGGTGGTAATAGAAGTGTTCCTCTACTCGGATTTGGCTGTCGATTTTTTTCTACACTTTTAGGTGTATTTTGTGCAAGAATATGCAATAAAATCTTCTGCCTAAGAAAAATTCAATTTTTTTTGAAATTTTTTTTTTGACCTGAATGACTTTTTGGTGGTAATAGAGGTGTTCCTCTACTCGGATTTGGCTGTCGATTTTTTTCTACACTTTTAGGTGTATTTTGTGCAAGAATATGCAATAAAATCTTCTGCCTAAGAAAAATTGAATTTTTTTTGAAATTTTTTTTTTGACCTGGATGACTTTTTGGTGGTAATAGAGGTGTTCCTCTACTCGGATTTGTCTGTCGATTTTTTTCTACACTTTTAGGTGTATTTTGTGCAAGAATATGCAATAAAATCTTCTGCCTAAGAAAAATTGAATTTTTTTTGAAATTTTTTTTTTGACCTGGATGACTTTTTGGTGGTAATAGAGGTGTTCCTCTATTCGGATTTGGCTGTCGATTTTTTTCTACACTTTTAGGTGTATTTTGTGCAAGAATATGCAATAAAATCTTCTGCCTAAGAAAAATTGAATTTTTTTTGAAATTTTTTTTTTGACCTGGATGACTTTTTGGTGGTAATAGAGGTGTTCCTCTACTCGGATTTGGCTGTCGATTTTTTTCTACACTTTTAGGTGTATTTTGTGCAAGAATATGCAATAAAATCTTCTGCCTAAGAAAAATTCAATTTTTTTTGACATTTGTTTTTTGACCTGGATGACTTTTTGGTGGTAATAGAGGTGTTCCTCTACTCAGATTTGGCTGTCGATTTTTTTCTACACTTTTAGGTGTATTTTGTGCAAGAATATGCAATAAAATCTTCTGCCTAAGAATAATTGAATTTTTTTTGAAATTTTTTTTTTGACCTGGATGACTTTTTGGTGGTAATAGAAGTGTTCCTCTACTCGGATTTGGCTGTCGATTTTTTTCTACACTTTTAGGTGTATTTTGTGCAAGAATATGCAATAAAATCTTCTGCCTAAGAAAAATTGAATTTTTTTTGAAATTTTTTTTTTGACCTGGATGACTTTTTGGTGGTAATAGAGGTGTTCCTCTACTCGGATTTGGCTGTCGATTTTTTTCTACACTTTTAGGTGTATTTTGTGCAAGAATATGCAATAAAATCTTCTGCCTAAGAAAAATTGAATTTTTTTTGAAATTTTTTTTTTGACCTGGATGACTTTTTGGTGGTAATAGAGGTGTTCCTCTACTCGGATTTGGCTGTCGATTTTTTTCTACACTTTTAGGTGTATTTTGTGCAAGAATATGCAATAAAATCTTCTGCCTAAGAAAAATTGAATTTTTTTTGAAATTTTTTTTTTGACCTGGATGACTTTTTGGTGGTAATAGAGGTGTTCCTCTACTCGGATTTGGCTGTCGATTTTTTTCTACACTTTTAGGTGTATTTTGTGCAAGAATATGCAATAAAATCTTCTGCCTAAGAAAAATTGAATTTTTTTTGAAATTTTTTTTTTGACCTGGATGACTTTTTGGTGGTAATAGAGGTGTTCCTCTACTCGGATTTGGCTGTCGATTTTTTTCTACACTTTTAGGTGTATTTTGTGCAAGAATATGCAATAAAATCTTCTGCCTAAGAAAAATTCAATTTTTTTTGACATTTGTTTTTTGACCTGGATGACTTTTTGGTGGTAATAGAGGTGTTCCTCTACTCAGATTTGGCTGTCGATTTTTTTCTACACTTTTAGGTGTATTTTGTGCAAGAATATGCAATAAAATCTTCTGCCTAAGAATAATTGAATTTTTTTTGAAATTTTTTTTTTGACCTGGATGACTTTTTGGTCTTAATAGAGGTGTTCCTCTACTCGGATTTGGCTGTCAATTTTTTTCTACACTTTTAGGTGTATTTTGTGCAAGAATATGCAATAAAATCTTCTGCCTAAGAAAAATTGAATTTTTTTTGAAATTTTTTTTTTGACCTGGATGACTTTTTGGTGGTAATAGAGGTGTTCCTCTACTCGGATTTGGCTGTCGATTTTTTTCTACACTTTTAGGTGTATTTTGTGCAAGAATATGCAATAAAATCTTCTGCCTAAGAAAAATTGAATTTTTTTTGAAATTTTTTTTTTGACCTGGATGACTTTTTGGTGGTAATAGAGGTGTTCCTCTACTCGGATTTGGCTGTCGATTTTTTTCTACACTTTTAGGTGTATTTTGTGCAAGAATATGCAATAAAATCTTCTGCCTAAGAAAAATTGAATTTTTTTTGAAATTTTTTTTTTGACCTGGATGACTTTTTGGTGGTAATAGAGGTGTTCCTCTACTCGGATTTGGCTGTCGATTTTTTTCTACACTTTTAGGTGTATTTTGTGCAAGAATATGCAATAAAATCTTCTGCCTAAGAAAAATTGAATTTTTTTTGAAATTTTTTTTTTGACCTGGATGACTTTTTGGTGGTAATAGAGGTGTTCCTCTACTCGGATTTGGCTGTCGATTTTTTTCTACACTTTTAGGTGTATTTTGTGCAAGAATATGCAATAAAATCTTCTGCCTAAGAAAAATTGAATTTTTTTTGAATTTTTTTTTTGACCTGGATGACTTTTTGGTGGTAATAGAGGTGTTCCTCTACTCGGATTTGGCTGTCGATTTTTTTCTACACTTTTAGGTGTATTTTGTGCAAGAATATGCAATAAAATCTTCTGCCTAAGAAAAATTGAATTTTTTTGAAATTTTTTTTTGACCTGGATTACTTTTTGGTGGTAATAGAGGTGTTCCTCTACTCGGATTTGGCTGTCGATTTTTTTCTACACTTTTAGGTGTATTTTGTGCAAGAATATGCAATAAAATCTTCTGCCTAAGAAAAATTGAATTTTTTTTGAAATTTTTTTTTTGACCTGGATGACTTTTTGGTGGTAATAGAGGTGTTCCTCTACTCGGATTTGGCTGTCGATTTTTTTCTACACTTTTAGGTGTATTTTGTGCAAGAATATGCAATAAAATCTTCTGCCTAAGAAAAATTGAATTTTTTTTGAAATTTTTTTTTTGACCTGGATGACTTTTTGGTGGTAATAGAGGTGTTCCTCTACTCGGATTTGGCTGTCGATTTTTTTCTACACTTTTAGGTGTATTTTGTGCAAGAATATGCAATAAAATCTTCTGCCTAAGAAAAATTGAATTTTTTTTGAAATTTTTTTTTTGACCTGGATGACTTTTTGGTGGTAATAGAGGTGTTCCTCTACTCGGATTTGGCTGTCGATTTTTTTCTACACTTTTAGGTGTATTTTGTGCAAGAATATGCAATAAAATCTTCTGCCTAAGAAAAATTGAATTTTTTTTGAAATTTTTTTTTTGACCTGGATGACTTTTTGGTGGTAATAGAGGTGTTCCTCTACTCGGATTTGGCTGTCGATTTTTTTCTACACTTTTAGGTGTATTTTGTGCAAGAATATGCAATAAAATCTTCTGCCTAAGAAAAATTGAATTTTTTTTGAAATTTTTTTTTTGACCTGGATGACTTTTTGGTGGTAATAGAGGTGTTCCTCTACTCGGATTTGGCTGTCGATTTTTTTCTACACTTTTAGGTGTATTTTGTGCAAGAATATGCAATAAAATCTTCTGCCTAAGAAAAATTGAATTTTTTTTTTTTGACCTGGATTACTTTTTGGTGGTAATAGAGGTGTTCCTCTACTCGGATTTGGCTGTCGATTTTTTTCTACACTTTTAGGTGTATTTTGTGCAAGAATATGCAATAAAATCTTCTGCCTAAGAAAAATTGAATTTTTTTTGAAATTTTTTTTTTGACCTGGATGACTTTTTGGTGGTAATAGAGGTGTTCCTCTACTCGGATTTGGCTGTCGATTTTTTTCTACACTTTTAGGTGTATTTTGTGCAAGAATATGCAATAAAATCTTCTGCCTAAGAAAAATTGAATTTTTTTTGAAATTTTTTTTTTGACCTGGATGACTTTTTGGTGGTAATAGAGGTGTTCCTCTACTCGGATTTGGCTGTCGATTTTTTTCTACACTTTTAGGTGTATTTTGTGCAAGAATATGCAATAAAATCTTCTGCCTAAGAAAAATTGAATTTTTTTTGAAATTTTTTTTTTGACCTGGATGACTTTTTGGTGGTAATAGAGGTGTTCCTCTACTCGGATTTGGCTGTCGATTTTTTTCTACACTTTTAGGTGTATTTTGTGCAAGAATATGCAATAAAATCTTCTGCCTAAGAAAAATTGAATTTTTTTTGAAATTTTTTTTTTGACCTGGATGACTTTTTGGTGGTAATAGAGGTGTTCCTCTACTCGGATTTGGCTGTCGATTTTTTTCTACACTTTTAGGTGTATTTTGTGCAAGAATATGCAATAAAATCTTCTGCCTAAGAAAAATTGAATTTTTTTTGAAATTTTTTTTTTGACCTGGATGACTTTTTGGTGGTAATAGAGGTGTTCCTCTACTCGGATTTGGCTGTCGATTTTTTTCTACACTTTTAGGTGTATTTTGTGCAAGAATATGCAATAAAATCTTCTGCCTAAGAAAAATTGAATTTTTTTTGAAATTTTTTTTTGACCTGGATGACTTTTTGGTGGTAATAGAGGTGTTCCTCTACTCGGATTTGGCTGTCGATTTTTTTCTACACTTTTAGGTGTATTTTGTGCAAGAATATGCAATAAAATCTTCTGCCTAAGAAAAATTGAATTTTTTTTGAAATTTTTTTTTTGACCTGGATGACTTTTTGGTGGTAATAGAGGTGTTCCTCTACTCGGATTTGGCTGTCGATTTTTTTCTACACTTTTAGGTGTATTTTGTGCAAGAATATGCAATAAAATCTTCTGCCTAAGAAAAATTGAATTTTTTTTGAAATTTTTTTTTTGACCTGGATGACTTTTTGGTGGTAATAGAGGTGTTCCTCTACTCGGATTTGGCTGTCGATTTTTTTCTACACTTTTAGGTGTATTTTGTGCAAGAATATGCAATAAAATCTTCTGCCTAAGAAAAATTGAATTTTTTTTGAATTTTTTTTTGACCTGGATGACTTTTTGGTGGTAATAGAGGTGTTCCTCTACTCGGATTTGGCTGTCGATTTTTTTCTACACTTTTAGGTGTATTTTGTGCAAGAATATGCAATAAAATCTTCTGCCTAAGAAAAATTGAATTTTTTTTGAAATTTTTTTTTTGACCTGGATGACTTTTTGGTGGTAATAGAGGTGTTCCTCTACTCGGATTTGGCTGTCGATTTTTTTCTACACTTTTAGGTGTATTTTGTGCAAGAATATGCAATAAAATCTTCTGCCTAAGAAAAATTGAATTTTTTTGAATTTTTTTTTGACCTGGATGACTTTTTGGTGGTAATAGAGGTGTTCCTCTACTCGGATTTGGCTGTCGATTTTTTTCTACACTTTTAGGTGTATTTTGTGCAAGAATATGCAATAAAATCTTCTGCCTAAGAAAAATTGAATTTTTTTTGAAATTTTTTTTTTGACCTGGATGACTTTTTGGTGGTAATAGAGGTGTTCCTCTACTCGGATTTGGCTGTCGATTTTTTTCTACACTTTTAGGTGTATTTTGTGCAAGAATATGCAATAAAATCTTCTGCCTAAGAAAAATTGAATTTTTTTTGAAATTTTTTTTTTGACCTGGATGACTTTTTGGTGGTAATAGAGGTGTTCCTCTACTCGGATTTGGCTGTCGATTTTTTTCTACACTTTTAGGTGTATTTTGTGCAAGAATATGCAATAAAATCTTCTGCCTAAGAAAAATTGAATTTTTTTTGAAATTTTTTTTTTGACCTGGATGACTTTTTGGTGGTAATAGAGGTGTTCCTCTACTCGGATTTGGCTGTCGATTTTTTTCTACACTTTTAGGTGTATTTTGTGCAAGAATATGCAATAAAATCTTCTGCCTAAGAAAAATTGAATTTTTTTTTTTTGACCTGGATTACTTTTTGGTGGTAATAGAGGTGTTCCTCTACTCGGATTTGGCTGTCGATTTTTTTCTACACTTTTAGGTGTATTTTGTGCAAGAATATGCAATAAAATCTTCTGCCTAAGAAAAATTGAATTTTTTTTGAAATTTTTTTTTTGACCTGGATGACTTTTTGGTGGTAATAGAGGTGTTCCTCTACTCGGATTTGGCTGTCGATTTTTTTCTACACTTTTAGGTGTATTTTGTGCAAGAATATGCAATAAAATCTTCTGCCTAAGAAAAATTGAATTTTTTTTGAAATTTTTTTTTTGACCTGGATGACTTTTTGGTGGTAATAGAGGTGTTCCTCTACTCGGATTTGGCTGTCGATTTTTTTCTACACTTTTAGGTGTATTTTGTGCAAGAATATGCAATAAAATCTTCTGCCTAAGAAAAATTGAATTTTTTTTTTTTTGACCTGGATTACTTTTTGGTGGTAATAGAGGTGTTCCTCTACTCGGATTTGGCTGTCGATTTTTTTCTACACTTTTAGGTGTATTTTGTGCAAGAATATGCAATAAAATCTTCTGCCTAAGAAAAATTGAATTTTTTTTGAAATTTTTTTTTTGACCTGGATGACTTTTTGGTGGTAATAGAGGTGTTCCTCTACTCGGATTTGGCTGTCGATTTTTTTCTACACTTTTAGGTGTATTTTGTGCAAGAATATGCAATAAAATCTTCTGCCTAAGAAAAATTGAATTTTTTTTGAAATTTTTTTTTTGACCTGGATGACTTTTTGGTGGTAATAGAGGTGTTCCTCTACTCGGATTTGGCTGTCGATTTTTTTCTACACTTTTAGGTGTATTTTGTGCAAGAATATGCAATAAAATCTTCTGCCTAAGAAAAATTGAATTTTTTTTGAAATTTTTTTTTTGACCTGGATGACTTTTTGGTGGTAATAGAGGTGTTCCTCTACTCGGATTTGGCTGTCGATTTTTTTCTACACTTTTAGGTGTATTTTGTGCAAGAATATGCAATAAAATCTTCTGCCTAAGAAAAATTGAATTTTTTTTGAAATTTTTTTTTTGACCTGGATGACTTTTTGGTGGTAATAGAGGTGTTCCTCTACTCGGATTTGGCTGTCGATTTTTTTCTACACTTTTAGGTGTATTTTGTGCAAGAATATGCAATAAAATCTTCTGCCTAAGAAAAATTGAATTTTTTTTGAAATTTTTTTTTTGACCTGGATGACTTTTTGGTGGTAATAGAGGTGTTCCTCTACTCGGATTTGGCTGTCGATTTTTTTCTACACTTTTAGGTGTATTTTGTGCAAGAATATGCAATAAAATCTTCTGCCTAAGAAAAATTGAATTTTTTTTTTTTGACCTGGATTACTTTTTGGTGGTAATAGAGGTGTTCCTCTACTCGGATTTGGCTGTCGATTTTTTTCTACACTTTTAGGTGTATTTTGTGCAAGAATATGCAATAAAATCTTCTGCCTAAGAAAAATTGAATTTTTTTTGAAATTTTTTTTTTGACCTGGATGACTTTTTGGTGGTAATAGAGGTGTTCCTCTACTCGGATTTGGCTGTCGATTTTTTTCTACACTTTTAGGTGTATTTTGTGCAAGAATATGCAATAAAATCTTCTGCCTAAGAAAAATTGAATTTTTTTTGAAATTTTTTTTTTGACCTGGATGACTTTTTGGTGGTAATAGAGGTGTTCCTCTATTCGGATTTGGCTGTCGATTTTTTTCTACACTTTTAGGTGTATTTTGTGCAAGAATATGCAATAAAATCTTCTGCCTAAGAAAAATTGAATTTTTTTTGAAATTTTTTTTTTGACCTGGATGACTTTTTGGTGGTAATAGAGGTGTTCCTCTACTCGGATTTGGCTGTCGATTTTTTTCTACACTTTTAGGTGTATTTTGTGCAAGAATATGCAATAAAATCTTCTGCCTAAGAAAAATTGAATTTTTTTTGAATTTTTTTTTGACCTGGATGACTTTTTGGTGGTAATAGAGGTGTTCCTCTACTCGGATTTGGCTGTCGATTTTTTTCTACACTTTTAGGTGTATTTTGTGCAAGAATATGCAATAAAATCTTCTGCCTAAGAAAAATTGAATTTTTTTTGAAATTTTTTTTTTGACCTGGATGACTTTTTGGTGGTAATAGAGGTGTTCCTCTACTCGGATTTGGCTGTCGATTTTTTTCTACACTTTTAGGTGTATTTTGTGCAAGAATATGCAATAAAATCTTCTGCCTAAGAAAAATTGAATTTTTTTTGAAATTTTTTTTTTGACCTGGATGACTTTTTGGTGGTAATAGAGGTGTTCCTCTACTCGGATTTGGCTGTCGATTTTTTTCTACACTTTTAGGTGTATTTTGTGCAAGAATATGCAATAAAATCTTCTGCCTAAGAAAAATTGAATTTTTTTTGAAATTTTTTTTTTGACCTGGATGACTTTTTGGTGGTAATAGAGGTGTTCCTCTACTCGGATTTGGCTGTCGATTTTTTTCTACACTTTTAGGTGTATTTTGTGCAAGAATATGCAATAAAATCTTCTGCCTAAGAAAAATTGAATTTTTTTTGAAATTTTTTTTTTGACCTGGATGACTTTTTGGTGGTAATAGAGGTGTTCCTCTACTCGGATTTGGCTGTCGATTTTTTTCTACACTTTTAGGTGTATTTTGTGCAAGAATATGCAATAAAATCTTCTGCCTAAGAAAAATTGAATTTTTTTTGAAATTTTTTTTTTGACCTGGATGACTTTTTGGTGGTAATAGAGGTGTTCCTCTACTCGGATTTGGCTGTCGATTTTTTTCTACACTTTTAGGTGTATTTTGTGCAAGAATATGCAATAAAATCTTCTGCCTAAGAAAAATTGAATTTTTTTTTTTTTGACCTGGATTACTTTTTGGTGGTAATAGAGGTGTTCCTCTACTCGGATTTGGCTGTCGATTTTTTTCTACACTTTTAGGTGTATTTTGTGCAAGAATATGCAATAAAATCTTCTGCCTAAGAAAAATTGAATTTTTTTTGAAATTTTTTTTTTGACCTGGATGACTTTTTGGTGGTAATAGAGGTGTTCCTCTACTCGGATTTGGCTGTCGATTTTTTTCTACACTTTTAGGTGTATTTTGTGCAAGAATATGCAATAAAATCTTCTGCCTAAGAAAAATTGAATTTTTTTTGAAATTTTTTTTTTGACCTGGATGACTTTTTGGTGGTAATATAGGTGTTCCTCTACTCGGATTTGGCTGTCGATTTTTTTCTACACTTTTAGGTGTATTTTGTGCAAGAATATGCAATAAAATCTTCTGCCTAAGAAAAATTGAATTTTTTTTGAAATTTTTTTTTTGACCTGGATGACTTTTTGGTGGTAATAGAGGTGTTCCTCTACTCGGATTTGGCTGTCGATTTTTTTCTACACTTTTAGGTGTATTTTGTGCAAGAATATGCAATAAAATCTTCTGCCTAAGAAAAATTGAATTTTTTTTGAAATTTTTTTTTTGACCTGGATGACTTTTTGGTGGTAATAGAGGTGTTCCTCTACTCGGATTTAGCTGTCGATTTTTTTCTACACTTTTAGGTGTATTTTGTGCAAGAATATGCAATAAAATCTTCTGCCTAAGAAAAATTGAATTTTTTTTGAAATTTTTTTTTTGACCTGGATGACTTTTTGGTGGTAATAGAGGTGTTTCTCTACTCGGATTTGGCTGTCGATTTTTTTCTACACTTTTAGGTGTATTTTGTGCAAGAATATGCAATAAAATCTTCTGCCTAAGAAAAATTGAATTTTTTTTGAAATTTTTTTTTTGACCTGGATGACTTTTTGGTGGTAATAGAGGTGTTCCTCTACTCGGATTTGGCTGTCGATTTTTTTCTACACTTTTAGGTGTATTTTGTGCAAGAATATGCAATAAAATCTTCTGCCTAAGAAAAATTGAATTTTTTTTGAAATTTTTTTTTGACCTGGATGACTTTTTGGTGGTAATAGAGGTGTTCCTCTACTCGGATTTGGCTGTCGATTTTTTTCTACACTTTTAGGTGTATTTTGTGCAAGAATATGCAATAAAATCTTCTGCCTAAGAAAAATTGAATTTTTTTGAAATTTTTTTTTGACCTGGATTACTTTTTGGTGGTAATAGAGGTGTTCCTCTACTCGGATTTGGCTGTCGATTTTTTTCTACACTTTTAGGTGTATTTTGTGCAAGAATATGCAATAAAATCTTCTGCCTAAGAAAAATTGAATTTTTTTTGAAATTTTTTTTTTGACCTGGATGACTTTTTGGTGGTAATAGAGGTGTTCCTCTACTCGGATTTGGCTGTCGATTTTTTTCTACACTTTTTGGTGTATTTTGTGCAAGAATATGCAATAAAATCTTCTGCCTAAGAAAAATTGAATTTTTTTTGAAATTTTTTTTTTGACCTGGATGACTTTTTGGTGGTAATAGAGGTGTTCCTCTACTCGGATTTGGCTGTCGATTTTTTTCTACACTTTTAGGTGTATTTTGTGCAAGAATATGCAATAAAATCTTCTGCCTAAGAAAAATTGAATTTTTTTTGAAATTTTTTTTTTGACCTGGATGACTTTTTGGTGGTAATAGAGGTGTTCCTCTACTCGGATTTGGCTGTCGATTTTTTTCTACACTTTTAGGTGTATTTTGTGCAAGAATATGCAATAAAATCTTCTGCCTAAGAAAAATTGAATTTTTTTTGAAATTTTTTTTTTGACCTGGATGACTTTTTGGTGGTAATAGAGGTGTTCCTCTACTCGGATTTGGCTGTCGATTTTTTTCTACACTTTTAGGTGTATTTTGTGCAAGAATATGCAATAAAATCTTCTGCCTAAGAAAAATTGAATTTTTTTTTTTTGACCTGGATTACTTTTTGGTGGTAATAGAGGTGTTCCTCTACTCGGATTTGGCTGTCGATTTTTTTCTACACTTTTAGGTGTATTTTGTGCAAGAATATGCAATAAAATCTTCTGCCTAAGAAAAATTGAATTTTTTTTGAAATTTTTTTTTTGACCTGGATGACTTTTTGGTGGTAATAGAGGTGTTCCTCTACTCGGATTTGGCTGTCGATTTTTTTCTACACTTTTAGGTGTATTTTGTGCAAGAATATGCAATAAAATCTTCTGCCTAAGAAAAATTGAATTTTTTTTGAAATTTTTTTTTTGACCTGGATGACTTTTTGGTGGTAATAGAGGTGTTCCTCTACTCGGATTTGGCTGTCGATTTTTTTCTACACTTTTAGGTGTATTTTGTGCAAGAATATGCAATAAAATCTTCTGCCTAAGAAAAATTGAATTTTTTTTGAAATTTTTTTTTTGACCTGGATGACTTTTTGGTGGTAATAGAGGTGTTCCTCTACTCGGATTTGGCTGTCGATTTTTTTCTACACTTTTAGGTGTATTTTGTGCAAGAATATGCAATAAAATCTTCTGCCTAAGAAAAATTGAATTTTTTTTGAAATTTTTTTTTTGACCTGGATGACTTTTTGGTGGTAATAGAGGTGTTCCTCTACTCGGATTTGGCTGTCGATTTTTTTCTACACTTTTAGGTGTATTTTGTGCAAGAATATGCAATAAAATCTTCTGCCTAAGAAAAATTGAATTTTTTTTGAAATTTTTTTTTTGACCTGGATGACTTTTTGGTGGTAATAGAGGTGTTCCTCTACTCGGATTTGGCTGTCGATTTTTTTCTACACTTTTAGGTGTATTTTGTGCAAGAATATGCAATAAAATCTTCTGCCTAAGAAAAATTGAATTTTTTTTGAAATTTTTTTTTTGACCTGGATGACTTTTTGGTGGTAATAGAGGTGTTCCTCTACTCGGATTTGGCTGTCGATTTTTTTCTACACTTTTAGGTGTATTTTGTGCAAGAATATGCAATAAAATCTTCTGCCTAAGAAAAATTGAATTTTTTTTGAAATTTTTTTTTTGACCTGGATGACTTTTTGGTGGTAATAGAGGTGTTCCTCTACTCGGATTTGGCTGTCGATTTTTTTCTACACTTTTAGGTGTATTTTGTGCAAGAATATGCAATAAAATCTTCTGCCTAAGAAAAATTGAATTTTTTTTGAAATTTTTTTTTTGACCTGGATGACTTTTTGGTGGTAATAGAGGTGTTCCTCTACTCGGATTTGGCTGTCGATTTTTTTCTACACTTTTAGGTGTATTTTGTGCAAGAATATGCAATAAAATCTTCTGCCTAAGAAAAATTGAATTTTTTTTGAAATTTTTTTTTTGACCTGGATGACTTTTTGGTGGTAATAGAGGTGTTCCTCTACTCGGATTTGGCTGTCGATTTTTTTCTACACTTTTAGGTGTATTTTGTGCAAGAATATGCAATAAAATCTTCTGCCTAAGAAAAATTGAATTTTTTTTGAAATTTTTTTTTGACCTGGATGACTTTTTGGTGGTAATAGAGGTGTTCCTCTACTCGGATTTGGCTGTCGATTTTTTTCTACACTTTTAGGTGTATTTTGTGCAAGAATATGCAATAAAATCTTCTGCCTAAGAAAAATTGAATTTTTTTTGAAATTTTTTTTTTGACCTGGATGACTTTTTGGTGGTAATAGAGGTGTTCCTCTACTCGGATTTGGCTGTCGATTTTTTTCTACACTTTTAGGTGTATTTTGTGCAAGAATATGCAATAAAATCTTCTGCCTAAGAAAAATTGAATTTTTTTTGAAATTTTTTTTTTGACCTGGATGACTTTTTGGTGGTAATAGAGGTGTTCCTCTACTCGGATTTGGCTGTCGATTTTTTTCTACACTTTTAGGTGTATTTTGTGCAAGAATATGCAATAAAATCTTCTGCCTAAGAAAAATTGAATTTTTTTTGAAATTTTTTTTTTGACCTGGATGACTTTTTGGTGGTAATAGAGGTGTTCCTCTACTCGGATTTGGCTGTCGATTTTTTTCTACACTTTTAGGTGTATTTTGTGCAAGAATATGCAATAAAATCTTCTGCCTAAGAAAAATTGAATTTTTTTTGAAATTTTTTTTTTGACCTGGATGACTTTTTGGTGGTAATAGAGGTGTTCCTCTACTCGGATTTGGCTGTCGATTTTTTTCTACACTTTTAGGTGTATTTTGTGCAAGAATATGCAATAAAATCTTCTGCCTAAGAAAAATTGAATTTTTTTTGAAATTTTTTTTTTGACCTGGATGACTTTTTGGTGGTAATAGAGGTGTTCCTCTACTCGGATTTGGCTGTCGATTTTTTTCTACACTTTTAGGTGTATTTTGTGCAAGAATATGCAATAAAATCTTCTGCCTAAGAAAAATTGAATTTTTTTTGAAATTTTTTTTTTGACCTGGATGACTTTTTGGTGGTAATATAGGTGTTCCTGTACTCGGATTTGGCTGTCGATTTTTTTCTACACTTTTAGGTGTATTTTGTGCAAGAATATGCAATAAAATCTTCTGCCCAAGAAAAATTGAATTTTTTTTGAAATTTTTTTTTTGACCTGGATGACTTTTTGGTGGTAATAGAGGTGTTCCTCTACTCGGATTTGGCTGTCGATTTTTTTCTACACTTGTAGGTGTATTTTGTGCAAGAATATGCAATAAAATCTTCTGCCTAAGAAAAATTGAATTTTTTTTGAAATTTTTTTTTTGACCTGGATGACTTTTTGGTGGTAATAGAGGTGTTCCTCTACTCGGATTTGGCTGTCGATTTTTTTCTACACTTTTAGGTGTATTTTGTGCAAGAATATGCAATAAAATATTCTGCCTAAGAAAAATTGAATTTTTTTTGAAATTTTTTTTTTGACCTGGAAGACTTTTTGGTGGTAATAGAGGTGTTCCTCTACTCGGATTTGGCTATCGATTTTTTTCTGCACTTTTAGGTGTATTTTGTGCAAGAATATGCAATAAAATCTTCTGCCTAAGAAAAATTGAATTTTTTTTGAAATTTTTTTTTTGACCTGGATGACTTTTTGGTGGTAATAGAGGTGTTCCTCTACTCGGATTTGGCTGTCGATTTTTTTCTACACTTTTAGGTGTATTTTGTGACAGAATGTGCAATAAAATCTTCTGCCTAAGAAAAATTGAATTTTTTTTGAAATTTGTTTTTTGACCTGGATTACTTTTTGGTGGTAATAGAGGTGTTCCTCTACTCGGATTTGGCTGTCGATTTTTTTCTACACTTTTAGGTGTATTTTGTGCAAGAATATGCAATAAAATCTTCTGCCTAAGAAAAATTGAATTTTTTTTGAAATTTTTTTTTTGACCTGGATGACTTTTGGTGGTAATAGAGGTGTTCCTCTACTCGGATTTGGCTGTCGATTTTTTTCTACACTTTTAGGTGTATTTTGTGCAAGAATATGCAATAAAATCTTCTGCCTAAGAAAAATTGAATTTTTTTTGAAATTTTTTTTTTGACCTGGATGACTTTTTGGTGGTAATATAGGTGTTCCTGTACTCGGATTTGGCTGTCGATTTTTTTCTACACTTTTAGGTGTATTTTGTGCAAGAATATGCAATAAAATCTTCTGCCTAAGAAAAATTGAATTTTTTTGAAATTTTTTTTTTGACCTGGATGACTTTTTGGTGGTAATAGAGGTGTTCCTCTACTCGGATTTAGCTGTCGATTTTTTTCTACACTTTTAGGTGTATTTTGTGCAAGAATATGCAATAAAATCTTCTGCCTAAGAAAAATTGAATTTTTTTTGAAATTTTTTTTTTGACCTGGATGACTTTTTGGTGGTAATAGAGGTGTTCCTCTACTCGGATTTGGCTGTCGATTTTTTTCTACACTTTTAGGTGTATTTTGTGCAAGAATATGCAATAAAATCTTCTGCCTAAGAAAAATTGAATTTTTTTTGAAATTTTTTTTTTGACCTGGATGACTTTTTGGTGGTAATAGAGGTGTTCCTCTACTCGGATTTGGCTGTCGATTTTTTTCTACACTTTTAGGTGTATTTTGTGCAAGAATATGCAATAAAATCTTCTGCCTAAGAAAAATTGAATTTTTTTTGAAATTTTTTTTTTGACCTGGATGACTTTTTGGTGGTAATAGAGGTGTTCCTCTACTCGGATTTGGCTGTCGATTTTTTTCTACACTTTTAGGTGTATTTTGTGCAAGAATATGCAATAAAATCTTCTGCCTAAGAAAAATTGAATTTTTTTTGAAATTTTTTTTTTGACCTGGATGACTTTTTGGTGGTAATAGAGGTGTTCCTCTACTCGGATTTGGCTGTCGATTTTTTTCTACACTTTTAGGTGTATTTTGTGCAAGAATATGCAATAAAATCTTCTGCCTAAGAAAAATTGAATTTTTTTTTTTTGACCTGGATTACTTTTTGGTGGTAATAGAGGTGTTCCTCTACTCGGATTTGGCTGTCGATTTTTTTCTACACTTTTAGGTGTATTTTGTGCAAGAATATGCAATAAAATCTTCTGCCTAAGAAAAATTGAATTTTTTTTGAAATTTTTTTTTTGACCTGGATGACTTTTTGGTGGTAATAGAGATGTTCCTCTACTCGGATTTGGCTGTCGATTTTTTTCTACACTTTTAGGTGTATTTTGTGCAAGAATATGCAATAAAATCTTCTGCCTAAGAAAAATTGAATTTTTTTTTTTTGACCTGGATTACTTTTTGGTGGTAATAGAGGTGTTCCTCTACTCGGATTTGGCTGTCGATTTTTTTCTACACTTTTAGGTGTATTTTGTGCAAGAATATGCAATAAAATCTTCTGCCTAAGAAAAATTGAATTTTTTTTGAAATTTTTTTTTTGACCTGGATGACTTTTTGGTGGTAATAGAGGTGTTCCTCTACTCGGATTTGGCTGTCGATTTTTTTCTACACTTTTAGGTGTATTTTGTGCAAGAATATGCAATAAAATCTTCTGCCTAAGAAAAATTGAATTTTTTTTGAAATTTTTTTTTTGACCTGGATGACTTTTTGGTGGTAATAGAGGTGTTCCTCTACTCGGATTTGGCTGTCGATTTTTTTCTACACTTTTAGGTGTATTTTGTGCAAGAATATGCAATAAAATCTTCTGCCTAAGAAAAATTGAATTTTTTTTGAAATTTTTTTTTTGACCTGGATGACTTTTTGGTGGTAATAGAGGTGTTCCTCTACTCGGATTTAGCTGTCGATTTTTTTCTACACTTTTAGGTGTATTTTGTGCAAGAATATGCAATAAAATCTTCTGCCTAAGAAAAATTGAATTTTTTTTGAAATTTTTTTTTTGACCTGGATGACTTTTTGGTGGTAATAGAGGTGTTCCTCTACTCGGATTTGGCTGTCAATTTTTTTCTACACTTTTAGGTGTATTTTGTGCAAGAATATGCAATAAAATCTTCTGCCCAAGAAAAATTGAATTTTTTTTGAAATTTTTTTTTTGACCTGGATGACTTTTTGGTGGTAATAGAGGTGTTCCTCTACTCGGATTTGGCTGTCGATTTTTTTCTACACTTGTAGGTGTATTTTGTGCAAGAATATGCAATAAAATCTTCTGCCTAAGAAAAATTGAATTTTTTTTGAAATTTTTTTTTTGACCTGGATGACTTTTTGGTGGTAATAGAGGTGTTCCTCTACTCGGATTTGGCTGTCGATTTTTTTCTACACTTTTAGGTGTATTTTGTGCAAGAATATGCAATAAAATCTTCTGCCTAAGAAAAATTGAATTTTTTTTGAAATTTTTTTTTTGACCTGGATGACTTTTTGGTGGTAATAGAGGTGTTCCTCTACTCGGATTTAGCTGTCGATTTTTTTCTACACTTTTAGGTGTATTTTGTGCAAGAATATGCAATAAAATCTTCTGCCTAAGAAAAATTGAATTTTTTTTGAAATTTTTTTTTTGACCTGGATGACTTTTTGGTGGTAATAGAGGTGTTCCTCTACTCGGATTTGGCTGTCGATTTTTTTCTACACTTTTAGGTGTATTTTGTGCAAGAATATGCAATAAAATCTTCTGCCTAAGAAAAATTGAATTTTTTTTGAAATTTTTTTTTTGACCTGGATGACTTTTTGGTGGTAATAGAGGTGTTCCTCTACTCGGATTTGGCTGTCGATTTTTTTCTACACTTTTAGGTGTATTTTGTGCAAGAATATGCAATAAAATCTTCTGCCTAAGAAAAATTGAATTTTTTTTGAAATTTTTTTTTTGACCTGGATGACTTTTTGGTGGTAATAGAGGTGTTCCTCTACTCGGATTTGGCTGTCGATTTTTTTCTACACTTTTAGGTGTATTTTGTGCAAGAATATGCAATAAAATCTTCTGCCTAAGAAAAATTGAATTTTTTTTTTTTGACCTGGATTACTTTTTGGTGGTAATAGAGGTGTTCCTCTACTCGGATTTGGCTGTCGATTTTTTTCTACACTTTTAGGTGTATTTTGTGCAAGAATATGCAATAAAATCTTCTGCCTAAGAAAAATTGAATTTTTTTTGAAATTTTTTTTTTGACCTGGATGACTTTTTGGTGGTAATAGAGGTGTTCCTCTACTCGGATTTAGCTGTCGATTTTTTTCTACACTTTTAGGTGTATTCTGTGTAAGAATTTGCATTGAAATCGTCTGTCTAAGAATTGATAATCGTTTCCATAGCAACCATTACTATAGCAGTTTACAAATAATGTAATTATAAATTATTTAGTATATACAAATAACTTTGGATCTGATTTTAAAAAGGCACGAAACTCTATATGTAGGCGCTTTGCGCCTTTTTCATTTTCTGTCTTTTTTATTTCTATTAATAAAGAAAGATATATATACTTTTCCTTGTGAGAAGGTTCAAAGTTGAAGGGAAAAATGGAAGTTCAGTTACGCTTTCTATCCTTCGGGGACTTGTTCTATGCTCTTACACTTTCCGCGTGTGTGTGTATGTCAGTCTATCGTATTACCTAAAAATGTCACAGATAATCTTGGCTAGTGATGTGCGACAGGCAAACGCGGATTCGATTTTTCCACTTGGAAGGATAAGGCAAAGAATTACTTTCTCCCAAAATGGAGCTCTCTCGCATGTGCCAAAGAGAAAAGAGAAGCATCAGAGAAACTAGAAGGGAAAAAAGTGAAAGGGTCGGGAATGACGAATGTTCAGTCATAATAGGCTTTCTATTTGTCGTTTATTTTACCAAAAAAAAGAGGAGAAGAAAATAAAAAAATCGCATTTATTTCAAAGATGACAAATCCCCATCGCCAATGACGCAAATTCGTATTTTTCTTGACAACAAAAAAAAATGACTAAAAGGATAATATGATAAAATTATGTAAAACCTGAATTTTTCAAACAAAAATTTCAATTTAAAAAAAAATTGTTAATAAAATTTCAATGCAATAATATAAAAATAAATCTGATAAATTCCAAAAGTTTAAGAGAGAGAGAGAGAGAGAGAGAGTTAAGCGCATTTTTCCTTAAGGCTGATTTTCATGAATTTTTCCTCCAATGGGTGGGAAATTCTTATATACGAAATAGTGATGCGAAGGTAAAAAGTCAGGACAGACACAAACAGGGAAAAGGAAAGAAATAGAATGTAGAAAAAGAAAATGAAAAAAAGAGAAGACAGTAAGCAGGACGACGTATTATGAAAATTCTTCGTGATTTCTTCGCGGTTGAATCCTCCATCGATATCGCGCAAGACGAATTGCGAGCCTGTGTCGAAGTGATGTAAAATTTTCACTTGCTTGCCCATGGCATTCCACGTGAATTCACTTCCGGAATTTTTCTCCGGATATCCCCGGAGATAGTTCCTCAATAGACAAAAGGCAAGGAAGAAAGAGTGTAAGAGAGAGTAAGAGAGAGAGACTGAGAAAAGGTGAAATATCGTTTATTCGACGCGGGCTTTTTGCATTCCTTCGTAAATTCTTCGCATTAATAATTCCTTCAAGATGTCCCTTCGCTTTTCTTCTCTATATAGAATTTAATGAATATTTGAATAGTGCGCGAGCATAGACTGTTTCAACATTTTCTCAATGATTTGCCCGTATTTAAATTGAATTTATAATTGAATTTTGCTTTTATTTATATTAGAGAGAGAGAGATAGAGACACAATATAAAAAAGAAGGGACAAAAATATTCTTTTTTTGAATTAAGTAAATAAATAGTTGATTAAAAAAAAATTGCTAAACAATAATTCCTTAAAAAAATTGTAATAAAACAGTTTTTTTTACACCCCAAGAAATATTTTATTGACGTTTATTTGAGAAAAATAAAATTTATTTGAAACAAATCAATAATTATTTGCAAAAAAACAAAAATATTTATTTAGCTCTTAAAAAATATATCTTCTCTGGATGCATTACAAAAAAAAATTTTTTGAATATTTTCTTGTTTAATTTTAGATACTGAAGAGGATGTTAAAATCTAGAATTATGTTTTAATTTCCCTGTTTCGTAATGAACGTTATAGTTAATAAAAATAATAGTCAATAATAAATTATTACCTAAAAATAAATTATTTTAGTAATTTTTTTTTTAAATAAATTATAATTATGTAAAAAATTGAATTTTTTATTTTTCAGATATTACGAGATTGTAAGGGATGTGAGGCCAAATAAAGGGACTATTTTAAAATCATCAGTAGAATATATAAAACTTCTTAAAAATGAATTAACGAGAATGAAGCAAAGTGAACTGAGGCATAAACAGTTGGAGAATCAGAACCGGAGGTTGCTCTTACGTGTTCAGGAGCTGGAACTTCAGGCGAAGACACATGGAATTCCGCTTGCGGATTTTAGCTCATGGGCTTCTACATCGGAAGGCCTCTTTAACGCTTATGCCAAGCACAAACTCGAACATCGAAAGGTAAGCTATTTTTAAACTTCACTTTAAACGGTTTTTCTATTTTTTTTTTTTTTTTTTGCCCAGGCAAAGCTATGAGACTGAATTTTAAAAAATATTTCTCCCTTAGAGGCATATTTTTTATTTTTATCCAGTGAAAAAAAAAAAAAAAAAAAATTTACAATAAATTTTTCACATTTTTCAGTTTGCAATATTATATAAAATTTTTTAAATTCTGATAATCTATGAAAAAAATCTCGCAGGTAATTAACGTCCTACAAATAATAATTTTTGCTATATTAAATAAATATCAACATAAATAATAATTATAAAATTCTCCAGGGGAAAAATTTTAGGAATTTATCTGTATAAACGAAAATTATTTTCCACATGAATAGGATTTTTTTTTTTTTTTTATCAAAAAGCTGTGAAATTTTTTTTTTTCGTTACGTAGTTGGTGACCATATGAAAAAGTATTAAAGAAAAAAAGAATGGTTAAATTCGAAATATTGATGGAATTAAATGGTGGGTTAAAAAAATGCGAAAAGATTTATAAGATTTATCGAGAAAAAAATCGACATTTTTTTTTTTTTATTGAATTTCATGTGAAAAGAATTTTTTTTTTTTGGTTTTTCTAGTAAAAAAAACATGGAACTTTTTTTTTTTTTTTGGCAAATAGAGATAAAATAATCGAGAGAAATTGGAGGCTGTGTGTGGGACCTCAAAAGCTTGTAACCGCCTATCGGAGTATATGGCTGGTTCGTTTTCTCTTTGACTCGTCAATCCATGTAAACATTTAAATTGTTTTAAGCTCGTTTCGTAATCTGCATCTGTTTTTACGAGAATCTAGCATGGCTGTTTGTTTTATTCGATTGCTCATTCGCTAGGGATGCGTGTAGGCACTAACGCCCTATTGATACGAGAGTATATGTCTATCTCTCTTTTGTGTTGTATAACCACCAGTCAATTGAATGCTCTTTAAAGGTGATAGTACCGTTGTCTTCGATTTTGCATGACGCGTGCTTTGTAATTTTAATTTTTATGAATGTTTTTAGTATTCTTTCCTTAATTTTATAAGATTTCATCAGATTTTTTAACAATGCCAAAAAAAGAGAAATTATTTTCAAAAGGAACTTTACAAAAAAAAAAATTTATATAGATCAAAGTTATTCTCGATTTTAGAAAAAAAAAAAATTATTGTATTAAGTTATTTTTGATAAAAGAAAAAAATTATTTTCAAAAGTTATTTTCAATAAAATAAAATAATTACTTTCTAAAGTTATTTTCGATAAGAAAAAATTATTTTCTAAAGTTATTTTTGATAAAAGAAAAAAAATTATTCATAAGCGATGGTAATTCATCGGCAATTTAATTAGCAATTAGATAAAAAAAATTTGTTAGCAATCCATTTTTTATTAACCGTTTACTAGGAAACTAATATTTACTAGTATTATTTTCTATTTACTTGAAACTTATTCGTAATTTTTTATTAATAATTATTTAGCAGTTTGTTGTGATTATTTATTTTTACTATTTAGCAATATTTATTAGCAAATTTATTTAGCATTAGCAATAAATTAGCAATTATGAAACTTAATATTAATTGTAAATTATTTATTGTTTTCTATAATCAACATTATTATTAATTTTCCTAAAGAAAAATATAAAATTTATAAAGAAAAGTCTTTTTTTTATACAATTAAGCTAATAAAAAAAAAAAAATAAATAAATAAAAGTCCATTAAAAAAAAAAAATTTTACAATATTGATGAAATCAATTGAAAGTTTCAGGGACATTTTTATTTTGAAATTATCAAGCGCTTATTTACTCTGATTTATAAGTCACTAAGAATTTATAAATAGTTAATTGTAAATAACTTGATTGTCTGTTACAGTAAACGTAATATATTTCAAATTGAAATTGTTTTATTTCAATTGTCATTTCAAATGGCTCAAATATTTATGAAGAAATAATGAAATGACTTTGAAATAATCATGGAAAATTGTATTATTATAGTGACAGGAAAATATTATTGAAAAAACATTGTTATTTTCATACCTATAATTGGATAGAAAAAAAAACCGCTTCTTATAAAAAAAAAAAAAAATTTACATATAATTTAATGGAAATTTTTCAAATTGTGAATTTAAAAAAAAAAAAGATTCAGGGAAAAATTCTTATAATTATCAATAGATAATTTTTAATTTAATTTAAAAAAAAAATTTTTTTTTTTTAGATAATTTCACATTTTAGTGAAATTTTTTGCTTATTTTTCAGTGAGGAAATTATTTTTCTCTATTTTTTCCCCCTTGAAGGTGCACACATTGAAAGTGGATTTAATTTCCCATAAAATGGTATTTAAATAAGTAAATCAGTTTTTGGTTAAAATATAATAAATTATGTGCAAGAATTTGCTGTTATATAAAGTGATTGTTAGTTTAAAGTTGTTTGTCTCGTTGTAGTTCTCTGCTCAATGCGAAGCAACACCATTCATTATCTGACTACTATGAATTCTTAATAGCCCGAATGAGGTGAAGTGTATTCATGAATGCGTTCTCTCGCACTTCCTGTGCTTCGCTTTCAGGAAACTGTGATTTTGTCTTGTGAATCTCTCAGTGAATTGTTTGAGAAAGATGTTCGAAGCTTTTCGTATAGGGTGTGAGTGATGAATTATTACAGGAGATAAAATTCCCCCCCCCTCTCTCTCTCTCTCTCTCTCTCTCTCTCTCTCTCTCTCGTTCTTTGAAAATCGTACTTTACGATCGGTTGCACTCCGATTAGATAACATTCTTCTAAAAAAAAAAAAAAAATGCTACTTTTGTGACGTTCTATTATCAAGAGTTGTGATTTTTATTGAGTCAAATCTTTTTTTTCTCTCTTCTTCACCAGGCAAGAATAAAAAATTTTTTTTTTTTTCCCCTTATCAAGTGTGAATTCTCTACCTTTAACATGATAATAGTTGGAAATTATTACAGTTCTAGATAAAGTAACACATCTCATGTAGCTGAAATCTCTCCGTCTGATTGGTAACGTAAACAATGATAAGAATACAAATTCTCTAAAAGATTAAATATCACCCATTTTTTTTTCTCCATTATTATTTAACTTCTCAATTTTTCAGTCATTTCTTTAATTTTGCTTTTTTTCCCAAAAAAAAAAAAAGGTTTAAAAAATGTTGGTATTGCGGTATTTCATGATTCGATAAAAGTTGTCGGGTTTGAGCTGTCGTGTCCTTGGGAAAGTAATCGAAGATCTGAGGTTTAAAAAGTTTAACCGCATTTGTTCAGGATTGAGAGACATCCAAACTTCTTATATATCCCAACCCCGTACGCTTCGCATTGAAGCAGGAAAATCGAAGAAAAACTTTCACCGCTTTGGCCACACCATTTGGAGTGAGGACTTTCCATGGACCAGTGAAAATGTATATCTGTTTACAAAAAAAAAAAAAAAAAAAAAAAAAAAAAAAAAAAAAAAAAAAAAAAAAAAAAAAAAAAACAACGGGCAAAGACAGTTACAATTCGTGATGAACTTTTTTTTTCTCACACTTTTGCCTCGCTGAACTTTCGATGAAGCAATTAGGCGATTAGGATCTTAATTGCTTTTGACCGCACACGTTCAATTTGCTCGCGTAATGCGACAGCAAAACGTCGATATTTCCGTTGATTTTTCGCTGATATTACCTTGCTCATATGTATATATGAGACTCATCTTCGCGTGCACTAGTGGAGAATGAAAAAAAAAAAAAAAAAAATAGAACAAATCTTCTTCCGTTGAGATTTTATCATTGTGATGACATAACACTCGTCCTTTTAACAAATTAACATGTTCAAGTTGACGGGAATATTACTTTGTTAGCTTGTTTTGTTACGAGTCTCATTATAGCTTCCTAAGTAACTCATTTTTTTTTTCTTTTTGTCAAACTCGAACCGTTATTATTTTATTTTATTATCATGTAAATTCGAGAATTTATTTATAACTTGTTGCAATTTTCACTACATAAAGAAAGATATAGCCGTGATCTCGTTTTTCAAGTTATATAAGAATTAGATCATATATAATAATTCGACAAAAATAATTCTGTCAAAAAAAAAAATTTTGAACCGAAAGAAAAATTAAACAAAATTTGAAACAAGAATTGACACTTCTAAATATTATGATAAATAAGAATAATCAATAAAATTAGGTCAGATAAATATTAGACCTAATATTTATTAGGCTAAAAAAATATTAAGCCAAATACATATTAGGCCAAATACATATTAGGTTAAATAAGAATTAAGTTTAAATAAAGTCCACATAAAAATGAGATCAGAAATAAATTATTATTAAAAAATTATTATTGTAATTGGCTAAATATTTAGCTAACGACGAATTTGGTTAACTAAAATTTACATCCATTGGGTCAAATGAAGGTCAGACAAAATTTTTATTAAATCTAATAATTTGGCCTAATTTTAATTTTAATTTGTGTAATTTTTACTAAATCAAATTCGTCATTGTTTCAATATTTAGCTTATTTCTAAAATAATAATTTATCAATAATAATTTATTTTTGATCTAATTTTGTTATGTGGACTTTTTATTTAGGTTTAAATTATTTATTATTTATTTTATTATTTGACCTAATATTTATTCAGCCTATTATTTATCTGATTAAATTATTAGATTTAATAATGATAAAATGACAATTATATTTCATAAAATTAAAATAAAAATTAAAGAGAAATTTTTTTTCTCCTTAAAATTTTCCAAATAAGAATTAAGTCAAATTATAGTTAAGCCAACTAAGAATTAGGTCCAATACTTATTTGGCTAATAAATAATTATGTTAAATAAAGATTAGGTTAGATAAATATTAGGCCAAATAAATATTAGGTCAAATAAGAATTAGATTTAAATAAAATCCACATAACAATTTGTTCAGAAATAAATTATTTTTGAAATTGGCTAAATATTTAGCCAATTATTTGTTCAACTAAAATTTTCACCAATTGACGAAAAAAAAATTAGGCCAAATTATTCGATTTACTAAAAAATTTGTCCTAATTATTAGATTTACTGAAAATTAAGCCAATTAAAAATTAGGCCAAATAAATGTTATGCCAATTAAGAATCAGATCGACTACACATTGCGTTAATTAATAACTTTATGTCAAGTAGAGATTTGGTTAGTTAAATATTAAGCCAAATAAGAATTAGTTTAAATAAATGCCACATAAATATTATATTTGAAATAAATTATTATTAATAAATTATTTCAGAAATTGGCTAATGATTAATTTGGTTAAATAATTATTAAATTAATTTTAGTGTAGGGCAAATGAAAATTAGGACAAATAAAGATTAGACCTTTTGGAATTGATAATAAATAATATTAATAATAGTAATATAATTATTATTATTATTATTATATTGATAATTATTATAAGCGAGAGGAGTAATTTTCCGATATTCTCGAGAAAAAAAGATTTTTTATTACAATTTAATATGAAAGATTGAAAGATTTGTTAAAAATTTTTTGTTTTTAGGATTAGATGAAGAAAAAATTAAGAGGCAAAAAAAAAATTGTGTTTCAGATGCCAGACGTGATAACGAATGGAGCAGCTGTGTTAAGTATGTCTCAGTTGGAGGATTTGATGGAAGATGATACAAATGGACCAGTTCACAGCGGTGATCCAATGTTGTCGTCACCTCATCTTCAACCTTTGAGTCCACCTGCACCCTCGTGTCATCATCCTCTGCCCGACGATGAAACTCTTGGTAGTTTAGCGCCAACGTCATCAAATCCTTCTGATATGGATATTGTTGCGTAGCAAAAAGCCCCCTCTCTTTCACTATCCATTTTTTTCACCTCCCCCCCCCCTCCGCAACCCTCCATTATTATCTCCCATATCACAAGGTCCACCGAGATAGAAGAGCACCTGCGGCCTTCATTCACTATTGCCAAAGTATCAACGACATCATTTTATATAGTCAATTTTTTTTTTTCTTTTTTTGATTCATCTAAATCCAAAACATTTTTTTTTTGCATTGATTATTTTCTCGTATTCATAAAATTGTTGAAATTTTAGTTTCGAGAAGTTGGATACTTTTTCAGCTGTGCTCCCCAAGTTTTTTTTTTCACCCAGATCGATTACGCGTTCGAGCGGAAGAGAGAAGTTTGTTTCGTTTGAAGAAATTGTAAAAAAAGAAGAAAAAAAAAAAACGGAAGAGTGCACATCGACTCAATTATCTTCATGTTCCTGGGATGAACAACTCTGAAAGAAACAATTCGAAACTTAAAGTAAAGAGAAATTTTCAACCAATTTTTTTTTAAATTTCTTTTTTTTTTTTTTAGCTTGAAACTCGTCAAGTGAAAGCAAACATTGTGTGTATCTGTGAAGGAATGAATTTACAAGAAAGAGAGAGAGAGAGAGAGAGAGATACAAAATTAAGGAAAGGTAATTTTTGAAAAGCTTAATGAAAATTAAAAAGGGAAAAAAGTAGAGAGATGGGATATCCAATGTCCGTTAAGTTTATATCTTGAAAGAGACTTCCTGGACCTCATTTCCAAGTTGGGGAACTAATTTCTAAGAGGGATAAACCGACATCGTAATTTCAACATAGCGCGCTCTCTCAATGCGCCGACCACTATATCAATCTAGAGACGCTGCTTGAAATTTCACGGACATTATTCGATTTGTTACAAAGTTTGCTAATAGTTATTGTCTGTGTGTGAGGAGAGAAACGTTCGATCTCAGCTAATGCCGAGAAAGCGATATTGAATAACGGTGTGCCGACTATTACGCCTTTGATGCACAGTGACTGTCGATATATAGAATCTTAGAGCCTCTAGTGTTCAGCGACCTGTGTATAGTCCCCCCCACCCCACATCTCCCTTCATTCCCCTAAAATTCAAACTTAGTCCTTAGGAAGTCTTCGAAACTTTGGACGAGACACTTTTGCTCATAGACATTTGACACAACTTTGGCAACGAAGGAAGTTTCAATTACGAATAATATACACATATATATATATATATATATAGAAATTTATATTTTAATAGTCAATTTTACATCTATAAAATATAACATTGAGAAAAAGGCTACTAATTAAAAAAGAAAAAGTTCTCTTTGTTTTTTTTTTTTTGCGATTATAAATATAAATGATCCGATATTCGGATTAGAAAAATTCACCGTTTAATGTTCAAGAGCTTCAAAAATATTCAATATAATATGCTATTGGTTAAAAACTATTACCCATCCTACGATAGAAAAAGATATTTTACTAAATTGCTAAATATACTAAAAGAAGAATTTTTCGAGTCTTAAGACACACTTTTACGATATTAATATAAAAATTGGAGATAATTACATACTTTTTTCTAACGGATTCTTTTACTAATACTAGTAATTTTAGTACTTTTAGAAATTTTATTATTTTAGTACGTTTAGTACTTTGGTATATTTGGCACTTTTAGTACTTTAGCAACTTTTGTACTTTTAGTACGTTTAGTACTGAGTACTTTTGGTACTTCAAGTACGGTGAGTACTGAGTACCTTTGGTACTTCAAGTACGTTGAGTACTGAGTACCTTTGGTACTTTTAGTACTGAGTACCTTTGGTACTTTTAGTACTGAGTGCGTTTGGTACTTTTGGTATTTTTAGTACGTTGAGTACTGAGTACCTTTGGTACTTTAGTATGTTGAGTACTGAGTACCTTTGGTAGTTTAGTCTGTTGAGTACTGAGTACCTTTGGTAGTTTTAGTACGTTGAGTACTGAGTACCTTTGGTACTTTTAGTACTGAGTACCTTTGGTACTTTTAGTACTATAGTACGGAGTACTGAGTACTTTTAGTACTGTAGTACTGAGTACTTTTAGTGCTGTAGTACTTTAAGTACTTTTAGTACTTTTTAGTGTTGTTATTACTTTTAATACTTTTTAGTACTTTCACTACTTCAACTAATTTTATTTCTTGTATTAATTTTACTATGTTTGCAAGAATTTCAATATTTTGTCTGATTGTAACAGAATTTTAATACTGAATCTAAAAAAAATTACTCTTACTATTATGTCTGACTAAAATGATATTTTTACTACTGATATTCCAAAATACAGAAAATTTTTTTTTAATACAGATACTAAAAATTATTTTAAAAAAATAAATAAAAAAATACAATTATAATTTAGTATTTAAACACTTCTGTCTGACTAAAAATTACTATTACTCCTGCTATTAAAATTAAATTTTTTTAAAATATTTATCTGAAAGTGTTTTCTATTACCTGAAAAGTTAAAAAAAAATAGAAAACGTTTTGTCTTACTCTAACTCACTTTTTCTATTTATATAAAATTCATGAGAATGTAAAATCTTTTGTCAGACATAAATTTTATCACTATCAAAAGTTACAAAATATGTAAAACATTTTGTTTTGCCAAAACTGTCTATATAAATAAGAATAAAAAAGTTTAGAAGAATTTGGACAAAAAAAAAATGTCTGACTGAAACTGACTTTAACTACTAGTACCAAATTTACCACTAAAATCAACTTTTTAAAATTAATACCAAAAAAAAAAAAAAATTTCAATTAAATAGTAATTTTAGGGTGGGTAAAAATTATTATTGAACCATAGTGTAGACTTAAAAAAAAAAAACAATTATCGCTGCCATAACGATCTTTCCAAAATCACGATGATTAAAGATCGATTATAATCGAAAATCTTTGCAGTAACTTTGAAATAATTTTTCTCAAAGTTTACATTTTTTCCCCTTTTAAATCATAAAACATATTTTCGCGCTGGCCGCGTTTCAATAGCATCACATTTTAATAAATAAAATAATATGAAAAATCATCTCGACAATAGTCATTATTATCCTGTAATTGTGTTTTTTTTTTTTTTTTTTTTTTTTTTTTTTTTTTTTTTTTTTTTTGCCTTTGCTTTAGATAATAGAGTACTCGTCACGATCGATCGCCCAGCATCCAAGGCGCCATTAATTCTTTTGTATTATAGATTAACGGAGACAAGGGAGAAAAATAATTTAATTACGGTTAATAAATATCTTTTTTTCTTCTCCTTCTTCTTCTGTTACTGTGTGCAAGCTCCTTACAGAATTGTTTTTTTCCGACGCGACACAAAAAAAAAAATAATAACCATGAATAAGAAGCGAGGGATTACAAAATATTATGAAAAGAGAGAAAGAAATTTTAAGCTCGACAGTGGGGAGAAATCTTTATAGGTCTGATCTTTCTCGCTGATGTAATCAACACTGACTTTTATTATCTCTTTTGTTTCACGGAAAAAAAATCTTTACCTGAAACAGCGATATGTTTTACTAAAACAGGGATAGTTTTCGCTATTCTAGAGAAACATATCGCTGTTCCAGATAAAGATTTTTTTTTTTTTTTGAGACATAAAAATACTTTTCACTTAAATATAATTTTTTGCGGTTTTTGTAATCCTTTGACTCTGCAGTTTTTGTTGAATGGGAAAATACTGAAAATGAAAGTGTAGAAAAAAATATATATATGTAACACAGCGAGGGGTAAAAAATTGTTTTAATAACGGGTGCGCGCGAGAGAAGCGTGCAATGTATAATTGAATTTCGTGACTTCCAAAGGCGTGTTGAAGGGGTTGAAACGTCAAGTAAATATACATATATATATATATATATATATATGTATAGGAAGAAGAGTAAAACGTTTGAGGAAATCTTGTGTACGCGAAGTGAAGTAAAAGCTCGCGAAGAGTTTTCCGCTTGTACATCGCGACGTGCGCTATACACTAGCTCGTAATAAATTTAACGTATTTCGAAACTAGTAAATGTTACAGCTACTAAGGGTATATATATATCGAGCACTCGTCGAGAGTTTCTTCGTGTTAAAAAAAAGCCAAAAGTTGGCATTCAAAAAATTCGTGGCACGCAACTAACCAACAAAAACAGTCCATAATTCAGTACGAATTTAATTCACCTACAAAATTAATTTTTAATTCGCAATATTTTCGTCTAAAATAAAAAAAAAAAAAATGCTGTTAACTTTAAATTACTATTTCTATTTTTTTTTTTTTTTTTGCTTAAAAAAAATAATTTGTAAAGAATTTTAAATTAATTCCATTAAACAGTTTAATATTAATTTAGTTGTATTAAATTAATTACATATTGATTTATTTGTATTAAATTTAATTTAAGAAAGAAATAAAAAATTGACAGCATTTTTTTTTCTTTTTTTTTTTTTGAAACGAATAATATGAGTTTATTAGTGATAATTTTCGAGTGCGTAAGCAAAAAAGTTTCTCTCGTTAATAAAACATGTCGTGAAAAAAAAGGGTATTGAGAGAAGGAGGGACAACTAACTGCCCGTATGCGTATCAAATTAATAATTTACTCGCGCATCGCTGGTCATGGGCTTCATTTTGAACGTGAGCGCTACATTCACTAATTTTCCATATATTCTTCTCACGTTTTTTTGTGTCAGTAAACACAATCTATCAAATGACCTCAATTTTTCAGGGACCTAGGCCTAAATCAAAGAGCTGGTCAACAAAATTATCTCGAAATATTAAATGTTTAGAGACGAAATATAAAAAAAAAATACAAAACATCAACAGCCAAATCGAGCGAAATTTTTTTTTTTTTTTTTTTAAATATGGATGACGTTTTTTCACTCAACTGATTAAATCATTTTTAAATTAACTATTATTATTGCTATTATTATTTATTAAAATTAATTATGAATGCAATTTTCAATAAATTTAGTTTGGAAAATTTTTTTTTTTAATTATTTTTTCAGTTTTCAAATTAAAATAAATGTAATGAATAATCTATTTTCAAAAAGTCGAAAGTTACTTGAATCCTATTATAATGGAATATTTCAGAAAAAAATAATTCAAAGTCGAATCAATAAATTTTTGTAAAAAATTCTTAAGTCTCATAAACATTATGTATTTGTTAAAAAGACAAAAGCTTGTTTATTTTTTATTTTTGCATTTTTTTTTTATTTTAAATAATTGCTTATATTTAGATAAATAAGTTTGTTTCTGATTATTTGAAAATCAAAAAATTTTTTTTTGTCTACAAATGTAAGGTAAATTTTTGTAAGTTGGATTTAAAAAAAAAATGCTCGAGAGAGAAAAGAAGAATAAAAATTCAAATGTAACTATTTTTTTTAGCAAAAAATCATTTACGTACATAGAGTATGTACCCATATTTTTTATTTTCTAGGAGAGAAAAAATACATAGAACGAATTTATATATATATGAACACATATATATATATATATATAAAACGTGTGTATGTATATATATATATATATATATATATATATATATATATGTACAATGTACATATATATTTTTTTCAAGTATTTTACGCTGGCGTAGACGTGTGTGTCATGAATGATGAAAAAAATAACGAAAAAAAAAATATATGAATAAATAAAAATAAAAAAAAAATAATTCTAAATGTGCATACATATATATATATATATATGTTGTACCGCGGTGTGCAATACTTAGGCGCATAAAAATTCACGATTGCAGGATGATGCGTGCACTCGTGCTATGAAAATGCGATAAATTGCGATTGCAGGTATGCATGTCAAACAGAGAACAAGGGAGAATCCACAATGAAATGAGTGAATCGTATATGACAAGTGTATGGTTCACATTTAAAGGGCACAGGTCAGAAATTGTTGGAAAAAAAAATACTCGAAATGAAAATAATTATTAAATCACTAAAAAAGAAAAACGAAATTTACACTTTCTTAATTTTACATAAAATATAATGATATTTAAAAATTTTTTTTTATTTAATTTCTAATTTTTTCTTTACTTGAAATTTTCCCTGTCAATTTTTTTTAAAAATCTCTTCTAACAATTATAATAATTAATAATTAATAATTAATAATTAATAATTAATAATAAAATAATAAATAATATTATTTTGAAAGTGAAAATTTCGATTTTTGTTATCATTTTCTAATTGTAATTAGCTTAAATCGCCATCAGTATTTTGTCTAATGAAAATTTTACATTCAATCTGTGTTCTTTTCTTTGAGTACTGATTTCAATGTTAATTTTTTAATAGGTAAATATATATATATATATATATATAATAGAAAAAATTTTTTTCAAAGAATGTATGATTATTTGAAAAATATTTGAATACAAAAAGAATTGAAATATAAATAAAAATAAAAAAAAAAAAAGATTGAATGAATAAATGTAAAAAAAAATGGTATAATTAAAAAAATATATTTTTTACAAAATAGAATGTTTGCAATGTTACTTTAACAACTAACTTTTGTTATCTTTTTCAATATTAATTTTTTTTTGTATGGTGAATTCTCCAGAAGTTGCATATATATAAATATTGATAAAAGAATGCATTGTTATTAAAATGTTATAATCGCCGAGATATTTTATCGTTGTTATCACCAGTGTTTCCACTGTTTTTTTAGTGCGTTTAAAAAAAAAAAATGTATATAAAAGTAGATTTTGTAGTATAATTTTAAGGTAGAATTATAGTCAATTTATTGTTTTACACTCTCGGCAGCAAAAATAGTGCGCCCCGTGTATATTGTATCGATTAATTTTTTTTTTTATATCTGATAGAAAGAAAGTAATAATTAAAAATATAAATATAATTTGAAAGTTAGAATAATTTAGTTGACATGTCAGTTTTTTTTTTTTTTTATCAAATTAATTGACACAATTTACACGTAGCTCTATTATAAATGAAGAGAAGGAAAAGAAAATGTAGTTTATATCATTGTTACCTATAACTCTGTTACCATTTTCGCCATAAAAAATTGTTTACAAGCGATTTTGTTACTTTCAGAGAAATAACAATGTCTAAAAATAGCGTTACCAATTGTGTGTTTTATTTATTTTTCCCATCATTTTGTAATGTTTTTCTTTTCAGGACTTAAAAGTGAATATTTTCTATTCTAGGGTTGAAAAAAGATGATTTTTGGCCCTAGGATGAAAAACGGTTATTTTCTACACTAGGGTTAAAAATGATGATTTTATGCCCTAGTACAAAAAATGCGTATTTTCTCCCCTAAGAAGAAAATTTTGTTCTCGAGAATTAAAAAAAGTATCTACTTTGCAATTATTGTTTGACAATTACAATAATTGAAAGAATGATAAAATAAAAATCTATTGATAAAAACAAATTTCCTGAAGGTAGTATATTATGTATATGCAAATGGTGAGTTTTATAATAAAAAAAAAAAAATGAGAGAAAAATTAAAATTGAAGCAATGATAAGTATGAGTGGTTGAAATATCCGAGTGGAAACGAGCCTTAATCGACAGAACGGGTTTAATTATCGTGGCAAAACGTGAAGCCATTTACACTGGAGACAGACGATGGCCGGAGGGCTCGACCGGAGAACCACCACCCCCAAACTCTAATAGCTGTACCAATTAATAATGCATACGAGAGAACCGGAGACCGTGACTATGAATTTCTGCGTCGGAAATGTTTCGAAACCACAGGGGAGATGTATAAAAACGACTATGGTGATTGTCTCATGAAAGAAATTATTTTCTGAGTACGACGCACGATAATCACACAATTTAAATCCAATATAATTCCTTTATGTGTGTGTGTGTATACTTAATTATTGAAAGTAATTTATTTATCAATTTTTTTTTGCATCACTACATGTCATAATAATATTCATTATCCTTAAAAAGGATATAAAAACGTAATTTGCTTTTTTCCGGATATTTAGATTTAATTACAATCTCGTTAACAGAAAAAAATAATGAGAGACTGAATATTTTTTTTCTAATTCTATGGATTTTTTTTAGCTAATAAATATAGTAATAAATAATAATAAAAGTAATTTAAAAAATACAGAATAGGAATAAAAATTTTTATTTGTTATAAAAATCCCACTTGGAAAGATTCCACGGAAAGTGCCCCCTGGAGGTTCTATCAGAATTCCGCCGCAACTTCCAACGTAATTCCGTCGAAATTTCATTGGAATTCCAAAGAATTTCTGATGGAATTCCAACGGAATTAGGACTCTAAAAATTTAAAAAAAACAAAATTAATCGGAATTCCGTCGGAACTCCATCGGAATCCCATAGGTCTGACTATAACTGTCTTTTACTACTGAAAAACAAAAGAATTCAAAGAAATTCTCTAATGCCATGACATAAGCCTTTTTATGAACTAAAATTTGTCTAACTAAAACAAACAATTACTACTGCGAAAAAAATTAACAAGCAAATACTGAAACTGCATTTAACTACTGATTGAAAATTATTAAAAAGGTCTTAATAAATAATGATTTTTAATTAGAATTTTGACATGAAAAAATTACATACATTTTGTAACATATATTTTGTTTTTTTCATAACTGAAAATTTCAACTTGTAAACATGAAAAGGTATTAATTTGATAAAAATCTACTTTTTTTCGGTTTGAAAATTGCATTGCACACACGTCTGACCAAAACGTGTCGTTATACCACTTGTGAAGCTATTCAATTTCACGCTGTAAAAAGAACTTTTTATTCAGATATTTGGAAGAGATTACTTTCCAATAAAAAAAAAAGAAATTCCTTTTTTTCGTAGTAAAGGAATCCTTCTTCTAACCAAACTCGATTAGTCATGAATAGCACAATACTGTTGTTTGACAAATGGCATTCGAAATTTAATTAAATTAAAAAGAAGAATTCTATTTTTTTTTCTCTTAAAAATAACAGAAGAAAAATAATTTAATCTATTTTGTTTTCTTTAATACTCCATTAGTAATCTCTAAATTTAAATTAGTAAAAATTTTAACAAACTTGAATTAGTGACTCACTTTTTGCTTTTGAATTAGTACTAATTCGATAATAAAAAAAAAATTTACTATTATTTACATAAGTATTAAATTTAACTAATTAATAGTAAAAATTTGTTGCTATTAATAATACTAATAATAAATAAATACAGTAAAACCCACGTATATCGGATTTTAAGGGATCGAAAAAGAAACCCAATGTAAGAGGGAATGAAAATTATGCGGGTCCAATATACGATGGTTTTATTGTATTAAATAAAGTTTAAATCCTTAAAATAGCAGGTTTTTTTTTTACAAAATTATTTCACATTAGGGTAAAAATTTTTGAAAACTGAAAATATAAAAAAATACCGACACAGAAATCTATCTTACCGACTGATGGCAATTAACATAAGTCGATAAGGTAGATTTCTATACCGGTATTTTTTTATTTTTCAAAAATCTAGTTAAATTGATTATTTTTTCGCATACCTGTATTCTAGTTAATTTTACCAGAAATTAATCAAGTTTTATTAACTATTTTTTCTTGTTAAAATAAGTAGAAATTTGTTTTTTCTGTGATAGATAAAAGTAGAGAGAAAGAAAGTTTTTGGGAGTTGAATATGTAGGTAATTTTGGAATCTAGTTTGTTTTCCTCTTTACAAAGGTAAGTTCCTAATCGTCTCGAAGTGACCCCAACCAATCGTCTTCTTATTCTATAATACTATATATATATATATATATATATATAGTTTCGTTTTGCTCAACATGAGAAAAGTTTGTCAACGAACAGGATCTTGAAGCTTTCCTCCAACGTCATTGGAAGTTTCTTCAAGTGTGCTTCTCTCTTGCAGGAAGAATTCGAAATTGCAGGTTACTTGGGAAAAGTGGATATATATATATATATATAAGTACAAAGTGACTAATTTTGCAAGCATCCGGAGCCTCGAAGGCGATGCCCCCATTATAATGAAATCTCAGTTGCTTCCGCTCATTCGTTCGGGAAGCTGGTGTATTGCCTCATGCAGCAGGCTCATTTTTCTCTTATTTTTTTTTCTCTCTCTCTCACTCTCGTTTCTTTCTAGCTCGTTTACTTTTTTCTTTATTTTTTTTTCTTATATACAATTTTTCGATTTTCCAGGCGAAGGGCGCAGCGTGTGTCAGCCGGAGGGTCGAAGAGTAAATTGAAGCTATCCATTATACGTTGGGTGTTGGGTTGTCGAGAATCGGGTCGAAGTGAACTGGGAGGGAAGCACGACGAGGTGAAAATAGGGTAGCCGCTAGTCGTGCCGCCGTTTCTCAACACCCCGCGCGTTCGTGCTCACCTGTCGCCCTTGCAAATAGCCTCGAATTTTACCTGTATATAATTATCACCCATTTCTTGATTTAAAAAAAAAAACCCTTTTTCTACAAACAGGTGAATTAAATTGCAATTTCCTTTTTTCAAAACAAAAAAAAAAAATTCTTTCTAATATTTCGAAAAATGTTTTTACATATATTTATTATTATTTATATTTTCTTTTTTGTTTATATAATAAATAATTATAAAATAAATTTTTTTTTATTGTGGAAAAAAATGCAATTTTAGTCAAGACAGAAATACTTTTTTTTTGTTGTAACAAATAGAGAAAATATAAAATACACATTTGCATTTTGAAAAATTTATTACAAATTTTCAAGTTACTTGAAACAATTTTTTTTTTGCTCATTCTTGTAAAAGAAAATCAGTCATATTTACATCAAGTTATTTGAAATTCACAAAGTTGAGACGAAAAGATAAAATGCCTCTTATGAAAAAAGCTACTGGGTAACGAAATATCGTGAAGGAAGAAAATTTCGATGTTCAACGTTGTCAATTCAGTTATTGGAGCGAAAACAAAAGACATGACTCCATCCATTCGATAGCTTTCAATCGCTTTTAGATCCTGTTATTTTTATACTGTCTAGGATGAGTAAAAGACTACACAGTTCAAAAGGTTCGTAGGTCAAACATCTTGCTTTTCCTCGAATTTTATTTTACCAATAAAAAAAAAAGAGGAACTCATAATTTTTCGGAATAAAACTTAAAAAATTATTATTAAAGAATTCTTATTTTTTTTTAAATTATTATATAAAAAATCATTCCACTTAATGTTTATAAATTAATTTCTCCATTGATATAAGTAAAATTTCAAAATAATTAAAAATTTAATTAAAATGTATCCAAAAAATTTTAAAATTTAATTAAAATGTATCTAAAAAATTTAAAAATACAATTGAAAGTCTAGAGGGGAAAAAAAAATATGTACCGTTCGTTATTTGAGCAAGGGACATTTAATTAACTTAATTAAATAATTAATCTCGAGGAAAAGTGAAACGCTTGTTATTTATTTCAAGTTTCGTCTCTTGTATAACAGAAATAAATTTCAGGGATTAGAAATACATCAGCATTGGTTTCTGCGCGTGCCAAATGATATAGAAAGGGATGACGGAAACTAGAATTTCCGTTTACAAATGATATTACGTTCCAAAATCGAAATACACAGGAACAATTGATTCAATTAGTGACTAATTAATGACCGCATCCCTTTTTTTCGGTAACGATTTACAAAGAGAGTATTCAGTTGATTTTAATTATCTCATTAAAATTATCTTTTCATTTGTCAAAAAAAAAAAAAAAGGAAAATGTAAATAAAATAAAATTTCAAAAAGAAATATATAAATATTTACAAGTATAGAATATAAATATAAATTATAAAATTTTTTCTGTAAAACAATGAATAAAATAATAAATAATAATTAATAAATTAATTAAATAATTTCATTATGAAATTCAAAGAGAATTTGTAATTGATTTGCTTAGAAAAACGTAATATGGAACAATATTGTGTAAAAGTGAATAAAAATGGGTTTGTTTACTGTCATGAAAAAAAAAAAAAAAAAAAATTGCTTTGAGTGTCAGACTGCAATAGTGAATTTGGATTAATCGCGTTGTCTCGTAAAAGGGAGTGATATGATGGAAGTACACTGGGTGAAATTACGTGCTAAACCCCTGTATAATGTCATTGGTCGGGCTCACTGACATAATTCACACTATCATGCTCACCTATCGCATGCATGATTTGTGATGATGTCATTGGGGTGCACGAACTGGACAAATTTTCGTTCTCAAGTGGTTTCATGTTTAGCTGATGAGTGCGATAGCAACGTCAATCAGGTTTTTAGAGCATGATAAATTAGGAGTGAGAGAGAGAGAGGGGGGGGGGATCACGCATCCTGTAAACTAAAGCACACGCTCGGCAAAATGAATTAGACAAATTTTATATACTTACAGAAAATAGACAATTCATATTTTAAATTACAACAATCTAAATATGATAAATAATAATATTTTACTCTCCCCGAAATTGATAGTATAATTTTTTGTTATATATTTTTTTTTCGTTTCTTATTGAAAAAAAATTTGTAATTGCATTAGTTGCAGGCAAAAATTGTGTTATTTTAATTGTTACTATATGACTAAAAAGGACAATTAATAATATAAGAATTTTAGGAATTTTATAAGTTTTTATTAAGTCAAATGTTGCACCACTTCTGTAAGTTGTAATTTTTGTTCGGTCTGACTAAAACGTATCATCACTACTGAGAGTTAGATTTTTTAACGTTGGCTGACTAAAAGGGTCTTTTACTACTGATACAAAAACCTTAGCAATTGGACTAAAATATACTATCACTACTGCAAGCGAGAATTTTTTTACGTTTTTTCTGACTTAGATATTCCATTACTACTACAAACTACAATTTTTACGTTTAGTCTGACTAAAACGTACCCTAACTACTGAAAGTTGAATTTTTTACGTTCTGTCTGACTAAAACTGTACCAACACTACTGTAAACGATTTTTTTTACTGTTTGTCTGACTTAATTATTCCATTATTATTACAACCTACAATTTTTACGTTTTGTCTGACTAAAACCTACCATAACTACTGAAAGTTGATTTTTTAACTTTCTGTCTGACTAAAAATGTACCATCACTACTGAGAGTTACATTTTTTTAATGTTGGCTGACTAAAAGGGTTTTTTACTACTGATACAAAAACCTTAGCAATTGGAAATATTTTGTCTGACTAAAATATACTATCACTACTGCAAGCGAGAATTTTTTACGTTTTGTCTGACTTAGATATTCCATTACTACTACAAACTGCAATTTTTACGTTTAGTCTGACTAAAACGTACCCTAACTACTGAAAGTTGAATTTTTTACGTTCTGCCTGACTAAAACTGTACCAGCACTACTGTAAACGATTGTTTTTACTCTTTGTCTGACTTAATTACTCCATTATTATTACAAGTTACAATTTTTACGTTTCGTCTGACTAAAACGTACCCTAACTACTGAAAGTTGAATTTTTTACGTTCTGTCTGACTAAAACTGTACCAACACTACTGTAATCGAATTTTTTTTTTGCTGTTTGTCTGACTTAATTATTCCATTATTATTACAAGCTACAATTTTTACGTTTTGTCTGACTAAAACGTACCATCACTACTGTAAGTGAGTTTTTTTACATGTTGACTGACTAAAATAGACTTTTACTAATTAGACAAAAAATTTGTCTAATTGAAACATTTCCATTAAACTAATAGAGATTTTTCTATATTGTAAACGATTCGTCTGACTAATAATGTCCATTACTACTGCAAAACATATTTTTTTTACATTTAGTAAAGGATATTTTACCATACTGAAAGCTAAAATTTTGTAACATTTTGTTTAATTGAAACGTTCCTTTACTACTAATATAGAGATTTTTATGAATTATAAACGCGTTGTCTGACTAAAACGTTCCATTACTACTGTAAGAGAGAATTTTTCTACACTATGTCTGACTAAAACTTGCTGTTTCTACTAATGAAAAAGAATTCAATTCCACTCACTTTCAAGGCTAATTATTTATTTCCGACGCAATTCAAAAATTTGTTTTTAAAAATCAAAAAAAAATATATTTTTTTCTCATTTAATTCATAAAGAAATAAGAAGCAATTTTGTTTTATTTCAATTTTTTTTGTTTTGTTTATTCTTTAGCCCAAGTAAAATTGTATAGAGTCACTATTGCCAAGGATAAAATTGAAGTTTTACTGTCAGCAATTTTCATTTGCAATATAAAGTGAATAAAACTAAAAATGATATTTCTGCTAAACATGCAATGATATCCCCTGAGAAGATAGAGACGGAAAATGTCTTTGGAACAAAATGAAGCCATGATAATGTAGTATATGATACAAAGAGGTGGTCGAGAGATGTACTCTCCCTTCGACTATTTCTCATTAATCATTTCAGCCTCTTGGCCTTTCCTGTTTGCGTGCAAAAAGGGGCTTTTACCAGAGCGTGCCGTTTTTTTATTTATTTTTTTTTTGCATTGAAGGAAAGAGACTACACATCTTTAAGAGAGAGAGAGAGAGAGAGAGAGAGAGAGAGAGAGATCTTCCCTCTCACAGACAAGATGATGCTTAAAACGTGTAAGAATAAGGATGTGAAATAAGAAAGACTCTCTTGAAGATATAGAGTGAAGACCCGTGAAAAGTAAAGGATCAAGAGACCCTCAAATTTACCCTTTGGCATTTCGAGCTAAAGTGACTTTTGTGGGGAGAGAGGAAAAAAAATTTACCCATAGTCTCCTTAAAAATAAAACTAGGGCGAAGCAAAAAAAAAATATATATATATTTAATTCAAATATAATCTGTTATTTTTTACTATTGTCAAATAAATATTCATTATTTGAACCAAATTGACAAGTTTCACTGCAACAGCAATATGTTTCACTCAAAATAGCGAAAGTTTTCTCTATTCTAGAGAAATATATTGCTGTTCCAGATAAAAAAAAAATTTTTTCCATAAATATAATTATTTAATACAAATAATTAAATAGAATTAAATAAATTTATATATTTTATATAATTTATAAAAAATTTAAAAAAAATTATAAATTAAATAAAAATTGTTTCAAGAAGCAATAATTTTATTTTTTATTTTTTGAGGGGGGAAACTCATAAAATTGAAAAACCACTGAACGTAATTGTCAAGAAAGTGACCCATTAGAGGCGAACAAATCTTGGTGAACGAGGCTGGAATTGTAAAAGTTTCAGACATAAAAATAATTTCGTTGAAACTTACACAGAGGGTGTATGGGAAAGTGTGAAATGCGAGACATTCGAGTCGAGTCACGTGAATCAAGTCTAAGTGTATATGCTTATAAATTTCTAGTCTTGTTTTGCTTACATCGCCACTTGTTGAATCAGAAAAAATAAAAAATTATTTTCTTTTTGCAAAAAAAATTATATTAAAAAAAAGAGAATTTCTAAATTTATAAAATTATTTAATAATTTAAAAAAAAAAAAAATTTTCTAAACTTCCTTTTTTTTACCATACTATGAAAAATAATAGTCAATATTACCCCAACGGGTTAATTTTTACCTGGAAAAAATTAAATTCCAAAAAATAAATATAATAAAATTTTTTTTGAAAACATTTTTAATTTATAATTTCTGGGAAAATTTCTTTTTTCATTTTTATTCTCATGATGCTGTAAATTTTTTTGTGGCAATATTTTCCAAATTATATAAAAAAAAGGGGGGAAGAAAACTAGTGAAAATCTTTTGAATTTGATTTTATTCGATTTTGAAAAAAAAAAAAATTGAAGACAAAAGACAATTTTATGTAGGTCAGTCAAGCAGGTGGACAAGCAGTTGCGATTCGTATTTATTTATTACAAACGCTCCGTAAATTCAAACTTCCGGCCGAGTGGAATCTCCGTTTCTCCGTAAATGTACGATCGCTTTCGATATATTGAGCGGCTATCGATATAACACCCACATAAACATTTTCACATGTATATATGCTCAACATACATATATATTGTCATTTATTTTCCTCTGTGTGCGTAGGTATCCCTATATATATATATATATATATAATGGTGTCTGCGTTAAATCGGAATTGCACGCCTCCGACAAATCGTTCGAATAAATCCTTTCATTTATTATGGCTTCACTCTTATAGCCATTGCTACTTTGCTTCTACTAGGACAGTAATTATTTTTGTGGATTTTTCTTTTCTAAAAATACAACAACAACAACAACAAAAACAATAAAAAAAATACATAGAAAACTTTTGCACCTTGAAATTCGTTTGGTTATCTATTGCCAAATCCTGATTCGTACACCATTTGTCTCACCATTAATTACAATCAAATTGCTCTGTTGTTCTCGAAGCATTTTATACTTTTCTTTTCTTTTTTTTTTTTTATTCTTTTGTGGGAATTTTTTTTTTCTTTTTTTTTCTTTACTGTTTCCACTTTGAGGTCAAATTTTTAACTGTTCTAATTCACGTAATTGCAGTTTGTAACCTTTTGGGAGTAGCGGAAAATCTCATTTAAGAAAAAGGCCATTACAGTTTTCTGTGTCAAAAGATTCGTTGACGGAGAAAAAATACTTTTCAATATATATATATAGATAAAGATGGAAAAGAAAATGGTTGTTTAATTAAATTGGTGGAATCTAACAATTATTATTGATATTACTAGAATATAATTTATAATTTTTATTATAATTATTATTATTATCATTAATTAATATTATCATTATTCTTAATTTTTCTACGAAAGGACTTGTCCCATTTATTGTGAAATGAATAAATTATTAATTTTATTAATATTCTTAATATTATTATTGTTACTATTCACTGAGAAAAATGTTTAGTCAGAGCAAACCAAAATTTGGTTGGGCTAACAAAAAAATTTTGTTGGTATCTAAGCAACCAAACTATTTGTTTGAGTCAACGAAAAAATTTGGTTGAGTGTTTTTTGTTGACATAACAAAAATGTTTGGTTAGCTCAACCAATTTTTTTTTTTGTTAGGTCAACAAAAATGTTTGGTTAGCTCAACCAATTTTTTTTTTTTTTGTTAGGTCAACAAAAATGTTTGGTTGATGAAACCAACCGTTTTTTTTGTAAAATTAAAAATTTTTGTTCTTCCTTATTATCCTTCTTTTTATCTTTTTTATTTATTTTATTATTTATTTTGTTATTCAATTTGAGAGATTTAAACTAACTGTTCTCTTAAGCTGAGAGCGAATTAAATTATTTGGTTGTCGCAACAAAATTTTGGTTAGGACAACAAACAATCATTTGGTATTTTAGACCAAACTATTTTGTTGTGTTAACTAAATTATTTTGTTGTTGTAACTAAATTTTGGTTGGAATTTAAAAATGTTTAACCAAATAATTTGGTTGGCCTAACCAAATGTTTGGTTTAGATAACTTTACGATTTCGTTTCAGCCAACCAAAATTTGGTTACAAGAACCAAAATTGCCTCACCAAACAATTTTGTTGCAAACACTAAATTTTTTTTCTCAGTGTTATTATTACTGTTAATGTTATTATTAATTTTATTAGTATTGTTATTATTTTCACTATTATTATTAGTTATTAGTTATTAGTTATTAGTTATTAGTTATTAGTTATTAGTTATTAGTTATTAGTTATTAGTTATTAGTTATTAGTTATTAGTTATTAGTTATTAGTTATTAGTTATTAGTTATTAGTTATTAGTTATTAGTTATTAGTTATTAGTTATTAGTTATTAGTTATTAGTTATTAGTTATTAGTTATTAGTTATTAGTTATTAGTTATTAGTTATTAGTTATTAGTTATTAGTAGTTTTATTATTATAACAATTATTACTAATTTTAATTACCAATAATATTAATAGAATTAAATTGATTACGTTATTTTTCTTTTGTTTGTTAATAAAATGTGAAAGTTTTTTTTGTTTTTTTTTTGTCGAGCTGTTGTTTTTTTATTTATAGACATTAATTTTTCATGAATGAACATATAGCAAAATTTTCATTGTGGTTGGCAAATTGGCATGAGAAGTTTCAAATCTGTGAGACATGTGTCATTTTAACGGGAACTTTTATTGGGTACTTATAATACATTTTGCGGAAACTGGTCCAATGTAAACAGCCTTAAAGTCGCCGAGATTTGACTCTAATGCAGGGAAATAGGCAAATAAGGGAAACGATAAAAACGAGGCGAAGTGTATGAATGTATGTATAGCAAAAACCCCCTTCAGAAAAAGAAATGACAAAAAAAAGAAGAAGAAGAAGAAGAAGTTTGTATAGAAGGATATTCGTGTCTGGCGTATGTTGTGGTCAATGACGCGATCCCTTCGTGACCGTATATATATATATATATATAGCTCCTATATATGAATATTATATCGCATGTTTTCTTATATATATATATATATATTTATATGTATGTCGTTTTCATATTCTTTAAAATGTATGTTTTATCATAACACTTTTTTCTCTGAGAAATATAAGTTAAGAAAAATGGCGTAAAAAAACAAAAGACTTAATTTGGATAAAATTATAATAATTGGAAATTATAGGTATTGAGAAAAAATAAAAATTAATAGTTTTTTTTTTTTTATTTTAATTTACTTTGAAAATTGTGAATGCCCCCAATTTCTTTACTGTTTTTTGCACTAGTTTTGCATGCTGTTTCAATTTTTTAAAAAGGTTTTTGTCCTCCATAAAATTTCCAACACTCTTGACCTATTTCAACTTTTACGCCATTTCCGCTTCGATAAAATGTCAAAACTTTTCTTTTCTTATATGCATTTTCTCCATTTTACTTGAATTTATGTCCTTTGAAATACGTTATATAGGATCAAAAACACTTTATTAATCGTTACTAACAAAAAAAAAGAAGTAAAAGAGAATAAATATATTTTTATTAGAAGATTTTTTCTCATTACACTGGTCAGTAAAAGGTTCCTTTTAAATTGTAATGACTTTTTAATACTAGTAGAAAAAAAATAGTGAGGAATTTAAAACGTCTCTGTCTGACTATAACTGTCCATTACTACTGCAAGTGAATTTTTTTTTTACTTTTACTCTGATTATAACTGTCATGTTCTACTAATAAATAATATATAAGCAAATATGTAGGTATTGTCTGACTAAAACGTACCATCACTACTGAAAAATAATATTTACATTTTGTCTGTCTAGAACTGTCTTGCACTACTAATAAAAAATATATAGGAAAATCTGCACGTTATGTCTGACTAAAACGTCCCATCACTACTGAAAGAAAATTTTTACGTTTCTGATTAAAATTTGTTATGTACTACTAATAAATAATATTATAAACAAATCTATAGGTTTTGTCTGACTAAAACGTTCTTTTATCACTGAAAAAACAAAAATTTCGAGAATTTCAAAAATTTTTAAATTGTGTGTATCTTGTTTTTCTTATTTCCCCCCCCCCAAATAATAAATATATCAGATGGAAAAATAATAAAAGTTTTCCTTTAAAATACAATAAAAATTCATTTCAATTTATTTTTTATAATTAGATAAATATAAACAAAAAAAAGAAAAATTATTTTTTTTCCCATACCAAGCTCTTAAACTGTAAATTATTGCCAATTAAAAGGGTAAATATTTATTTTTATAGAGAGAAGCTGGAGAGAACTAAAGTTTTGAAAACTTTTCAAAAGAAAATGGAGGATAGAGAAGAGGCTGATTGTTTGGTTTACTTTGGTTTGAGAGAAATAAAATGTAGGTCTCTCTCTCTCTCTCTCTTTCTCTGTTAAGGAAAGGAATCTTCGGTTAAATTTGTAACTTAGCCAAAAAGGGAAAAATATGTGCGAGAATTGGGGTTGACAAGGGGTGACGTAAGCGGGTGGTAAAGAGGCCTGAAAAGAGCTTGAGGATGAAGAAAGATGGAAGATGCAGTTCGGTTGGATAGAGCGGAAAGAAGGAATGGGCTTGCGAAGTTACTGCTGACATTAAAACCACGGAATGGACTTAACGACTCGTGGCGTGTTGGTGGTTTGTAGGTGCACCAATCTCTCCTATAACCCCCCTTGACCCCCCCCCCCCCTAACCCATCACCAAAACCCTTCTTCCCATACATTCTTGCTCTGCCACGCCATCTCCTTTTCTCTCTGAACCTCTTAGCATCAGCACCCCCCACCCCCTCCACCCAAGAAATAAGGAGTTCAAAGTCCCTTACCGTATAGATGTATATATATATATATATACTGAGTGAAATTTCAACTCAATGTGAAATTTTCTAAACGAAAAGTTTACTTCCCCGCGTACTTCTCTTATAAATTAGCCTCTAAATCTTAAGTTTCAACATTTCTTTCAAAAATTGATTTCTTCCCTCTATAAACTTTGTCAATCTTGACAAACTTACTTTTTTTTTGTTATCTTCTCAATTTTTATGAATTATTTTCCACTCCATTGATTTTTGGTGAAAAAATTTTTTTTTTTTTATTTGAAAAATTCACGTCAGAAGGGCGCTATTTTCTTTTTGTTTCGACATAAATATAATTTCTAATTAATTATATTATTTTTCGAACTGTTATTATTATTTTTATTAGTATTTTTAGAATGCTTACTACTTTTTATTACTGTTAATATTATTATTAATTTTCTTAGTATTGTTATTATTATTATTACTATTATTATTATTATTATTATTATTATTATTATTACTATTATTACTATTATTAATTTTATTAATTTTATTGGTAGTTTTATTGTTACTATTGTTATTAATTTTGTTAGTATTTTTATTATTAGTACTATTATTATTAATTCTATTAGTATTTTTATTATTGTTGTACTATTGTTATTAATTTTATTGGTTTATAAAAAAAAAACCTTCTCCTATTAATATAATACAATTAATAATTTTTGTATTTTGTCTGCCTAAAACATACCATTACTACTAAAAGTTATATTTTTACGTTTTGACTGATTAAAATAATTTTTTACTACTGACACAAAAATATTAGGAATTCGAAATGTTTTGTCTGACTAAAACGTATCTACACTACCTGCAAGCTAACACTTTTTTTTACTTTCTGTCTGACTAAAACGTGACATAACTACTGAAAAATAATATTTACGTTTTGTCTGAATAGAACATTTCATCACTACTGAAAGAGAGAATTTTTTACATTTTGCCTGACTAAAAAGTCCTATTACTACTACTGCAGGAGAATAATATTTTAATACATATTGAAATGTAATAAAACGTATTTGATTCATTACTAAATGTAACCGAATCTGTTTTTTAATGTCTTTATTTAAAATTATAGCAAATAATCATAGTTGAAAATATTAATTTAAATAATTAGTAGCTATATAAAAAAAATAATCTATAATTATAATCGAGAGAGATATTTTTTTTCCAAAAAATGTTTTCCTGTTTTTTCTATTCTTTTTTTTTTGATGAATATTTTCTAGTTTTTCTTTTTTTTTTTGCTTTTCAATTTTTATCATTCAATTAAATTTGCTTATCAATATTGTACGATATTTATATATATATATAAAATAATCCCTTTAGATATGTTTTAGCGCACTCAACCAAATATATATATATGTATATATATATATATATATATATATATATATATATATATATATATATAAGCAATTTTATTTTATTTCTCAAATTATACAAACATTGTAAAATCGGTGGTGAAAAAAAAATTTGTTTATCTACTTATAAAATATATGCAATAAAATAAAATGAACGAAAGGAAAACATTTTATATTGTTTATACTCTTTTTTCTATTTTTTAAATTTTTTAAAAAAGCTTATACCTATAAATTGTAACAATATATTTATTTTTTAGTATAAACAAAAAAAGTCCTTTATGTACAAAAGTACAATTGTAAAAAAAAAGAAAAAAAAATCATATGGTTTTTATTCTTTTAATTCTAAATTCTTTTTCAGTTTATATTATAAAAAACGAAGAAAAAAAAATTTAATTTAAAATCACTTTTTTTCTGTATATAAATATTTTTTTTAAATTGAAACATCGAAAGTTGTCTTTTAAGTTAGCTATCAATTACAATGCTTGCATATATGGCTAATTAGATGGGATGTTTTATCACATTTAACTTTGGTCCGAGTAGCTAAAGGGGATATTCTCGAATGTTATGTGGAATATCAGAGAAGATAGCTCTCTCTCTCTCTCTCTCTCTCTCTCTCTCTCTCTCTCTCGCTCTTTAGCTGGGCTTCACAATTTTGTCGCCGCGGCTGCTGAATGGAGTTAACCGGGTGCTCCTTTCGCGAAAAGCAATGTAGGTACAATTCGAGCTGCAATTAAACTAGAGCTTTAATTGCTCGACAATCCAAGTCTTACTATGAATTTCTAATGCGAATTACGAAACGGAAATCTCTTTATTAATTTCGACCAAGGCGCACAAAATCAAGGTAATATTAAAGGCGTGAAGAGAATATTCTACATATTTTATACGCGGATAATGTCCGCTCTAATGTGTCATCCCTCTCTCTCTCTCTCTGAATTTATCCCATAAAATGATAACAAATTTTTATTATAAAAATTAGATTATATGAATTTGTATTATTATATTATTTTATATAATTTTTTATTATAATTATATATTATATATTATATATTATATATTATATACACCCAGAGAAATGTTTTATTGACGTTTATTTAAGATAAAATTTATTTGAATGAAATAAAAATATATTTGTCTTAGAGCATAATCATTTTTTGTTCTAATTAAAAAAAATTTATTTAGCACTAATAAAATTTTTTATTTAAGGCAAATATAATTCGTATTTACTTCAAATGAAATTTATTTGAAACAAATATATATATATATATATATATATATATATATATATATATATATATATATATCTTCTCTGTGTGTAAATTTTTATTTAATTTATTAATTATTATATTTTTATTTATAAATAATATAAATTATAATAATTAATTTCTACATGAATTTTTTTATACCATAAAATTAATTTTTACTATATTGTCATTGGATACTCACCACTGGTACTGCAGAAATGCATTGAAGGTAGTCTACTTCCAAGGGGCACTCTGAAAATAGAAACATATTTCACATTATTTTCATTATATGAATAATTTTGTTTATTATTATTCGAAAATAGAAAAAAAATATTAACAAAATTTTTAAAGCCTTTTTAAAAATTTTTTCAAAAAAAAAAATTTTAAATATATAAATAAAATATATATATAAATAAATATAACAATTTTATTTAGTTTAAATAAAAAATTTATTTGTTTTTAAATAATTTTTAGTTGGTTTAAATAAATTTATTTACGCTAAATAAAATTTTATTTGCACTAAGTAATTTTTTTTTTTTTTTTATCTTAAACAAATAAAAAGTTGAAGTATATTTTTAATTGATTTTAAAATAAATTTCATTTATCTCAAATAAACGTTAAGAGAAAAAATTGCATAACAAAATTTTTTTTAGTCAATTAAAAAATATATACACTAAATTCTTCTTTGCAATATTGAAAGAGAAAATTAATGACGCACAACATAAATGTATAACAATAATTATAGTCACCCACGTTTATGCGTATTGTTTAACTTTATCTAATTATTTAGTTATCAATTATTTAGAAAGTAATTTTCTCGTCCAGAAAGTTTGACACAACTTTGGCCAGTAATTAATAGATTTTATGATGTTGGTGGGAAGGAGAAATTTGACGATGGTTGGTAAGTTGTATTTTGATGATGTTGAAACAAGTCAATGGAGCTCTCTCTCTCTCTCTCTCTCTAGCCTCGACCAAAATTTTGACAATGCGTTCCCAATAAATATTCTCGGATGCAATATACATAGAGAGATACGTCGATATAATAGATCGCTTCTACATTATCCATGCCCCATGAAGCAAAGGTTTGACGGTATTCGTGCGGAAAAGATTCAAATCTATTGCTTCGTTTGTAAAAAAAAAAAAAAAAAAATACTAAAAACGAGTCACTTTCACGGCTACATTTTTTTTCAATATGAAAACTTATTTTAAAACAAAAAAAAAAAAATTTAGTCCAATTCTTTATATCGAATTTCGTGATTACAATTTTTTTTTGTTTTTTATATTCAAAAATCAAATTCTTTCTATTGAATAACTATTTGGATCATATTTTTCCCTACAATATGGATAGGAAAAAAAAATTTAAGGTCAGATTGCAAATATTCGATTTGAGTTTAAAGCTATCGTTGCAAAATAATATAGGATTTGGAGAGGGGTGGCTCGCAATAGGGATGAGAAAGAGAGAGAGAGATGCAAAAGCCTTGATACAATGCGGAGATATTAATATTGGCAGTTGATACATCGCCGCGGTTTCAAGCGTCGGCTACGTGCCATCGAAATACCGGGTGACATTTTAATATTCCATCGGCGTTCGTACATGAACGGGAGCGTATACGAGTAGACTTACAAATTTTGCTGCGACTGCAGGGAAATGAGGGCTGAGAGCATACCACACCTCTTGGAAATCTCCCATTATCGGAGCTGAATAAAGTACGAAAAGAAGCTGTAAAAATCCCCGCCTGAATGAAAGGAAGAGGAGGAAAAAAAAAAGCTGAAATTTTACCCTCTCAAGGCAGTATTCACTTAATAAGATAAAGGAATTATCCGTTTTTTTCTTACAAAATAATTTTTTTTTTATCTTCAATTAATTTTTCTATTTACATTAACAATAATTTGAATATAAAAAAAAAAATGTTTAAAATATTAATATAACGATACTGCACTCCGAAACGTTCAAAAGCGGAATGACTCTCTCGACCTTGCGAGCGCTTTATTTATACTCCGCCTGGTGGGGGGAAAGTCACGCCTACGGCTGGCGAGTCGGCGCACTGGCTCCTACTTCCTCCCCACTATTCTTCCCTCTCTCTCTCTCTCTCTCTCTCTCTCCCTCTCTCTCTCTCTCTCAAATATATTCTTTCGCAACAGAAAAATTGTTTTTCGACAAAAATTTTTCTAATTTGGCTAATTTCCAAATTTCTTTTAATTTAGCATATATATTTATATTATTAAAATGTTGCTCGTTTATTAATTGAGATAGTGTTGGCAAGTGTTTTGTTTTCATTAGAGACGGAATTTAAAAAATTGCCATTAGAGATTGCCAGGGGGAATCCTTGCGAGGAAATCTGCAAGAAAAGTGGGATACGCCATGTAACCAGGGTAACGAGATTCGGGAAAATTTAATAATACCTTGGCACGGCTTTTCGAGGTGATTTATATATTATGATACAACCCGATGTGTGTCCTCGATATAAATCAGGATCTCCTTACCTTGGTCGCAAGAGAGAGAGAGAGAGAGAGAGAGAGAGAGAGAGAGAGAGAGAGGGTCTTAAAAGTGGAATGAGATGCAAGTATTTGTTGCGAACCTATATTATATAATCATATTTTCAAAATTATTTTTTATCACTAATAAATATTTTATATTTTTTTTCAAATTTTTTATTAACTTGAAAAATTCAATGTGATTTAAAAAGCTTTCAAAATGTTTTAATCCAAATAATCTATTGTTAATTTTTGCAAATTTTTTTCTCTATAGATAACAATTTAAAAAAAAGACAACTTTTTTTTTTTTAATTGAATTTGAAATAAACTGATATAAATTATCGCAACTACGATCAATGTTTATTCATAAATTATTGTGTAGGTAATTAAGGTCCGACACGTCTTGAACAATAAATCAAGATTATCCGAAGCAAAACCTTCATAATCTTTGTTTTTGACGAATTAATCACAATTGGCTGGACTTTCTCCGTCAACTTTTGATGGATAGGTCGCACATCGTATATATATTTATATATATATATATATAAACGAGAAATAAATTAAAGATTATATCCATCATAGGATTTTTTTTTATATTGTGATGGAAAAATACGTTCACAGCTTTTTTACGACAATATAAACGCGAGGGACGTTTCTCACCAATTGATATTAATAGAATGAAAAATACGTATTCTTTCAAATACAGCGCTTTCTCTCGACATTTATGACTTTTATATTTACAGGCACAGTTTTTTTCACCCATTGAAAATTTTTAATGAGATTTTATTTTGCAATTGTTTTTCAATTTTTATATTTTATTACTTTTTTGAATTTTTTTTTTTTTTTTTTATAATTTTTTTCTTATGTTCAACTCCTTTAGAGATTACGCTTCTTCTACTTGGTATTAATCTTCTTCAACTCAGGCGTCATAAAAGTTTATATTCAAGGATAGAATTATTGGACCACTGAATCGATGGTAAGGGAAATTCACGATTAAAATTCTTCCGACTTCCCGACGGGTTAATCGAATATTCAGGAGCGTGTTAAGAAAACTTTCTAAAGTTAAGTTTCAGCACGTGCGTATTTCAGTCTTCTTAGAATTGCATCCCGATTGGTCATTTATAGAAAAGACGATTATAAAAACTTTTTCATTAAAAATAGCTCAATGATAAATATTTTCCATAAAAAATAGAATTAAAAAAAAAAAAATAGAAAATTTTTTTATTAGCGTTAAATACCTAGATGATTTTGCTTATTTATATATGTGGCTCGATTTGTGGATTACATATTATACAGTTATGCAAAATAGTATATATATATATACAATACAGCTTGTAACTTAATTATAAGTTATTTTCAAAGTTTCAAAATGAACCTCTAACCTCGACCCTCATAAAGATACACAGGAACAAACTATGAAATCCACTGACACTTGTTTACGACTTTCCTACACGAAATGACCACCCCCTCCCCACGCCCCCAAAGAGTTAAATTACGTATTTCCTATTTTCCTCATGTTTAACGTTTGAAATTAACTTTTTATGTCATTATTCTTGTTTTTGAATATATAAAGTTAGCAATAACCGGAAAGTAGGTTTGTTGTTTTAATTTGTTTATAAAATAGTAAAATTTCATATTGCAGCGCAAACAAAACTTTATACTTAAACCCCTCTCAATTTGGTTTATATTTACAGAATACAATTCACATTATTGCCACTGAAAATTTTAACGTGTATCACATTACATTTTTAATTACAATGAAAATTTTTAATAAAGTCCGTTTATACTAGAAATAAATAAAAAAAAAAAAATTACAATGAAAATTTTTAATAAAGTCCATTTGTACTAGAAATAAATAAAAAAACATACTTTCCTCCAAAAAAAAAATTTATATTACATGATTAAATTAAAATTAATTTTTATGTAATTTATTTTAATTTAATTAAATTTTAATCTAATTTAATTACAAATAGAATAAAAAAAAAAATTCAAATGAAATTTACAACTGTAATTTTTCAATCGCACGTCAGCACTTTTTTTTTTACTTTTAAAGGAAAAAAAAAGAATGTGATTTTGGATTTTGTAAATATGGGGAGAAAAAAGAAATAAAAGGTGAATAGTTATTTGTCAGCGCATCATGCAGAAATGTAGTGGAAATTTGATTTGTAAAATTTACGTGCACTTGTTCCTTTCGTGAAACGAGCAGCTGTTGCAAATCAAACAAGAACCTGAAAACTTTCTCACCCTCGGCGAAATGTGCCTCCCTCTTGCAAATACATTGGGCTCTCTCTCTCTCTCTCTATCTCACTCTTTTTCGCTTTCAAACGCGTCAACTTTCTCTGTTGCGCGCATCACGCTTTTCAAACTCTCTATCATCGTCCGTTTTGCAATTAAAATCTTCTGACACAAGAGAAATGCATTTTCCCAGATTAACGACGAAAAATTCAACGATTGACAATTTTATAAAATATATATATAAATTTTCGAAATATTAAATATTCATTCATCAAAATTTACATATATTTGTTTATATGTTATTTAATAATTCTACAAAATTTGAGATTATTTAGCGCCTTTGAAATTCAAATTTTCCAACAGTTAATAAACTAATATTAATGATAAAATAATTATTCAATATAATATAATTATTACAAATTATAATAATTGTTATAAAACACCGTTCGACAACATTCAACTTTTTTTTTTTTGACCCACAAAAAAATCCAACACACAGAAAATTAAAAGGTATTAAAATAAGCTGCAACGCTTATTATTTTAATCCAATTTTGCTTATTTTAATCTATTTTTGTATTAAAATAAGCAAAATTGGATTAAAATAATAAGCGTTGCAGCTTATTTTAATGTCTTTTAAATTTCTGTGCATTTTTGGAAACTAGGACCCAAAAAAAAAATACCCGTGTCTGACCGTTTTGCTAGATTAAGTCATTTGTGATTTTTAGGGGTGAAAACAGCCCCTTAATAAAAAGTGACAAGATATCTTTTAAAAATTATTAATATTTTATAAAACTTGGTATCTGCGGGTTTTCGGGGTCGCTGATTATTAATCTGATGTCAGATTTTTAAAATTCAAAATGGCGGATTCAATATGGCGGTCAAAATTTTAAAAAGTTATTAAATTTTTTTTTAAACCTTGATATCTAGGGGTTTTTTGGGTCGCTGATGACGAATCTGATGTTAAATTGTCAAAATTCAAAATTACGGATATAAAATAAAAAATTAATAGACCTTTTTAAAAATTTGATCGCCATATTGGATCCGCCATTTTGAATTTTGAAAATCTGTCATCAGATTAAACATCAGTGACCCCAAAAACCCCTAGATACCAAGTATTACAAAATATTAATAATTTTTAAAAGATATATCTTGGCAATTTTCATTTAGGGGTTGTATTCACCTCTAAAAACCACAAACGACTTGATCTAGCAAAACGGCCAGATACGGGTATTTTTTTTTTGGTCCTAGCTTTCGAAAATGTTAAATTTTTTTCTGGGTTAAAAATTCTGTCGGACGATGTTATATATTGACTTATATTACTGAATTTTTAAAACTCTTATTAAGTATCTATTTGGGTCCTAGATAAATGCTAAACAAATATATTTTAGTTGGAAAAAAAACTAAATGAATAAAAAAAACAAGATATTAAAAAAAAAATAATCTCAGTCTGACTATAGTTGATTTATACTACTTAATTATTAAATATTATTTTCTTTCAACTGTATTTAAATGACAAATATGTGAAGAATATAAAAATATTAAATAATAAATTGAAATAATAAATTTCGAATAAATAAATAAATTTCAGTGCAAATAGTAATTATAACAGTGTATGTCTGACCTGTACGTGTTCGTACTACTTATTGTAAAGTTTCCTTTTGTTTGGTATAAAACTTTTAAAGATTTTTATTTTAAAATAAAAACGAAGATATATAAGCAAACTTTAAATATTAAATTTTCTCTTCAAATTCTAAATGAAAATACATCGTGGAATAAATATTCTCAATATCAGAGGAATCTTTTCATTTTGATGGAAATTTTTCTTTTCACATGGTCAATAAATTTTTTTTTTGCATTTTTATTCTTATGAAAAAAGAAAAATTGACTAATTTTACCAGTTTTAAAATCGTCATATTTTTAGAGAAATAATGATAAATATTAGGGAATATTTGTAGTAGAATAGTAAAGTCATTATTAAATTTTCTCTCAGGAATAATTTTTTTTAGTGAAATATTCTTAATTTAAGAAGAAAATAAAGGGATTTTAAAATAAAATATCTTCTTAGTTTGTGAATTAAAAAAAAATTACAAAATTTAAAACACTTCACAAGACGTAATTAATAGTTTTGAAAATTTAGTAGTATAAGTTAATATATAGTCAGACAACTGATGAAAATTTCATTTACAGGTAAAATTATTTATTTATTATATATTTGAATTGACAATTTTCTACAAAATGAAACCAAATATAAAATAAATTTCGATTTAACTCAAAATGTAAAAATAATTAAAACAAGCGTATTTACTTTCAAAATATGAAAAAAGTTTTTTTTTTATTGATTAATAACTATTCAATTTCTGAATTACTTTTATATGAATAATTTTATAAAGATATCTTGCCACTTTTCATTTAGGGGTTGTTTTCACCCTTAAAAACCACAAATGACTTGATCTAGCAAAACAGACAGATACGGGTATTTTTTTTTTGGATCCTAGTTTTCGAAAATGTTAAATTTTTGTCTGGGTCAAAAATTGTGTCGGACGGTGAAATAATTATTAAAAAATGTAAATTTTCTATTTTTATCACCTTTTTTTGTTTATTTTGTAATTATTTGAAGAAAAAAAATTTATTTCTTATTGCAATTATACTTGTAGGAGAAAAAAGAAAAGTTGGAGTAAAACTTGACTTTTTTTTAATATATTTTTATTTGTTGAGAATTTTACATTTCAAGTGTAATTTAATTTTTGCAATGGCGAGTAATTTTGCTGAAGCTTGTTTTTGTGGAGAAGCAAAAAAAAAAAAGAAAAAATCCCCCTTTCTCCCCCCCTAACCCTCGCAATCGCCTCCTACTACTTTTTCGATTTAATAGTAAGGAAGAAGAAGAGAAACACTTCTCGTGTTGTTAAGTACAGCTGCTGTGCCGTTTAATTAAATAATTATTCAGTCAGAAACGAACCCTTCGACTTTTCACCCACGAGCTTGTTCAGTTTTCAATAACTTCCCGGAAACGAATTCAGATTCCAAACTACGATATTGCGTAATGAATTCTAATTAAGGTAACCGAGCGCGACACGGGATATTAAAGCGCTTTCTCTATCTTTCTCTATCTCTCTTCTCTACATATAATGTCAAGATACACACTCTCATCAATTTCTCCTGAGGTCAATGTTACTTGAAAATAATAAGTGGAAAAGAAATTTTTTTTTATTCCCAAACGGAATGAACCAGTTTTTAATTAATTAATTAATTACCATCACTTTTTTAATTTGCTAAAGATCCACTAAAAAATTGAAAAAAAATTTATAGATTTAAATAAAAAAAATATTTTAATTAAAGATTTAAAATTTTTAATTAAATTAAAAAAATAGTTTATTTAAATATAAACTATTGTTAGTTTTTTTTTTGATAGCGGGACATTAAATATATTAATTAATTGTGTGTACGACACTTGTTAATTGAAATATTTTTTATTTTTTTAGCTAACTACAATAAGTTTAATAAATAGAATTAAGAAAACTGATTTATAATTTAATCATAAAAGAAAAATGAGTTCATTTTTAAATAGAAAATTTCTGGGCATTAATTTTTCTTTCTTTTTTCAAATCTTTGTTAGTTTTTCTCTTTTCCCATTGAGTTTTGTAATAAATTGAAAATCTGCTGAAGGTGGAAGTTTTAATTAGGCAGTGACCTAAAATCGAGAAGTGGATTTTTGTAGAATAAACCCTTTTTTTTGTTCTTAAAAAATATAATTTAAACCTATTTTTTTTTTTTGCTATAACGTGAAAATGAGAATGTTTAATTAAATATTCTCAAGTTTGATTAATATTGATATAAGTAATTAATTTTAATTATTAATTAATTAATTAAAACTATTTTTAATTGTTTTAAATTTTTTTCGAATTAGTTTAAAAATTATCATTAAAATTTATTATAATTAATATTATTAAAATTATTATATATTAAAATTGAGATGTTGAAAAATTATATTAGAGTCAAATTCTTGTATACACTTAGAAAAAAATTCGTTTAAAGCAACCAAATTTTGGTTAAATCAACAAAATAAATGCATTGATATACAGTTAACCAAACATTTGGTTGCATAAACCAAACGTTTATTTAGCTCAATTAAATTTTTTCTTTGTTCAAAAAATTTATTAAAATAAACCAAACAGTTATTTAGATCAAATAAATATTTATTTGAATTAACCAAAAAATTGGGTAAATATAAAAAAATGGTACAATTGGTTCAAACATATCTTTTTCTGAGTGTATATTCAGTAGTAAAGGGCAGTTTCAGTCAGACATAATTTTTTAATTTTTGAAATTTTGATTTAAAATTAGTAGTCAAAGTCAGTTGCAGTCAGACATGAAATTTTAATTCTTAAAATTTTGATATTTTGAAAATACAATTTAAAATCAGTAGTAAGAGTCAGTTTTGATCAGACAAAAAATTTTAATTCTTGAAATTTTGATAATTAGACAATACGATTTAATATCAGTAGTAAATATCAGTTTTAGTCAGACACACATTAAATTCTTGTAAATATTGTATAAGTAGTTAATATCAGTTTTAGACAGACAATGTTTAATTTTTTCGAATTTAAACCAAGTAGTTTAAGTAAATTTCAGTCAGACAATTTTTTTTCAAAATTTTTTTTAAAGTTATTATTAGTCGTATACCAGCGAAATATTTACTTTTTTTATACCTTGAGAACGAATAATAATTCCTTGTGATAAATAATAATATTAATTCATATCAGTAGAAAAAGTGAGTTAAAGTAAGATAAAACGTTTTTTATTTCTAGTAATTTTACAAGTAGAAAGTTAGAAAGAACTGTATAAATTCTTCTACTTTTTGTGTGAGTAGGTAAAGTATGTTTCAGTCAGACAAAAATATTTAAAATAAAATATTTAAAATATCAGTAGTAAAATTTTTTTAGTCAGACCGTAGGTTTACTTTCATGTATATTTAGTATCAGTAGTAAAACCAATTTGTAGTCAGACAGAACGTTAAAAGTTACTTTTAGTGTCAGTAGTAAAAGACAGATCGAGCTGTTTATTTCTTTGTATTAGTAGTAAAACTCACTGATAGTTAGATTTGTCTCATTTTTTTTATAGTCACTTATCAATCAACGTTTGACATGCTTTTTTTAATATCAGTAGTAAAGGATATTTTCAGTAAGACATAAAATTCTCCCAAATCTGTTATCAGTACTAAAGTTTAAAAAAAAAATTTTAATAAAGTAGTATTTCATTTTTTTACCGAACAAATTAGTAAAAAAAAAAATACCTCGACTGCAAATGCGGTGAGAGATAAACGAAAATAGAGGAATTTAATTAGTATAGTAGAAATTCTGATGGTATTGTTATCCAGTTAATTCAAGCGACTTCTTGGGAAGATAATGACAAGAGGTTGCTCCCTCTAAGAGACGAACAGAGAATTTAAATAGGTCTTTTGAAAAAGAGAATTTAATCGAATCAATCGGATCCAATTAAACGAGAGAGTGAGTGAGAGAGAGAGAGAGAAATCTTGCTTTCTTATCACAGGATTCATAAAACTGATTCAGGTCGACATTGGCTTGAAGGTATAGGTATAACAGGTGTCCAGAGTTTTCCTTCAAAAATATCAGGACGTGACGTACGAAGAGCCTTGAAAGGAAAGTTTTCAACGAGGCCGACAGAGTGTCGTTGACGTTGGCATAAAATCCAACACGCCGTTGAAAGCCACGAGTACCCCAGTAGCTACTGCTTCTGCTGCTGCTTCTGAATTTGTGAGGAAAAACGGTGACGGAATCGTTCGCCTCGTGCAGTTTCTGCTTTACTTTTCTCATCTCTTTTTCCTTATTCTCAGTTCCATTTGCCATCCTCTTCCTCTTTCCTCCTCCTCTTCCTCCTCTTTTTTTCCTATCCCAGCTTCATTTCTTTTCCCACCATCATTGCCACTACTCACCTTGTCATCCGTTGATAAAAGCGTCCAGCTCCGACATAAACTTTCCGACGCCGACGACGACCGTTTCCCGGTGCATTTTTAATTATTAATTAAGGCGTAAAAGGTAATTCCCCGGCTTAAAACTTCCGGTGCAGCGTCACTGTATTTATGGAACAACGACTTGCAACGATACGCTCATTAAATTGTGGATCAAACCGCGCACAATTCTAATTTCACGTTTTTCTCATTCTAAAACGATAATAAAAAAAAAATTTGCCTTTAAATTTATATTAATTTTTGTAAATAATTAAACGCTCTACTGATTTTTAAATTAATTACAAACAATTATATTATTACGATTAAAATTTTATTGGTTTTATAAATTCGTGCTTGTTTTCTACTAACGATTACTTTTCTACTATCAATTAGCATTTTTCTACTAAAAACCAGTAATTTTTTTTACTAATAATTAGTATTTTTTTTTAACCAATAAGTAATTTTTTTTTATTAACGACTAGTGGATTTCTACTTATAATTAGAAATTTGCTACTAACAATTAGTATTTTTCTACTAACAATTATCGGTTTTTTTTTAAAAGTAAAGCAAGTCTGACTAAATATTGTCTCGCACTACTTACAAAATTATAAATATTTAACAAAAGTCTGATTAAATATTTACTTTTACTACTGATAAAAAAATACAAACGTTTAGAAAGTCTGACTTAATATTGACTTGTATTACTGAAAAAATTACAAATGTTTAGAAAATCAGACTAAACATTGGGTTATAATACTAAAACAAATATTTTTAATTTGAAAAAAGTCTGACTAATGACTTCCTATTACTACTTACTTTCTAATTTTTGTCATAATGTATGATTAAAGCCGATGTATACTACTGACTTAATTACAAATTAAAAAACACTGACTAACAAACTTTTACTACTGATTTTCTAATTTTTGTTATAATGTCTAACTAAAGCCGATTTATACTACTAATACAATTACAAACGTTTAGAAAGTTTCACTTAATGTTGACTTGTACTACTTAAAACATTACATAAATACAAAAGTGCTAACTATTTATTTTTACTACTAATTTTATTTTTTTTGGTCATTGTGTCTGATAAAAAATAATTTATACTACTTAAAAAAATTACAAACAATTAGAAAGTCTGACTAAATATTCACTTTTACTACTGATTTTCAATTTTTTGACATTATGTCTGACTGAAACCGGCTTAAACTACTCATAAAATTAAAGTCCGACTAAATATGTACGTTTACTATTGATTTTCTAATTTTTGTAATTATGTCAGTCCAAAGTTGGCTCAAACTAAACTTGTAGTTTTCTACTAACATGTAGTAGGTTTTTAACTAACAACTATTATTGTTCTAATAACAATTAGCAGTTTTCTACTAACAAGTAGTAATTTTTTACTAACAATTAGCATTTTTCTACTAACTTTTAGTAGTTTTATATTAACAATTAGTTGTTTGTTACAAAAAATTAGTGGTTTTCTCATACATTGAAAAAAAATTTACTTGATTCAAACAAATTGAATATTTGACTATTAATTTCTCAAAAACAGTTACTAATTCATTTAATGAACGAATCGTTGCAATTAATTTAGTCAAAAGTGTATAATTGAGAATTTGAGAGCATTGTAGCTAAAAAGAAAAAAATCGCGCACCAATCAGAGCCTGTAGGCGTGGCTTCCCCCACCCTCTCAATATAGACCAATAGCGCCCATTGAAATTTTGATCAATTTCTCAATAAATAAAACATGAATGTTAATATTTTTTACTAAATTCCTCTATTTTTATTTTGAAAAAAAATACATTTTTCTCTCAACTTACAAGAAGCTCGAAATTTCTAAAGAGAGAAAGTTATATTTTATGACTAACACGAACTTAGTGCCTCTCTCATATTGTGAATATTGAATACGAAGAAAGGTATCATACTTAATGTTAGGGCAAATTGCAAGTTTCTCTCTCTCTCTCCCCACCCTTCTTCATCTCGAGTGAAGTTGAAATCTAATTTCTTATCGCAATAATAGTAGGGCATTATGAACATGTGCTCTTGTGTCTTCTGCAAGAGAGGAAATGCGGCGTAATATTACACCAAAACTGTATCTTCCAGCTCGTCTTACCTAACGACGAGTAACCAAGAGGATCTAAGCGAAGACGAGGAGTATATTACTGTATAGAGTATATATATATACACGTTTACAAGCGCACCATTCTACAATGGACCAAGAAAAAAAAGAGGAAGGAGTGAGAGGTTTGTAAAATGCAAGAGCGGTTCCACTATCATGAAAAAGAAAGTAAGAAATAATGGACGGGAACAGTAGACGGTGAGCTACGAAATAAAGGCCTGAATAAAATGATGTCATAAAGTTCCCCTGTTAAATACTGAGTTCATCTTTATCACAAAATTGTATTTTACAAAACACAACAACTTTGTTTAACTTCTTATAAAAAGAAAAATCGATTTTCATTACAAATTTTTACTGAATAAAATTTTATACTAAAAGATTTACTTTTTTTAAATAATAAACAAATTTTTAATACTGTTACTTCGAAAACCGGGATATTTTACATTTCCGACAACTATTTATATAATTGAGGGTTAACAGTGGATAAATTTAATTTATTGAAAAGGGTGTACATAAATAACAGGGTTGAATAACATTATTCGCGATATTTATTTTAATTTATTGTATTTTTAAAAATAATAACATTTGAAATTAAAATAATAAATTTCACAATCACTTAATACCAAAAACCATAATAGTTTTAGAATATAACTCTCCCAATTCGTTAACACTCCACACCCAAAAATAACGACTATGTTAGCTTGAAATAACTAAATTTGAAAAAATATTTACACGAACCTATAATAATTTTCTTCGAGCACTCCCGTCGTTATAAAACAGTTTTAGTTAAAAAAACGGAAATAAAAAATAATAAAAAACCGTAATTGTGATAAAAATATAGTCACTCTCTTCAGATTTGATCAAAGGGAAAAACGTCACACCCCGACGGAGTATTCTTTCATTTTTTACTGTTTCGAAATGTCACTCCCCGACGGAGTATTCTTTCGTTTGTACTGTTTTAAAACTATTCAAGTCAGTATTAAAACATAAGAAAGTCACCTTCTCATAGGTGTTCATGATTATCACAAATAACACAAATAATTATAAATGTTAAGTTTCTACTCACCGTTCAGACGATCTGAAAGCCCTAAATACGGCCCTCTGTCTCGGTCGGAATAAAAAAAATCCTTTTTTTTTTAAACTCTGCCAACAAACAATACCCTTTTTTTGATGATGCTCGCACACTGGTCAAAATTAAACTGAGACTCTTTTCTTTTAAAATATACTATCACCTCTAATTTCCCTTCGATTACTCTATTCCATCAGGTAGTCGAACCTTTTCGGGTTTCAAGGTAATAAAGGTTTACGACAGTTTCAAAACATATATTTTATTTTGTACACAAAAACAGTTAACTATAACGAAAAACAAAACTTTGAATTTATAAACTGAAAATTAAATAAAATTAATTCTAAACTTTTCATCATATTATTCTATCAGTTACAAATACTATAATTTTTTTTTTGTTTTTTTTCTGTCTGCTTATGAAATTCATACTACTTCACTCTAAATTTAAATTAGTAAAAAATTTCAACTAATTTAAATCAGTGAATTTTTTGTCTTTTATCTATTAATTAATTAAATTTAAATAATTCCAAGGTAAAAAGTGTGTGACTCACCGAGACAAATGTTTAATTTCTCTAAATTTCTGTCAACATTGGACAATTTGTTTATAATTTGAGAATAAAGAAAAAAAAAATTTTCAATTCAGTAGGAAAAAAAAAGAAATTCCCTGAAAGCTTTTTTTTTGTACAGGGAAGAAATATAATTTCCTTCGACGATACATAGTGAGATAAATTCACAAATAACGACGGTACTGAGTGCTGAAGTAGAGAAGGAGGTGAACCGTTTCGCATCCGTTTTTATCATGTTTCCATGGAGCGAAACCAAGCGCGTGAATGAAGCATAGGTTGCACGTGAGGCGAATATTAAAAAAAAAGAAGATATATATAAAGAAAAGACGATAAGGGAATGAGAAAAGTTTTTCCTTTTTACATTTCATCTTCACGCATCAACCTGTCTCAATTCTCAAGAGCTCATTTTGTTTTCATCTCTTGTTCAAAGACGAAAATCATGAATCATTGTATATACTTTACAAGCTTCTTTTATTATCTACTAAACTTCCTATTATTTGATAGATGTACTATGACCGATTTTTTTTTCAATTCCTTTAAATAAAAAATCCACTTTTTTTTTGTGATGAAAAAAGTTTAGCTTTACAAAAATTCTTTGATTTAAAAATACATTTATAAATAGAAAAAAAAAATTACGAAACTAAATCTCATTTTAGTTATAGAAATATTTAATAAAAATAAAAAATTTTCCAATTTAAATAAATATTAAAATGAAAAAAAAAAAATTTCAAAATCTAATAAGGATTAAATGTGTGTCAAGTGTGTTTATAATATACAAATGTCAAAAACATTTAAAATGAAGGTTAAAAACTTTTAAAAAGTCTAGAAAGGATTACTAATGGACAGTAAACAGAACATCGTTATAAAGTACGACGACAAAGTTTACTTAGTGTACATGCACTTTCCTTCTAACGTTCAATGTCTCTAAACTATAATTCACAAACATATTTGTCCTCAGAATTACTCTGATTAAAGCTAAAAAAACATTATTGTCACAGAAATTTAAACATATATCTTTAACAAAAAAAAAACACAAACTATTGAAAAAAAAAAAATAAATAACGAAGAAACAATCACAAGAACAGATTATAAAAGAGAAAAATATTTTTTCATAGAGAAATTAAAAAATAAATAAAAAAAAAATAGAGAAGAGAAAATAGAAGAAATAAGAAAAAAAAATTCCTTGTATTTCTTGGATTTATAGAGATGAACTCTCTAATTTAAAAAAAATATTTTCTTTCTTAAAGAAAACTTCATTTCTTGAAAGTAATATATTTCGTTTAAGATATAAAATGAGTATTTGTAAACGTGAACTAATTTTGAAATTCTGTTGTTTCATTTTTCACATTATTTATCACTTGGAACAATTTTTCGAGACTAGCGTCACAAAAAAAAGATAAAACGCTTTTTACTGAAAAAAGGAGAATATTTTTTTTTATCAAATTCAAAGTAATTTTTTGTTAACAAAAAAAGTTATTGTATGATAAATTTTTGTCGATGTTTGCACTACTTAATATTTGGGGTGAAATTTTTTTTTTTATTTTAAGTGAATACGTACTTTTGTATTACTTAATAGTTCTTCAAATTGTTTTGTCATCATTTATCATTTATGAGAAAAAAAATTAGTATCTTAAGTGGTTGCACTCTATTTGGTGGAATAAGAAAAGAAAAAGAAAAAAAAAAAGAAAAAATGAAGAAAAATGCCATTATAATCGTAGGAGACTAAAAGTCTTATTTACCAAAAAAAAAAAAAATAATATTCTGTAAGAATATAATTAGCTGCTATTTTAAATTACGATTTTTGCATTTTAAAGTATAGAATATATAATAAAAGTAAAATATACACAGAAAAAATTAAAAGGCATTAAAATAAGCTGCAACGCTTATTATTTTAATCAAATTTTGCTTAATTTAATCCAATTTGGTATTAAAATAAGCAAAATTGGATTAAAATAATAAGCGTTGAAGCTTATTTGAATAACTTATAATTTTCTGTGTAATAATAAAAATAATTATTAAACTAAGAAATATTATTTTACGAATTTTTAGAATATCGTTTTTTTTAAACTATCATGGAAAAAATTATCTTAAATTGATAAAGAATATTAAGTGGAATAATAATTTTTTTTTTAATAATACCTCTGTAGTATAAAGATAAATACACTGATCTCTATCTTTTGAAATATGTCACTTGTCTGACTTAATTAAGTCTTTGCTGCTTTTATTCTCATAAAATTTTCTCAACCTTATTAAAATCTTGGGCAAAATTAAATATTTAACTATAATTAATAAAACAAAATTCCTATGAACACTAAAAAATGAAAATTAATTATTTAATTGAATTGAATTTTATATAAATTTTAATAAATCAATAATTTATAAATTTAATTAAATTTTCTTTCCTCATCTATTTTATATATAAAGTAAATACAAGCAAGATGATTTAACATTTTTTTTTTTGCACTATTATGGAATTTACATTGTGATTGTATTTTCTTGTTATTATTGTCGTTGTTAGTTTGTGGTTCAAAATCGACTATTTGAGATCTCAGGGACATATATAGAAGGACAAGATGCAAAAGCCAGGTAAAGCAAAAGCTCAGTAAATACGTTGGTTGGGTGTGAATCTCCTATTATACGAGCTATGGTCGTCTTTAAATTCCCCAAGAGCCTGAGTAATTGGTGATAAAGTTTCATACAAAACAATTTACTGAACTGGAATTAAGTTCTGCTTTGTTTGCAATGTTTCCCTAAATATTGCCATATAATTTATTATATATATATAAACATAAAAAAATGTAAGTGAATTTTATCCAAGTTTTTAATAACTACTTTCATTTTAAATTGAATTTTTAATTTTAAATCTAATTTTTTTTCAAATTAACTATTATATAATTCAAAAATTCACTATTCTGAAATTTTTTATATTATTAATAGAGAATCACGTTTATGAATAAAACATGCGTAAAAATTGAAAAAAGGAGATTTAGAACGTGAAATGTAGTTGTCAATGATTAAAGTGACAGAAATATAAAAAAAAAATCCACAGCAATCAATGTCTTTTTTTTTGAGCGGGAGGAAAAAAACGCGTTTACATGACAGCACGAACGACAGTGAATCGATATCCCTAACGAGTGATGAGGCAGACGGATTTACCATGGCTTTACTGGTATCGCGTGACCCGAATGAAGAACTGAAATCGGTTCTCATTCGCATTTTGTCGCCGAAATCCTTCCACCTGCTCATTTTTCAGATCTCGACGCAAAGGGAGAGGGGGGTTGGTGGTTTGTCGATATTTCCTTACAAATCCCGCGCGAGGCAGTACGAGATCAAAGTCAAATGTCCATTACAAATAATCGATTGTTACAAATTATTCTCCATGTTTGACTAAAATTGACTTGTACTACTTAGGGAAATTGAAAGAATTTTTTTTTAAAGTCTAATTAAATATTTAAATTTTATTACTGTTGTTAAATTTTTTGGTTGTCTGACTAAACGAGAGTTATACTACTGATAAAATTAATCATAAAATTATTGATAAAATTATTTATAAAATTACTGATAAAATTACTAATAAAATTACTATTTATTTAAGAAGTCTTACTAAACATTTACTTGTACTACTGTTTTCTACATTAGACGACAATATGACTGACTAAAATCGATTTAAACTACTGATATTATTTTAACGTAAAGCAAATCTGACTAAATACTGACTCACACTACTTACAAAATTATAAATGTCTAAAAAAGTTTAATTAAATATTTATTTTTGCTATACTGGTAAAAAAAGGAAACTTTAGAAAGTCTCAATAAATATTGACTTGTACTACTGAAAAAATTACGAATGTTTAGAAAGTCTGACTAAACATTGAGTTGTAGTACTGAAAAAAATTTTAACTGAAAAAAGTCTGACTAAATACTTCCTTTTACAACTGATTTTCTAACTTTTGTTATTATGTCTGACTAGAGATAATTTATACTACTGATATTATAACAAAAAAATCTGAATAAAAGCTTACTTTTACTACTAGTTTTCTATTTTACTTTTTTAAACGATTATAATTTTGGCAGTAGTATAAGTCAATGGTTAGTGATACTTTTTATATTTTTTGTAATTCTTATCAATGGTAAAAGTCGGTTTTAATCAGACTTTCTAAACATTGGTAATTCTATCAGTAGTAAAAATCGGCTTTAGTCAGACACAATAAAAAAAATAAAATCAATTGTAAATATTTAATCAGACTTTCAATATATGTAATTGTTTTAAGTAGTATAAATCAGTATTTAGTCAAACTTTCTTAACGTTTATAATTCTGTGAGTAGTATAATGTGACTTTAGTCAGACACAGTAACACAAATTAGAAAACTAGTAGTAAAAGTCAGTATTTAGTCAGACTTTTGGTTAGTAATTTTGTCAGTAGTATAAGCCAACTTAAGTCAGACATAATTACAAATATTAGATAATTAGTAATACAAGTACAGATTTAGTCAGTTCTTTAATTTCGTAAGTAGTATAAGCCAGCCTTAGTCAGACACAATGACAAAAATTTGAAAACTAGTAATAAAAGTAAGTTTTTAGTCAGATTTTTTGTCATTGTGTCTGACTAAAGCTAGCTTATACTACTTACAAAATTAAAAAGACTGACTAAATCTGTACTTGTACTACTAATTATCTAATATTTGTAATTATGTCTGACATAAGTTGGCTTATACTACTGACAGAATTACTAACCAAAAGTCTGACTAAATACTGACTTTTACAAGTAGTTTTCTAATTTATGTCACTGTGTCTGACTAAAGTCACATTATACTACTTACAGAATGATAAACGTTAAGAAAGTTTGATTAAATACTGACTTATACTACTTAAAACAATTACATAAATTGAAAGTCTGATTAAATATTTACAATTGATTTTTAAAAAAAATTTTATTCTGTCTGACTAAAGCCGATTTTTACTACTGATAGAATTACAAATGTTTAGAAAGTCTGACTAAAATCGACTTTTACCACTGATAAAAATTACAAAAAAATATAAAAAGTATCACTAACCATTGACTTGTACTACTGCCAAAATTAAAATCGTTTTAAAAAGTAAAACTAAACATTGACTTATACTACTTAAAAAAATTTTAATTCAAAAAGTCCTACTATTCTACGTTTTATTATAATTTGTAATTTACAATATTATTTTTAAGGTTTAAAATTTCTTAAAAGATTTCGTTTTTGCCAATTCATTTCTTTTTACTAAAACTTTTTTTTTTTTTTTGACAAACGCATTGAGAATGTATTTCACGATTTAGAAAAAAAACAGTTATTTGAAAAGTAATGTGTGTGTGTGTGTGTCTATGGATGCCATATAGTAAAATCGAAAGAGATGTTTTGAAACGTTACGCGTTCCAATAATGCGGTGCAACGTGGGTGAGGATGAACCATAAAGGTTGAAGGTATAGTGTAGTTGTAGGGTGTAGTAGAGGCGGTCACCATAAATACGGCTGTGCAGAAACACAAGCGAAAACCAGGGGGCAAAGTACATCTATAGTTAAGAGAGAAAGCCTGACCTGAATGCGCACCTACACAAATACACACAAATATTACATGTGCTATTCCGCCCAACACGTCCTGATCCCCCATATTCCGCCTTTTCACGCACAACCTTATCTAGATTTTATTCTAACAATATATAAATATAGTGGTAAAACTCATTTGCCTTCTCTATCTCTCGTTTTTTTTTTCATTTACTTTACAAAATATTATTTTTTTTGTTGCATTTTTAAAAATAAAATTAATTTTATAATTAAATTTCTGTGCGACAATTATTTGAAAGTAACTTTAATTTTTTATTATTTGTTATTATTATTATAATTATTATTACTACTATTTATTATTATTAATACTATTATAATATTATAATTATTATACATTGTAATAATAGTTAGAAATCGGCCGATAAATATTTATACTAAATATTATTGTGAGTCGATAAACATGTTACCGACCGCAGAGCACAGTAACGTAGTACCCGATTTTGCCGCGCGGGCCGCATCGCTAAAAGCTCTCTCGCATACGCCCAGCCCACCGATCGGCTATATAAGCTGCGCTCTCGCTAAGGATCGTCACTCTCGTGCTACACCGAGTCCGAGAGGGTCTTACCCACCTGACTAGGAGTTTTACTCCGAAAATCTTTGTAGAGAGTTTTACTCTCGTTCGTCGGGTTTTACCCGTCGAACATTATATTGGTTTTATGTGTAAATAGTGTATAGTAACGAATTGTAAAGTAATGTATCGCGATGTAAAGTAACGTAATGTATAGTAAAGAATTGTAAAGCAACGTAATGTATAGTAAAGAATTGTAAAGCAACGTAATGTATAGTAAAGAATTGTAAAGCAACGTAATGTATAGTAAAGAATTGTAAAGCAACGTAATGTATAGTAAAGAATTGTAAAGTAACGTAACAAATGTATAGTAAAAAAATATTGTATTCCCGCAGTTTAAAATAGATTTTTCGTTCTTTTTACCGTTTTTTAGATATACTTAGAGTTTTACTCTTTGTTTAATTGGAACACGAGTTTTACTCGTCGTTCACCAGTATATCAAGAATTTTTAGGCAGTATTACAATTGATTTCACGGCTCATCGCAGCGAGTTGAAGCCGATTTCGTTAATGCGCGGCTTAAATAAGCGACGTCACCAGATTAATGCCGATTCTTGTTTCCGCGGCTCAATGTATCGCGATAGACGCCGACAATCGTTGTAGGAAACCGACTTCCGCAATTTTACTGTACCCCTGTATATTTTCGTCACCTGTAAATACCGTTGTAAATAAATAATTTGTTTCAATTTGTAATTAACCTGTAATTATCCTGTTATTATTTTTTTGTATGAATCAAAACGAACCCTGGCTCGGCGAGCTAAAATATTGATTCTACAATTACAAACGTTACAACATAATTACTACATTTATATAAAACAATGTTCGTTTTTTAATATAGTGCAGAAGAAAAGAGAGAGAGAGAGAGAGAGAAATATGAAATCAAAAAATTAACATGTAGAAACTTTTGTTACGTTTTAGTTAACAATTTTGCTATGGTTCGTTGATAGGGGAACTTTATTAACAAGTTGGAGTATTAGTTTAATTAAGAAAACATAGTCACGGGGCTTCATTGAATTTTAAGTAGTCTTTCCTCACGTTAGCGCCTTACGAGGTAAACTCACTTTTTCATTTTCTGATATATATTTAAAGAAAATATTTTAAAGACCAAAAAAAAAAAATTCTTTATTTTTTCAACCGTTTAGACAATATAATTATCCAAAGCGATATTAAATTATATCTAAATTACGAAAAAAAAATTTCTATCTAAAGATATTTTTTATTTAAAAAAAAATTTTATTTTATTAAAATTAAAAGATATTTCTTTTTTTTAGGAGGGCAAGGGGGGAGAAATTTTAAAATAAACGAAAATTAATTACATTGATCAAGTTATTAAATTGAAATGATTTTTCAATAAAATTAAAATGCTTTTTAAATGGAAGACATTAAATAAATATGAGATATATACATTTAAAATGACTGCGTAAAATTTTAATTGGTTCGTAAATTGATTTAATTGGGAAAACATAAAGAAAATAAGGACGCAAGGTATTGTTACACTGTGAGTTCATTCTCCCGGAAGACAGGAGAAATACGAAATATATATATATATATATATATTGACGATCTGAGTGCAATTCATCAACAGTGTCGAGAGTTGAACGATTTCGAAAGCTTTCTCTCTCTCTTTCTCTCTGAAGAAAGTAGATGAGAATCACCGCGTCACGACGTTGCAACGCTGGACGCTTACAAATGAGCTTGCAAATGTTGGAAGCGCCTAAGGTTAATAACCTCATCTTGAGTCTTGAACGGAATTAAATTGAAGCTTTTTTTGCTCGGTGTAAGCGTTACGCGACACGTGGCACCACACGAAAATTCACATTGCTTTTTATGCACCAAAACACTTTCTTATCAAATCGAAAATAAATTATTATTATTATTTTTTTTTTTTAATAAAAAACCTTTTTAAATAAGCAATTTATGGTTTGTGTTAAAATTTAATAATACACACAGAGAAACTAATTTTTTTGATTTAAAGAAACTAATTTCTTTGATTTAAAGAAACCAATTTTTTGATTTAAAGAAACCAAATTCTTTGATTTAAAGAAACCAATTTTTTTAATTTGTTTCCTTTCATTCAAAATAAAATTTTCATATTAAAACTAAGAAGCGCTTAAACAATTAAAGAAATTCTAACATTAATATTATAGGTTTAAAGAAACAATTATTTAAATTAAATGAAAAAATTTCTTTGAAACGAAGATAATTTTTTTTTCAGCAAAGAAATTATTATTAAATTTGTCAAAGAAATCCTTTTTCTGGATATATACAAAAAAAATACAATATGAAACAAACGATTTAAACAATTTAAATGTCATTCCAAGATGAAATTAATTTTCTAAAAAATCACCATAGTAAGTAGTATAAATCACTACAAGTCAGACAAACATTATTCCAGAATAGATTTTCTATAAAATTTTATCATTTAAAATTAAAACAATACTTTTTTTTCATTTTTTTTAACTATCATCAACTTAATTTTAAACATAAGAATTATTATATAATTCTAATTAAATATAAAATAAACAATTATCTTTTGATAAAAAACTTTTGAAAAAAAATATTCACGAAATGATAACAAGAAATTAAAAGAGAGTAAAAAACAAATGCAAACTTTTTAGCAGTAAAAAAAGTAATCCAGAAATTCAATAGTTATTATTTGTTGTTACTATGATAACTTTCAACAAGCAATAAAAAAAGTCAATTTTTAGTTTAATGTCAACATTTATTTTGAAAATATTGTTTCTATAGAAACTTTTTAACAAACAAAAGCAATGAAAATAAAAAAAGAACTTTTTTTATATTTTAAAAGTAAATACGCTTGTTTTAATTATTTTTCATTCTGTAGAAAGTTTCATTTTGTAGAAAATTGTCAATTCAATTATATAATAAATAATTTTACCTGTAAATGAAATTTTCATCAGTTGTCTGACTATATATTAACTTGTACTACTAAATTTTCAAAACTATTAATTACGTCTTGTGAAGTGTTTTAAATTTTGTAACTTTTTTTTTTAATTCTCAAACTAAGAAGATATTTTAGTTTAAAATCCCTTTATTTTCTTCTTAAATTAAGAATATTACACTAAAAAAAATTATTCCTGAGAGAAAATTTAATAATGACTTTACTATTCTACTACAAGTATTCCCTAATATTTATCATTATTTTTCTAAAAATATGACGATTTTATAACTGGTAAAATTAGTCAATTTTTCTTTTTTCATAAGAATAAAATTGCAAAAAAAAAAAAAAATTATTGACCATGTGAAAAGAAAAATTTCCATCAAAATGAAAAGATCCCTCTGATATTGAGAATATTTAATCCACGATGCATTTTCATTTAGAATTTGAAGAGAAAATTTTATATTTAAAGTTTGCTTATATCTTCGTTTTTATTTTAAAATAAAAATCTTTAAAAGTTTTATACCGAACAAAAGGAAACTTTACAATAAGTAGTACGAACACGTACAGGTCAGACATACAATGTTATAATTACTATTTGCACTAAAATTTACTCGAAATTTATTATTTCAATTTATTATTTAATATTTTTATATTCTTCACATATTTGTCATTTAAATACAGTTGAAAGAAAATAATATTTAATAATTAAGTAGTATAAATCAACTATAGTCAGACTGAGATTATTTTGTTTTAATATCTTGTTTTTTTATTCATTTAGTTTTTTTTCCAACTAAAATATATTTGTTTAGCATTTATCTAGGACCCAAATAGATACTTAATAAGTGTTTTAAAAAGTTCAGTAATACAAGTCAATATATAGTCAGACAAGTGATAAAAATTTCATTTACAGTTCCAATTATTTTTTTATTAATTTTATTATTGAATTAACAAATCATTGAAATCAATTACAGTTTTTAAAAACATTTCTCTACGAAATGAAACTGAAAATAAAATAAATTTTGTTTCAATTCAAAGTTAAAAATAATTAAAACAATCGTATTTAGTTTTAAAATATGAAAAAAAGTTTTTTTTTCCTTGCCTTTGTTTGTTAAAAACTTCCTATAGAATCAATATTTTTAAAAAATAATTCTTTGACCTTAAACTAAAAATTGATTTTTTATTGTTTGTCAAATGTTATCATGGTAACAAATATAAAAATTGCTATTCGATTTGTGAATTTTTTTTTTACTGCTTAAAAGTTTCCATTTGTTTTTTTTACACTTTTTACATTTGTTATTTCGTGAATATTTTTGTCAAAATTTTTATTCAAAAAATAATTTTTTTCGTTTTTAAATTCAATTTAATTATAATTATAATTCTTCTATTAATTATAAATTAGTTTGAAATTAAAAATTTTCCACCTAGGCAATATATTACACTAGAAAGATATTTTTCGTTTTTTCTCAAGATATGCAAAAAAAAAAGGAAAAGTGAATATTTAATTTAGGATTAATTAAAGAATATGATACCTCCAAGTAGTGTAATTAAACCTTCCCTTCGGCTGACTATAGTACACCGCTTCTACTTAATTTACAAGGTGTAATCAAAAGTATCGTATAACATTAGAGAAAATAAATTCCATCGGCGTTTGAAAAACTTTAGAAACATGCGTAAAAAAAAAATTTTTTTTTTAATTCACTTTGCAATTGCTTTACGTTATTTATCCATTAAATAATGTCTTCATTGTGTATTTTATTTAAATAATTTAAAAAAAATTACTAAGAGAAAAAATCAAATTTTCTTCAATTTCAAACAGAAAAAAAAAATTATAATTTTTTGAAATTTTCCCAAATCTCAGCAATAATTTTTATTAGTTTTTCATATATATATATATATATATATATATATATATATATTCGAAAAAAAATCGTTACACCGACTTATTGGGTATAAAAAAGGGGGGATTTTCTTTAACCCACGTTTGTAGAAAAGCTGATAAAGGATAAGAGTAAGGTAAGGACTTGTAAGGAGTAAAAAAAAAAAAGTAAAAGCATGCCAGCGAAAAAGGAGTAAGAATATTTGTACTTATAGTACCGAAAGACATCAAAAAACAGTGGGAAGTGCAAAGAAGGAAATACAATGGAACAAAGGTCTCAAACTAAAGCCGCGAAATAAACACTCCAAGAGGTTTTTATTTAAAGAACAGAAGAATAAGACCATTGACAATTTGTTTTTTCTTTTTCTTTTTTTTTGAACAATCGACGAGAAAAATGTCAGATTTAGAAAAAAAAATTTCCCTTTCTCGTTTCCTTTTATTATAAACCAAAAGGCTTTCTGTCTTCTTTCATTCAGTTTTATATAGAAAATTGCAAGATCCTGACGTATCTCCTCTGTCACAATAACTTTTCTAGGCCAAAAAAAGTAGAAGTCAAATCATATATATTTTCAATTTTTGCCAATAACTTTGAATGACAGAATACAATTTTAATCGCGTTTTTCTATACGTCGAATATTCTTCAAAAAAAAAATTTATTTTCCGACAGCAACAAAATATCTATTTTTTTTTTTTTTAATCATTAATAAACAAATATTTCAAGAGACGATAATCTTGTTTTTTTGTTTTTATTTTGCATCAGACGATTTGTTTCTTTTTTCCATATTTTGTGGAGGGTTAATTAATCAAAAAATAAATATTCTCTCCTTTGATGGTGGATGACTAATCGTGCATGTGTGTAAAACGTCATGCGATATCGACAGCTCGACCTATCGATCAGAAAGTGTTTGAAAAAAAAAGTGTGTATTTTTAACTTTTTTTTTTCATTGAGGTTACGTATCTGTATATATGGTACAATGCTTTTTTTTCAAATATATAAATATATATTTTTTATAATAATGCTGTAAAATTTTAGTTGGTTTAAAAAAAAAAATAGTTGTGAGCACATATTGAGTCAAGCGAAATATATATATATATGGATAAAAGAACCTTTATCTCAGCGGTAGCCAATAAAGTGTTCAGATTGTTTCCGGCGTTCTAAAAGCCCGCGTCGCACTTTGCGAACGTCGCTCGAAAATAATTGGATGAAAGAGCTCGACTGTTTTTCCGTCGCAGGAAGCCGTATCCTTTCGAGCTGCTTCCGATATGAGGACCGTTTTCCTCAGTATTGCAAACCGAATATTTCCCTCCTCTTTATTGCGCTCAATTTACGGATTTTCACTCGACAAACTTGCACATTCACTCTCGATAATTTCATAACAATTAATTTCTCATTTCTCGTCAACTACTTTTTTATTCTTGTATTTAGACTCGAAGAAAAATAAAAAAAAAAATTTCAGCTAACTCCTTTTATTATTAAAAATATATTTTATAAAAACAAATGAAAAAATTCAATCTTTAAGTAATATAAATTGTTATCAAAAATATTTTTTCTTCAAGAGTTTTTAATTTTAGAAGAAAATTAATATTTATCTACCAAGCATAAAATCATTATTTTTTAATAATAATAATAATAATAATAATAATAATAATAATAATAATAATAATAATAATAATAATAATAATAATAATAATAATAATAATAATAATAATAATAATAATAATAATAATAATAATAATAATAATAATAATAATAATAATAATAATAATAATAATAATAATAATAATAATAATAATAATAATAATAATAATAATAATAGGCAATGAAATAAAAAAATTATATAATTGACTGAATTTAAAAAAATGTAGATAGGTAATTTTTTTTTAATATCTTGTTTTTTTATTCATTTAGTTTTTTTTTAACTAAAATATATTTGTTTAGCATTTATACCGAACAAAAGGAAACTTTACAATAAGTAGTACGAACACGTACAGGTCAGACATACACTGTTATAATTACTAAATGCACTGAAATTTATTTATTTATTCGAAATTTATTATTTCAATTTATTATTTAATATTTTTAAATTCTTCACATATTTGTCATTTAAATACCGATGACAGAAAATAATATTTAATAATTAAGTAGTATAAATCTACTATAGTCAGACTGAGATTATTTTTTTTTAATATCTTGTTTTTTTATTCATTTAGTTTTTTTTCCAACTAAAATATATTTGTTTAGCATTTATCTAGGACCCAAATAGATACTTAATAAGTGTTTTAAAAAGTTCAGTAATACAAGTCAATATATAGTCAGACAAGTGATAGAAATTTCATTTACAGTTCCAATTATTTTTTTATTAATTTTATTATTGAATTAACAAATCATTGAAATCAATTATAGTTTTTAAAAACATTTCTCTACGAAATGAAACTGAAAATAAAATAAATTTTGTTTCAATTCAAAGTTAAAACAATCGTATTTACTTTTAAAATATGAAAAAAAAAATTTTTTTTCATTGCCTTTGTTTGTTAAAAAAATCCTATAGAAACAATATTTTTAAAAATAATTCTTTGACCTTAAACTAAAAATTGATTTTTTATTGTTTGTCAAATGTTACCATGGTAACAAATATAAAAATTGTTATTCGATTTCTGAATTTTTTTTTACTGCTAAAAAGTTTCCATTTGTTTTTTTACACTTTTTACATTTGTTATTTCGTGAATATTTTTGTCAAAATTTTTATTCAAAAAATAATTTTTTTCGTTTTTAAATTTAATTTAATTATAATTATAATTCTTCTATTAATTATAAATTAGTTTAAAATTAAAAATTCAATCTTTATAAGTAATATAAATTGTTATCAAAAATCAGAAATATTTTTTTTTCAAGAGTTTTCAATTTTAGAAGAAAATTAATATTTATCTACCAAGCATAAAATCATTATTTTTTAATAATAATAATAATAATAATAATAATAATAATAATAATAATAATAATAATAATAATAATAGGCAATGAAATAAAAAAATTATATAATTGACTGAATTTGAAAAAATGTAGATAGGTAATTACAAAATTGAAAACACAAAAATTATTCCTGTCACAACAATGGATGACTTAATTTGCCATCATCATTAAATTTATTTATTGACAAACAACACTAATTTACAATTACAAATTTGAAAATAGAAGATAGCTGATTTCTAATAATTTTGCATTAATATAGAAGAAATTATATACAATTTTTTTTTTCGTTTGACAAATTTATTGTTTTCTTACAAGGGGGAAAAAAAGCTTCTCTGAAACAGCGAAAGATTTAACTGAAACAATTAAAACTTTTGATATTCTAGAAAAAATTTTTGCTATTACAGGTAATTTTTTTTTTTTTTTTGGTTTTTTTTTGGTCTTAAATGTGCGGATCTTTTTTTATAAATTAATAGTTGGTTGAAGTGTTTTTGCAAAAGGAAAATTTTTTGTAATTTATAATTGACAGTTAAAGTTAAAAATCGTGTTTATGGCGTTTAAGTGTCTTTTAAAGGCTAATATTTTGTTCATTATAATTTAAATTAATCTATTTAATAAGTCAAAAAAAATTCTCAGTTTGTATTTTCTAAATAATTTATACTAAATAAATTAAAAATTGAAAATACCAAAATATAGTTTAACAAATAAATTTAACAAAACAATTTTTTTGAATCAAACAAATTTCTTTTCTTGTGTGGAACAAACATTTTTAGTCAAATGAAATAACCCTTTTAGTTGATTCAAATAAAAGTATTCAAGTAAATAATTTGGTTGTATCAACTAAACGTTTGGTTAACTGTATAGCAATGTATTTTTTTGGTTGATTCAACACAAATTTTTGTTGTATCAAAACAAATTTTCTTCTTAGTGTAAGAAGAATTTGTTTTTTCATCAATCATAAATCTAATGAACTAAAAAGATAGAAAAGTACAAAAGTTATGTTTTTAAAAATAATTATTAAAGTATAACAAAAAAATTTTCAATATAAAATCGTAGAAGATTTAAATATTGATGAGATAACAAAAATTTACGTTATATTTCTGAACGTATATAAAATATTAAATAAAGTTTTACGCAAATAGTTATATCTATTTTTGAATAGAATTTTTAAGCCAATTTTGCTTTAATAAAGTTGAAGCAATTTGCATAAAAAATGTTGACTTTTCTCCAACTGATGACACTTAGAATTTCTGCAATAAAAGCAATTATAGCCAATGTGTATCCAATGGTGATTACGTAAAAAAGTATTAAAAGCAATTTTTCCTTTTCGATTGCATCTGGTGATACAACTTTGTCGAATCTTTTCAAATTTGGATCAATAAAATTTTTGAGTAATCCACGATCTGATGCACTTCGAATTATTTCATTGAAACGATCAATGAAAGGTGAATTGTATCTTGCTGGCCAGGTTACTAAGTAATACATCAAAGGCTCCTGCAGTATTTTCATATTTAATTCTGTTCCATCAGCAATAAAATTATTTACATTCATCTCAGCATTATTTATTATACACGATACGTTTCTGTTCTTAGCTAAATAAGTTAAGCATTCAAAGTCGTAACCTAAACCAGGAAGCTTTACAGATTTTGATGCTAGTTTCTGGATGTAAGGAAGAGGACTAGTTATCAATGATTGATTTAGAAAATCATACATCATCGGCGTCAACGACGACTCTGCAAGTTCTTCAAGACTCGAAATTTGTGGTTCTACTCGGAAAGTAATATCCAAAATTATTGAGTAAAAATAACCTGAGTAAACAATGCAACATAACATCAAGATACCAAAAAATATTCTTTCTACCATCTTCTCAGGTTCTTTGACAACAGACATTCCCATTAGAATTCGAGTAATGTTAAATGTTTCCCAAGTTTTTTTGTTAAATTTTAACAAGAAAGCCATAATTCTCAGAACAGCAATAGCAATGATGGTTGTAATTATCATGAATAGAAATTCCTGAGAGATTATCAGAACTTTGCTTTCTTTTTTTATATTTGGAATAACTGCTCGTACGGTTACTATCGTCATGATTCGAATATGTGGGTTATTTGGCGCATTATGCAAGAATTTTAGAAGCACTGGGTTTAACGTCATTTCTGCCCTTCTTTCGTTAAGAGTAGATTCGTTTATTTCGTTTCCATTGTATTTAACAGGTGTAATAGAGCAATTCATTGTTGTTTCAAACAAGTCCATGAATTTTCTGGCTTTCTTATAAAAACTATCAGATAATGTGTTACGCAAGTTAGTGTAGAGAAATTTAATTGAATACCCGTGTAGATTTAATAATTTGTTTGGTAACCATTTTGTCTGAGATTTTATTTTTCGAACTCTGTATGTTTTGGAAAATGGATTGTATTTATGCATAATGGGCTGATCATCTGTTTGACATCTCAATGATGTTTCATTTTCAGGCAAATGCTGCAGAACAGTAATGTCGAGGGCATCAAAGAGCCATTGCGCTTTTAGATTCTTTTCATACGAATAAGGCTTTGTTTGATTAAAGAAATTGAACAAACACTTAGGATATGAATTTCCTTGTGTCATGTATTTAAGTTCATGAGTCACAAAATTCAATTGAACTTTAATGTCATCTCGTTTACTGTTTAGAAGAAAAACAAACAATGTTGTTCTTCTTGGTCTTTGTGCCATGGGTGGAAAGTGTTTTTTTAGATCAACTCCTACTTTATCTAAGCCAATGCTTAATGATGGGAATTGTTCCAAAATATCTTTGATAAATGAGTTGGCTTTTGAACTTGAATTCATTAATGAGTAATCATCAATTATAAACATTACCTGGTACAGTCTCGATTTTTCTTTTAGATACTTTATTAATCCCTGAGTATAATTGCTGTTGGCCGTCACTCCTAGAATTACCACCGAAACAATAAAAGACCATAAACTATAGCGTGAGATCTTCATTTTAATTTTTTAATCAAATATTTTTGAATATTTTTTAATTGCAATTACCTTATTCTTGTAAGAAAACAACTTTACTTGTTAAAGGTTGAACACTTTCTGTTGACAGTTTTTCTTTTAAAATGAAAATAGCTATCTTTATCAACAAGATCTACAAGATTGTATCTTTTTTTCTTTTAGAAATAATTGTTTAACAATTTTCAGAAAAATATTGTTCTTCATAAAATAGAAATTTTTCTAATTGTCAACTATAAAGTTGGTAAAATAATATCATGTAAAGTTATTAAAATTTTTTCTTTTAGATAATTTATGAATCCTTGAGTATAATTTCTTTCACTCCTAGTATTAAATAACTAAACAATTTAAGAAGCACAACTGTAGCTTATACAACAAACTATTAAGAGAAATTTTTCTTTTTTCGATGTTTTTGGGTTTACAAATTTTATCGATTCTTTGCGAATTTTAAAGAAAATTATTAAATAGACCTGGATCGAATTACAAAAAATAACCCAATCAAAAATTTACTAATGGCGCAGTACTGGTGCAATACTGGCACCCAGTATTGGCGGCAGAGTTGGCGTAACTTTGGGATGATAACATTTTACCAGTATTGGCTACCAGAGTACCAGTACTGGTAACCACTACTGGTTTTACTTACGATTGTGTTTAATTTTTTAAATTAAATTTATATTATAAATTTTATTTTAAAAAATATTAATTTTTTATTAACAAATTTATTTAATTTTAGTTTGATCTTTTAAATTTTTTTTTTTTTGGTTTATTGCATATCTGAAAACAAATAGAAAATCTTGCAAAATGTTTTAGACTTGGTATCAGGAAACTTTTTGTTTAAATAATTTTACCCACAGAAAAGCAAAAATAAAGTACATTTTAATTTTAAAAAATAAAATCAAGTTGAAAAAATTTTGATGAACAAAATATTTAAACAAAAAGATTCATTGGGTTCACTCTAGAACTTTTTGTAAACTATTATTAATCAAAAAGAAAATCTATTTGAGCCAATACTGAACCAGTACTCCGCCAGTAGTCAACTCTGGTATAATACTGAAATTTTTGATTGGGATAGGATTGATTTTTTTTCTCTAAATCTTTTAAGTAGTGTAAACCATGTTGTGGTCAGACTAGGACAGTTTTTTTTTCCCTCACATTCTGTGTGGTCTCGACTAAATGAAAAATGCTCTTGTTTACTATCAACTTCTGACAGGATAAATAATGAGTCATTATCTTGGGAATTCAGTGATATAAAGTTAGTATGGTCAGACAAATGACTGTTCTAATCGAAAATCTTGAAATACTGCATCTCACGATACGTAATAGTAAAAATTAGCAGATAATTTGAAAATTTCCCAGATAGTTTGTTTCAATTATGTAATATCGCGTGTACATAATTTTAAAAAAGGAATATTTTTTATCAAATTTTTTTTTTTTTTTTTGCTTACTATGCAAACAAATTTTGAAGGCAAGGGCCTTTAACCACATATGAGTTTTCGGTGAAATGCAAAAAAAAAAAAAAAAAAAAAATAGGGGTTTAGCATGAATTTTGAAAAGCAATTTGACAATAGTTTGTCGAGAAGGGACATCGAGACTGATAATACACTCGAGGGAGAAAGAGAGAGAGAGTCTGTAATACGTAACTGTTATTCAAGAGTAGCTTTGCATGATGCATAATGTTCTTATGAAAACGGCAGTTTCAAAGTGTTTTCTCTTGGATTTTTCTCGGCGTCTCGCTCATTTTTTGCTATATTCTCGAATAAATCATTTGACACATTCTCCGTTCTCTCGCTTTCTACATCGAGCTTATCATCCCTTCTTTTCTTTTGGCTACGCCCTGAATAATCTGAAAAATGTTTTTTATTGTGGCATATGTAACAGCCTTTTCATTTCCGATTATGAAAAATGATTTTCAATATATATATATATATATATATATATATATATATATATCCATTTATTAAGATTGACGTCATATATGTAAATTAATTTTTTTTTAAAAAAACCCTATTAATTAATTTTATATTGAATTTTTTCAAACGATTAATTGGTCGGTTTTGTTGTGACAAGAGTTTTTGCTTTCTGAAAAATAAAAATCTATTTTTTTTTTTTTTCATAAAATATAAATGAGAGAATAGCATAATGAGAAAGAGAGATGGATGATGTTTTTTGAATGGAGGGCTTGGAAATATCGACTCCCTTGAATCCCCCTCAATCCAATTGCATCTGTTCCTGACTCGAATTTCGAAGGTTGGTTAATCCTATTCTTGGAACACAATACTAATTGCTCGACTTCTGGCTTGCATATTGAAACTCGGAAATTCAAAGTTTCTACTGGAATGTCAGTCCAACTTTTCCTGCCTGTTGGCAATTAAAATAATACAATAAAAAAAAAAAAAAAAAAAAAAAACTCGATACACGTGATTAGAATAATTATTTTTTTTTATTATTACAATTTTTAGAATCAGTGTATTTTTTTAAAATTTTTTGCACAGCAATTTTATTTGAAAATTTCTATTTTACACCCAGGTGGAAAAGTTCCCGGTAGTGACTACCGTTAGTCACTACTGGTAGTCATTACCGCTCCCGCTACCGGAATATTCACTACCGTTAGGCACGACCGGTAATTTTTCCTAGATTACCGGTAGCCACTACCGGTAATTTTTCAGGTACTACCGGTAGTCATTACCGGTAATTTTTCCTAGATTACCGGTAGGCACTACCGGTAATTTTTCCTAGATTACCGGTAGGCACTACCGGTAATTTTTCCGGTACTACTGGTAATTTTTCCGGGACTACCGGTAGTCACTACCAGTAATTCTTCCGGTACTACCGGTAGTCATTACCGGTAATTTTTTCGTTACTACCGGTAGTCACTATCGGTAATTTTTCCGGGACTACCGGTAGTCATTACCGGTAAGTTTCCGGGAATTATAATCAAAATTTTATTACCAAATAACAAATTTTGATTGTAACTCCCGGAAAAATTTACCGGTAATGACTACCGGTAGTGACTACCGGTAGTGACTACCGGCAGTACCGGAAAAATTACCGGTAGTGGCTACCGGTAGTCCCGGAAAAATTACCGGAAGTGACTACCAGTTGTGAATATTCCGGTAGCGGGAGCGGTAATGACTACCGGTAGTGACTACCGGTAGTCACTACCGGGAACTTTTCCACCTGGGCAAAGTTGATTAATTTTCACAATTTTAGGGTTTTAACTAACAGCTTTTATATTCTTTTGTTAAGAAATTTTGACTAATTGGAAAAATTCTAATAAAAATCATATAAGAACACAAAAGTATATTCTTTTAATATCATATATCATTGTAACGAGATCATATGTTGCCTGTATATATGTCCCTTTTCTATTCAAAATTTTCTTTTTCATCTCTACTAGCTCATTGTGATTATATAAACTCTCGTCGACAATGTAGAGGAAAATTTACCTATTATCAAAAAAGAAAAAAGGTTATGGGTAATAGAAAGTAATTTTCACTAAAAGAAAAAAAAATTTTCTTTTTTCTTAATAAAAAATAATTTAAAAAAAAAATTATTAAAAATACAATTTTAGTTTCAAAGCATCTGGTAATTAATGTAAATTAAAATAGAAATTAAAATTTGAAAATGACAATAGTGCCGCACGGCAAGATGAGAATATTTAGCTTCAATTTAGGTTTGGTGAGAGAAATCCCCCAGCTTCCCTCTCTGTATGAGAACAGCTTTTGTCCAAAACGAGAAACAGAGAGAGAGAGAGAGAGAGAGAGAGAGAAACGGTGAAAACGAGGCAGAGTCATTCGTCGTTGTGTGTCGGGGTAAGTATAGAAACAGTGCCGGGATCTCTAAAACAAGCAAACCACCTTGGTCACCTATCCCATGGTAGTAGTTTCGAGATCGTAGCGTGCTATCTAAATTGTACTTTACCACTCGTGTTGTAGAAACACTGAAAGTACGACTTTTCATGTGGAGGATCTATCCTGAGAAATGCCTAGAAGTGTACTTTAGTCCCTTTCTATTCCCCAAGAGAGATATGACTTGAGATATCTCTATCGAAGATAAATTTTCCCATTACTATATATATATATATATATATATATATACACTTACTTCCATATATACATTTATTTACTCATTTCTCAACCACTTCGCCTCCCCCCTTTCTCTTGAATTATTACATTACTTTTATTTCATTACCTATTTTCAAAATGACTGCATTTATCCAAGTTTTCTCTAGAGTCGAAATTACATTTAATTTATTTTACTTTTCATCAATATAATGAGAGGGATTATTTTCCTAGGGACAAATGTGAAAATAAATTATCAATTATTAATATAATGAGATTAATTTTTTCATTCTCTATAATTAATATTTTTTAAATTATTTAATTAAATAAATAAATAATAATAATTCCCACTTGGAATGATTCCTCGGAAAGTGCCCCCTGGAGGTCCTATTAGAATTTCGCCGGAACTTCCAACATAATTCCGTCGGAATTCCATTGGAGTTCCAAAGAATTTCCAATGGGATTACGACGGAATTCCGATTAATTTTTTCAACATTTTTAGAGTCCTAAATTAAGAAAATTATTATTATTATTATTATTATAAAATAGAACTTTTAACATAGAAATTTTACTAAAAAATTATCTTAGTGTATGACTCAGAAGATTGAATTATTTATCAGAGAAACTTTGTAAAAAAAAATGTATTTTTGATGAAACATTTCCGACTTTAAAAGATTCCCCAGAAAGAGTTCCCTGGAGATTTCATCGGAGCTTTCTACAGAATTATATTCTAATATATAGTAATCAATGATCAGATGATTTTTAATATCCTTTTTTAAGGAGCCTTAAAAACAAAAAGCCTTGTAATTATTATTTCCAATTGTTTAGGAGTAAAAAAATTGATAAAAATTATAATATTATTAATTTATATTAATAAAAATAATTTCTTGCAAGACTACCGAGGGGGAATTTACTCAGGGAGTCAATGGTACACTTGTTATTATTATTATTAAAATGATTAATAATTTAGAAAAAAAAAATTCTTTCTAGATGCTTGTCCAAATGAATACTGGACAATGGAAAGCCATTTGATTTCTAGCTCTGCTGATAAATATTTCATAAAAAATAAAATTCTTTTTAGTAAGGTTTCTATGACAAAAATTCTATTTTATAATAATAATAATAATAATTTTCTTAATGTAGGACTCTAAAAATTAAAAAAAAAATCAATCGGAATTCCGTCGGAATCCCATCGTAAATTCTTTGGAACTCCGATGGAATTTTGACGGAATTCTGTTGGAAGTTCCGACGGAATTCTGATAGAACCTCCAAGGGGCACTTTCCGGGGAATCTTTCCAAGTGGGAATAAATTGAAAAGTAAGATTAAAGAATAAATTCAAATAGAAAAGTAGATTTTAATGCTTTTTTTTGCAGTACATTCGAACCTCGATAAAAGAGCGTTCATTCAATAACTTTGCTTTTATAGAGATTCGACTGTAATTTAAAAAAAAAAAAAATTTTAAACTAATTTTCTTACCCACGATTTTTTAATAAAAAAAAATTCCAAAAGATCTGAAAAATTAATTTTTTTTAAATTGTAGACAAATAGAATAAAAATAGAATTTTTTTTAGTTATTTTCAAAAACAAAATTGCTATTTTCGGGAGAGAAAAAAAAAACCCCCCCGACAAGTATATTCGCATTCAAAGAGGAAAAGTAACTTTTCACCCCTCGTTGGAGGGTGAATTTCAGAACGTAATTGGGCAACTTATTCTGATGGAACATCTAATAAAATAAAACTACTTCTTTTTAAAAATTAATTAATCCAGAAATTTTATTAAACCACCCCAAACGAAAAAGAGGGAACGAGAAAAAAAATGTTATTAGGCCTCGAACGAAAAAATTAGTTCTTCTCTTTTTTTTTCAAACATATTTCACAATTCTTAAATTATTTTGCAATTTTTCGCTCATAAAGTTTTCCTAGCTTTTTTCATGTATTTTTACAATTTTTTACGATCAGCGCGTAAATTGAAAGTATAATATACTTTTCAAAATGCAATTCATGAAAAATAATTTTTCTCCTATTACAATAAAGTTCAGAGAAGGGGGAGGGAGGGGGGGTAGAAAGAAATGCAATTTTTAGCATTTTGGTGAGGGTATATATATAGAGAGAGAGAGAAGGGACTTAAAGAAAGACGAAATAAAAGAACCATGACTCCGAAAAGAGCAGTTTCTCGTTGTCTGGACGTATAACAGCACACATCCCGTTCCCTTCGTTGCGATTTAAGTGAAGTAGTCTCCAAGTTCTCTCCAATAAATTCTTGTTGAGCGTGCAGAGTCCATGTGCGCAACTGAACATTTACTCTACACACGGCAACGTCAGGAGATGAAGTGAAAATGCTCATTCGGCGAAAATAGCGAATAGGAAGTGAAATAAGGGTAACTATTACCCAAATTGAAGACGTGACGATGTTTGAATATTCCGCATTCTAACAAGCTAACTACACATACCTTTTCTCTCTCTCTCTCTCTCGCTCACTCACTCACTCTCTTAATGCCATATAGAAACTTTCAAAGCTAAAGTAAACAGAACAAAGTCATTTTAACAAACTCCGGCACCCAAAATAACCTACCTTTCACTCTATCATTATTCAATTATATTCAATTTATTCTCAATTGATGTGGTTATCGATAAATTAAGCCGATATGATAATGAAAAAAATATTCACTCCTTTTGATATCAATTTGATATATACTTTTACAACTCAGAGAAATGATATATATTTGTCCTAGAACGAAATAAATATTTGTTTTAAATAAATTTTATTTTGTAATTAAAAAAAAATTAGATTTGAGTAAAATAGAATTTTATTTGTGCCATGAAAAAAAAAATTATTTGATTCAAATAATTGATTACTTGACTATTATCACCGTCCGACAAAATTCAACTTTTTTTTGACCCACAAAAAAAGACCAACACACAAAAAATAAAAAAGGTATTAAAATAAACTGCAACACTTATTATTTTAATCCAATTTTGCTTATTTTAATCCATTTTGGTATTAAAATAAGCAAAATTGGATTAAAATTATAAACGTTGCAGCTTATTTTAATGCCTTTTAATTTTTTGTGCATTTTTGGAAACTAGGACCCAAAAAAAAAATACCCGTGTCTGACCGTTTTGCTAGATCAAGTCATTTGTGATTTTTAGGGGTGAAAACAACCCCTAAATGAAAAGTGACAAGATATCTTTTAAAAATTATTAATATTTTATAAAACTTGGTATCTGGGGGTTTTCGGGGTCGCTGACTATTAATCTGATGTCAGATTTTCAAAATTCAAAATGGCGGATTCAATATGGAGGTCAAAATTTTAAAATGTTATTAAATTTTTTTTTAAACTTTGATATCTAGGGGTTTTTTTGGGTCGCTGATGACAAATCTGATGTTAAATTGTCAAAATTCAAAATGGCGGATATAAAATAAAAAATTAATAACCTTTTCAAAAATTTGTTCGACATATTGGATCCGCCATATTGAATTTTGAAAATCTGACATCAGATTAATAATAAGTGACCCCGAAAACCCCTAGATACCAAGTTTTATAAAATATTAATAATTTTTAAAAGATATATCTTGGCAATTTTCATTTAGGGGTTGTATTCACCTCTAAAAACCACAAACGACTTGATCTAGCAAAACGGCCAGATACGGGTATTTTTTTTTTGGGTCCTAGTTTCCGAAAATGTTAAATTTTTTTGTGGGTCAAAAATTGTGTCGAACGGTGTTATCAAAATAAATATTTATTTGAACCAAATGATTTTTATTTGCATTAAATAAATTATATTTGAAACAATAATTTCTAAAATTATTTAATTTGAAACAAATAAAATTTTTTTTCACTGTGCTTAATTAAATTATTTATTGAAACAAGTAAAATATAACTAGGCTCTATTAAAAATATCAAATTGATACCAAAAATATCAAATTGATATAAAAATTTCGATCAATTTGATATTTTCAGTATCAATTTGATTCTTTTAAATTAGTGTGTGAGACAAATATATATATTTATTTAATTTAAATAAATTTTATTTTTCTCAAATAAATGCAAATAAAATATTTCTCTGAGTGTAAATTAATTGTGATTTCAGATTTTTTAAATTAGAGAACTCTCTAAACAGATTTTCTAAAAAAAAAACTCCTAAATATCCCAAATTCAAATTTGTACGATTTAATTTTTTTTCAAATACAAAAATTATTGATTCAAATACAATTTGTTTAATTTAAATAAAAATTATTTCGTTCAAGTAAATATTTATTTGATAATAGTCGAGTAATCGAATATTTGAATCAAATAAATTTTTTTTCAATGCATCAATTATCTAATATTTTCAACAGAAGATAAATTTCCCATCTGAAATACAACATAAGATAAATAAATTCTTAAAAAAAAAATTCAAAAATAAAAAAATTATACCAACTAATAATTCAGTGCCTACATTTATCTATATCGATACTTCGAGGACAAATTATTGAACACATTTTCAACACAGTTAAAAAATTATTGCGCTTTTTAGAAAAGCACTTTAGTCCTAAGATATACATAAAGAAGACTATTTTACCTATACGACAGTAAAGGAAGAAAAAATTTTTTAAAATATTTCCCCCTTCGTTTTTTCTTTTTTTTTTTTTGAAAGAGAGAGAGAGATATGTGTTCGTTAAACGGGAAATTTGAAAACATTGTTTAACTTCGCTTACAGAGGCAAAAGAGTTTTCAAAGAAGAAGAAAAAAAAAGAAGTTTAGTATGTTCGAGAGTTTCGAACAAGTATATAAGAAAAAAGAAGTTGAACAGGAAAAGTAGTGCGCACCCAGTCCTTGTCGGCACTTTTCGTCGTCGATCGCTCGACCTACCTTGTGGAGAAAATTTTTTTTAATTTTCTTTTTTTTTTTTTAAGAAAATCGACTTGACAATTCCTGACCAAAAGAAGGAGACAATGTCACTGTAGACTGTTCTCTCGTAAGTTTTGAACGATCTTAAAATCCTCTATCTCTCTCTCTCTCTCTCTCTGTTGTATATTTCTTTGAAAGTTTCTCGCGCGACATCTGGAACGATGACAAGGGGAGTAAAAGAGAGAGAATATACCGGAAATATTTGTATCGGCAGGTTAAACGAGGGATGAACCGACACGTGACGACTAAGTCAATTCTGTAGGGAGCCAACTGGTCTTTGCGCTATAGGCGAAAGGTTCGTTTCGCCATAATCAAGTTTTCATGAAGTTAGTGTTGTGTTCCCCCTTTCGTCCGGACTCACTCTGTCTCTCTCTCTTTCTCTCTTTCTCTCTCTCAGTTACTCTCTGAAGGGAACAAAGTGAAAGTTCAACAATTCAAGCAATGGAGGTTTTACGATCTTCTATCAGAAAGGGACCTCAACTTTAATGAAACTCAACTTTTCAAAAGCCTCGAGGGAATTTCATGTCCCAACAAAAAAGAAACTGATTTTCAATGTCATTTTTTATTCACCTTCAATCCAATGTATTTTTATAGTGACCAGTTTCAACTTGAAACTTTATCCATTTCCGCATTTTTGTAAAAAAAAAAAAACAAAGTAACTTTTTACTCGTCATCCTTCACTTTTTAAGATTGTGCGAACAGTCGAAAGTAACTAACTGACAGTGGAAAAAGAATGTAAGAAAAATAAATTGTTATTTTTCTGGGTGCGATAAAATTACTGAAATCTGAGGATAAAAAAAAATTCGATAAGGATCTTTTTGCAAAAAAATTTTTTTTATTATTTTTATAATTACAGTGAAACCTCTTGTAAGAGTGCAATGATACGATTATAGAGTTTCAACTGTACTAAAAAAGAAAACAATCAAAATTTACTTCTTGATCTCTAATTGATACAAAATTTATTAAAAATTTCTACTAATTCCGATTAAGAGAGTATTATCAGAATATAAATTTATATTGAATGCAAATTAATTATAATAACGATTAAAATAGCAATCAGGAAAGAAATCAGTAAAAAAAATTTTCTACTTTAGAAAAGGGACCCCCACTTGGAAAGATTCCCAGAAAAGTGCCCCGCTGAAGGTTCTATCAGAATTCCGCCGGAACTTCCAAAGTAATTCCGTCGGAATTCCATCGGAGTTCCAAAGAATTTCCAATGGAATTCCGACGGAGTTCCGATTAATTTTTTTCATAATTTTTAGAGTTCTAATTCCTTTGGAATTCCGTCAGAATCCCATCGGAATTCCATCGGAAATTCTTTGGAACTCTGATGGAATTACGTTGGAAGTTCCGGCGGAATTCTGATAGAACCTCGAGGGGGGCACTTTCCGGGGAATCTTTCCAAGTGGACCGTAAAGGCAATTTACACTAAGAGTTGATCCTCTTTCTGTATTTTCAATCAAAAAATTACAAACATAACCTAAAATTTTTTTTTTTTTTACCTCAAAGAACCCTTTTCTCGTTGAGAATCACATATATCACAATTAGAATCACAATTAGAAAAAAATAAATAAACAATAATTTTACTCTAATCTAGACTTATAGGATTGTAATCAGAACACAGAAAATTAAAAGGCATTAAAATAAGCTGCAACGCTTCTTATTTTAATTCAATTTTGCTTATTTTAATCCATTTTGGTATTAAAATAAGCAAAATTGGATTTAAATAAGAAGCGTTGCAGCTTATTTTAATGCCTTTTAATTTTCTGTGAATTTTTTATTGAATTGTAATTAATTATATTAGAATTCAATCAGCAAAAAATTCTTTTTACGTTCTCTCGTTTTCTAATAAATTTCCCTGCACAAAACATCAGGAAAAACACAACCAAATAGTAACGACCATTTCTAGATAATTCAACTCTAAATGACAAAATACAAAACTAAAAAATCCATTCATAAAAAATTATACCTCTCAACTAAAAAAAAAAAAAAAAAAAACCCCTCTTGAGATGAAATAGAAGTAAATTTTCTATCTTATAAGGAACACTTACTTTTTTACATTAGTCTAAGTGTTCTGTATCTTTTCAAAAAAAAAGAGAGTACAGCTCATTAGATCGGAGCGTTATCAAAGGATGCATCTTGCTTGATTTAAAAGTACGAAATCCTTTTTCTCTAGTGCTTTATTACTTCGAATCGGATTTCCCTTTTTCCATGAAGCTTTTCTCTCTCTCTCTCTCTTTTCCTTCCTTCTACTCTTTCAGAGAAATCAGAATCTATATTAAATTCCGTTCTCATGTTACCAGGAATATCGCTTTGGACTTTATATATATATATATATATAGGGAGAAAAGAGAAGAAAGATGATCCCACGGGGTCGAGGGTCCGCAAGTCGCGTATCATTCCAAATCATCATGAAAAAGAGGGTTTTCTCAACACACAATTCGTATGTACATTTTGTCTGTTTCTGCTTTTTGGCGGTGGCGCGTGATTTTAGATTTTTGGTAGAGAGAGAGAGAGAGAGAAAAAGATCAGGTGTCGCGATTCTGGTAACCCAGAGCGCGCACACACATATATATATATATATAGATATACAAATACATTGGCTTTTCTGCGCTGGCTCAACTCGGCACCCCACCATAGAATTGACAGAGGGGGAAAACCACCCTCTCTCACCTCTTTCTACCTTCAACCTCTAACACCCTCCACCCCCTAGTAAGCACCAGCAGCGCCTCGACTCTCAACCTACAGAGAGCCGGCATCCCCATCTCTCTCTCTCTCTTTCTCTCTCTCATTCTCTCTCTACATCATACTGGGCTTTTGCTGTAACCTCCTTCGCTTCACTCAGTAGCGCCGGGCGTCTCAACGCGGCAACACGTTTTGGAGGGAGATTTTTGACATTTCATTCTCTCCTACAAACAACCCCCGTGTGTATAGGGATCCGCCCACATTCACGAAACTACCCACTTTTTTTTTGGTAACTAAACTTCAACGTGTAAAAAAAAAAAAAAAAAAAAAAAATTCCCCCTCAATTTTATTTAAATATTTTTTACAAAAAAAAAAAATTTTTATTTTTTTTTATTTTTTCCCTTTAATAACAATGTGCAAAAAAAGAATTGGATTAATAGAAAAAAAAATTCAATGAAAATTTTTAAAAGTGGATATTTCAAATAAACGAAAAAAAAAAAATGGAAATTTCGGATTATTATCCAACATTAGACGGAGGTGGTGGTGATAACAACAATGTTAGTGACAGTGATTCTGGTGTTGAAAAAGTTTTTTGTAACTGTGTTTGTTGTGATTATTATGATGATGATGATGTGAAGGAGAAATTAATAAAAAAAAGTGGATTTTCAAGGATGTACTTGGTGACAATTAGTGTACTTATGATCCTGATGAGCCATCCTCAGGGAATGATGGCCCACTCGAGTAAGGGTGAGTTGAAAACTTTTTTTCATCCCCCTTTTTTATAGACATATATATATATATATATATATATATATATATATATATATATATGAAAAAGACATACAATAAATTTTCGCGATGAAATTTAAATTTCATTCAAAATGCTTAAAGGATGTTGACCTTTGACGATGAATGTGAAACTAGCTTTGCTGAAGTGAAATATTTATCTCTTTCGAAACAGAAGGAGAGAGAGAGAGAGAGAGACAGAGAGCAGGCAATTGTAAACCGAGGGCAATTGCAATATGTGTGTTTACTTAGCAGTAATACAAATTGAAACTCAAAATGACATTATTATTATTGCAAAATTAGTTAATTAACAACAGTAATTAGTCAATTTAATTTTCATTAATTTTTGAAATTAATATCCAAAAATTTGTAAACAATTCTTTGGGGTTTTAATTTTTACACGTGTTTTGAAAAAAAAAATTTTTCTTCTATCAACTAAAATTTTAGTTAATAGAAATTAATTACAATTTACGTTAATTTTTTTTAAACAATGTGTACTCTCTAGATTTGAATTAATGAAAAGTGAGCTACTAATTTACATTTACTAATTTTTCTCTCTAAATCTGAATTAGTAAAAATGTTTACTAATTTGAATTAGTGACTCACTTTTTGCTTCTGAATTAGTAAAATTTTACTAATTGTTAGTAAAAGTTACTAATAATTAGTAAAATTTTACTAATTCAGAAGCAAAAATTGAGTCACTAATTCAAATTAGTAAACATTTTTACTTATTCAGATTTAGAGAGTTTGTAAAATATTACTAGTTGATTTAGTAGTTTAAAATTTTTTTACTAAAATTTTAGTAAAAAGTGACTAAAAATTAATGGCAATTCTTACTAATTTCAAATTAGTAGCTCACTTTTTACTGATTCAGATTTAAAGAGTAACTTTAGTAATTTTTTTTTTGTACAAAATTATTTTTGGTAATAAATAAAAATAAACAAAATTATTTAGTTAAATAAATATTTTGTTTTATATACATTTTCCTATCTTGTTTTCTAATTAGATGACTAATAAAAACTTGAATTTTAATTGAGAAAAAGTAAAGGTTTTTTTTTGCTATGACAAAAAAAAAAAAAAAAAAAAAATTGTACAAGATATATAATTTACTGTTTTAGTAGTTAATAAACATGAATTTAGAGTTTAAATTACAGTTTCCGTGAATTTGTTTTATGTAAAGTATATGTACAATAAAGTAGGGAACTTTTAAAATTTTAATTGGGATTGAAAAGAGTTTTGAAGTGTTCTTGTATTGAAGTGTGTGTGTGTTTGTGAATATGAAAATTATAATTAACGATTTTTTTTTAACTATATCTCGTGGAAAATAAATTTCTTTTTCTCTATACATGTATTTAAAAAAAAAGTTCATTGAACAAAACTTTCATTAAATGAGAGAAAATAATTTTTGTTTGTATTTAACAATAACAAAATTATATTTTCTTTTTTTAACAATGAATTTTATTTTTTGATATTATTTTGTTCAATAACGAAGTTTTATATTATTCGTATATGCGGAATATAAATTTCTCCCTCCGTCTATTTTCTCCTTTAATTCATTAACCTACTTTTAATTTAAGTTTATACCATTCTCCATTAATGTAACTCAATTCAATACAATGGATATTAATAATGTAATATTTGCAGTAAATTGAACAGACTGAAAGCTAAATTTGTATCGACAAGTTATAGAAATGAAAACAATTCTCAATATATAGGATTCAGTTGAGAGAGAATGTTAAATTATATATATATATATACGAAAATTTCAAAATAGCACAAATAAACGTATTTGTTTATTAATTTAATATTTAAATGAGCTTAATTTTGTTAAATATTCGCGGAAATATTGACGGAAATACTTATAATTGCTCTAATGAACAAACGCGCTTTGTATGCGTAACAATTAAATTGTTTTCTCAATAAAGAACGCTTTTTCTATAAACATACATATACAGACACATAAAACAGTATTATAAATGCGGTTCTTTGAAAATATTTGTTTGTATATTTCGTTTTCCAAATTGACAAAAAAAAACTCTACCTGTCGCTATAACAAATAAAAAAAAAAAAAAATAACCCCTTCGCGAATTATTTCCTATAACAAAAGCGAAAATAATTGCATTTCTAATTTTAATGTAAACACAAAATCCAAAGTATAAAACATTAGACCTCGCGAAATACCAACCTTTTAATTTCTTGTATAAGTTTCACGAATTATATTTTCTGCCTAGAGAAAAAAAAATACATTTTATTTTTAAAAACCATTAAATTATATATTTATATAAATATAACATAATATAAAGTCCTCAACTTTCGTACTAATGATTTCAAGTTTTCTTTTATTGTTCTTCGTGAAATTTAAATCTCAGTAACAAGAAATTCAAATTATAACTGAACCTTGAATTCTACTTAGCTCCAATTATTTTCCTATTAAAATAGCAATTATATTTCCGACAAAAGGTATATATTCTTTATATTCATCTCAATTATTTTGTTTAAAAAAAAAACACTAAAATCGGATCTTCACAAATCGTTAAAAAAGAATATAAAAAAAATAAAATTCTGACTACTACAAACAATAATAATCATCATTGTTATTATAAAAATGTATCATTGATTATCTACTTGACAGTAATGTTTCCATTTGTAATTATACCAATAACTGTAATTCTAATAATGATTATAAGTTTTAATTATTGTAAGTATTAATGATTATAAATAATAATGACTAAGTATTAATAACTTTATATTAATTATTGTAAGTATTAATAATTTTAAGTAGTAATGATTGTAAGTAGTAATGATTGTAAGTAATAATGATTGTAAGTAATGATGATTGTAAGTAATAATGATTGTAAATAGCAATGGTTGTAAGTAATAATGACTCTAAGTAATAATAACTAAATATATATAACTATAAGTATGAATAATTGTAAGTATTAATGATTGAAAGTAATAATAGTTGTAAGTATTAATGATAGCAAGTATCAATAGCTGTAAGTATTTATTAATGTAACGAGCAATGCTTGTAAACAGTAATAATTGTAAGTATTACTGATTGTAAGTAATAATGACTAAGTAATAATAACTAAATATCTATAACTATAAGTATGAATGATTGTAAGTATTAATGATTGAAAGTAATAATAGTTGTAAGTATTAATGATAGCAAGTATCAATAGCTGTAAGTATTTATTAATGTAACGAGCAATGCTTGTAAACAGTTATAATTGTAAGTATTACTGATTGTGAGTAATGATGATTGTAAGTAATAATGATTGTAAATAGAAATGGTTGTAAGTAATAATGACTCTAAGTAATAATAACTAAATATCTATAACTATAAGTATGAATGATTGTAAGTATTAATGATTTAAAGTAATAATAGTTGTAAGTATTAATGACAGCAAGTATCAATAGCTGTAAGTATTTATTAATGTAACGAGCAATGCTTGTAAACAGTAATAATTGTAAGTATTACTGATTGTAAGTAATAATGATTGTAAATAGTAATAACAATTGTAAATATTAATGATTGTATCAATGATTGTAAGTAATAATGACTGTAAGTAATAATAACTAAATATCAATTACTGTAAGTATGAATGATTGTAAGTATCAATAACTGTAAGTATTAATTACTGTAACTACCAATGCTTGTAATACTTACAATTATTACTGATTGTAAGTAATAATGATTGTAAGTATTAATTTTTGCAATTTCTGCAAGCAAAAAAAAACCTTTACCTATAGAACAGCTATATGTTTTACTAAAACAGCGAAAGTTTTCGCTAATCTAGAGAAATAAATCGCTATTCCAGAAAAACTTATCGCTGTTCCAGGTAAAGATTTTTTTTGCGTGTGATGATTGTTATTACCACTATTGCTTTATGAAGAATTTCACCCAAATATTACTCAAATTCGAATAGAATTGTATTTTTAAAAAAGTATAAATGTAAATCTATTCATCATATCTTGTTTGAAATAGTTTTTTTTTTTTTTATTTTAAAATTTAAACGTTCGCAAAATTTCAACTTCATTACAAAGCTTTCATTGGCAGTTAAGAATGATTGCTCTGTTTTCAACAAGCGCATCTACTATCAATCAACTTCTCTCTCAATCTTTTCAAGCCATAAGTTCCGGAAAGTTTTGCATATACTTTTCAAAGTTTATATATATATATATATATATATATATATATATATATATACTACATTATACACAAATACAATTGGAAAACGATCCAAAGCATTTTAAAGACAAGTAAAAATATTGTTTCAAGAACAAATATTAAAGTATAATTTTTCCAAAATATATTCATGTTTTCAATTAAAAGACGATTTTCTATTTTTTTTTTTTTTGACAAAACTATGCAGTCAATATATGTATGTTTATTGGGATGAAATATTTTAATTAGAATATAACTCGAGCTATTTTTAATTATAGGAAAATCGAATATCAATTTTATCAAGTCAAAATGAATATATTGCATTGTTGATGTGCGCGGAAAGTTTGAAACCTAAATTCAGAATGAAGCCTAAAAAAATAAAAAAAATAAAAAAAAAATTGGTGTGTGCTATAGTATATGGTCGACTTTAAATTAATTGAAAGTCGCCTGTCGCGCGTTGCGAATGTGGTGCAGTTACAAGTGTGCTATATACTAGCGTTGCTTTAAAGGTAGTGAAGTGCCGAGTGACATTTTGATTCGTGTTTAATTAAACACCGATTGCAAGTTTTCCAACTCACCCTCTCCCTTACCATGTCTACACGATTTGAAAATGTCGTTCGCAAATCGAAACGGAATTTGTCTCGATATATACTTCTATTTTTTTTTTTCATCACATTTTTCCATTTTTCATTGTCATATAATTTCTATTTTTATTTCAATAATAGTAAAATTTTTATCTAGCCAATAAAATTTATGCACAGTGTAATTTTAACTATTCGGCAAAATAACAAAAATTTTTTAAATAAATAAAATATAATAAATAATAGAAATAAATAAATATTAATAAAATAATAAATAAAGGAAAAAAAAATGAATAAAAATTACGAGATAGAAATAAATGGATAAATTAACTATAAAAAGAAATAACAGAATATTTGAGATAAAATTTTTTAAAAAAATTTCTCCGGGACAAATGCCTTGCAATTTGAATTGAAAAATTGAATTGAGTTCATCATTGGTGCTCAAGATGTATCAAAGTTATGCGTACAATTTGACATTTTCATTCAAATAGTTTTATATATAGATATATGAGGGGTGAAATTCACAAGTCCTGAAAATTCAGGTTCCATTCAATGAATACAAAAAGACGTGATAAAAATCACTGTTGGATACGTGGTGGCATAATTCATGAATACAGTCTGTGTGTGTGTGTGTGAGAGAGTAACTATTCTTTTGAGGTCAGCCCGTAAGCAGCTGTACCCTTCAACTTTTATTCAAAAAACTGATTCTTCATTTATATATACATAATATATATATATATAAAAGATCTGCCAGTTATATTAAAAATTTTGTAAAAAAAAAAATTGAGATAAAAATAAAAGCAATAATACCACATATTGTCACAGAAAAATGTATAAATCTTTTACATGAAACTAGTTTTTTCTTTTTAAATCTGATATGAATTTTGAATTATATATTCTCATTTAAAAAAAAATAAATAAATTTAAAAAAAAAACAAAATGACCAAAAATGGTATTTAATTAAATTAAATAATTAATTAAAAAATGGAAATTTTAATTAAATTATTGTATTAAAAATAATAATAAGTGGAAAGCGGCAATAGTATTCGAAAAAAATGAAAACAAAACTAAATAAAAAAAAAAATGAGAAACAAAAGAGATTTTGAAAAAAGGGTTTAATGATCGCGAAATTAAACTTTCTCATCGAAATACGATCGTTTTGCAACATTTTCTTGCGATCACGCAGAGAGCTCGTTAGAGCTTATACGAGTCTCGTTATTGCTTTTGGGATAGTTAGTTGATTGCATCCAAGCTAATGGGTTCCCGTTCGTTGAAAAAAAGTGGGCATACAGGGAAATAACCATCGAAACTCACCCAAAACTCGGGGTAAAAAAAAAAATCGTCCATCCCTATCGATTTAAAGCTTACAACTTTTCAAACCCAAATAAATATACAAACTCGGAACTATTTTTTTCCCTCACGATAATGGATACCACAATTCGATACTGTTTTTTTTAGTTAAAAAAAAAATCTAATAAAATATACAGAAAAAACTACAAAAATATTTGTAATACTTTTTTTTGAATAATAGTGAAATAAATTTTATTATTTAATAAAATTTTTTTTAAATCTAATATTGTAAATATAAGAAAAATATATATATATATATGGTGTAAATTTCGTCGAAGAGTGGATATATGGTTAACCTATTCATCACCCACAGGCAAAATTACACACACCGTCCCTGCAATCTGATCCTTCGTTAAGGACACTCGAACTTAATATCTGTTATGTTGGGTAATAACGTTCGATCGATACACCTCGAAGGGTATCTCTTCGTATAAATCAAGTACACATAGGAGTCCACTAAGGACAAGATCCGTAAATTAAAGCCCTAAGAAATTATTAATTAAAAAAGTTAATAACATTTTGTTATTAAAAAGAATTTATCACAATAGAAACAAAAATTCACTTTACTCACCGATAAACTCCTCGAAGCTTGTTCTCTCGCCTTTTTATTTTCGCAGTCTACCTATAAATTAAAAAAAAAAAAAAAGAAATTTTTGATTTAGTATCTTAATATTAATTACATTCATTATATTCAATATTATTTATATTCATTACTAATTAGATTAATTATTTATTATATAAATTACCAATTATGTACTAATTATATTTGATACTAAATTCAATATTACATTAGGTATATTAAATATCTTTCCATTGTTTGGAACTATCGTCGATAACAATTAAATCACTATCGCTTTCAAAAGGACTATATATATATGAAAACGAAACTTAAGATCGAATAATCATTTGATTGAATGAAGAAAAAAAAATACTTTATTTATGCAACCGAATTATTTGATTAAATCGAAAAACATTTCATTGTTCAATGATTTTCGTAAGAAAAAATAAAATAATTAAAATACTAAGATATAAATTCAATTAAACGACAATTGAAGGAATTACAGCTACAAACATTACATTCGAAATCTAAATGAAAGAAAAAACTGTTGAGATAAAAAAATAAATAAAATGGAAAAAAAACAATACTTTTTTTTAAAAAACTCATCAATGAACAATTAAGTTTTGTGCGGAAAAAGGCAATATTTTCAAAGAGAGAGAGAGAGAGAGAGAGAGAGAGAGGTACTATTCTCTCTCTCTCTATCTTTCTGTATAGGAATTAAAGTTTTAAGTATAAAGCAAAGTACGCTCTTTTGTTTTCAACAATCAAGAGTCAAGTAATTTCTTTCTTTTTAGTGAATACACATCAGACAAAGAATGAAGGAAAATATTCTCATTCTTCCAAGGGAAAGAAAGAAAACTTCCAACCTCTTCAATTTATGGGATACATTTCTACTATACATACGTCAAGTTCTCTTCAATCTTTTGGTTCATATATATATATTCATTCAACGACAGTGCAGGAATGCATCACTTGAGCAGTTTTCCCATTCTTTTGAATTGTTTTTCTCCGCTCTTCGTCTTTCGTTTATATTGTTCTTTCGTTTATATTGAAAGTTATTTTTCAGTCATTTTCTCATAACACACATATGAATATATATATATATACACATTTTGAATATATTTGCATCGATCTTTTCAAACCGTTCACTCATCACGAATATACGAGCCGGATATATTTTTTTTTTTTAAAGTCGATTTTCATTTTATTATACACTGCGTAAAAAAAAGGGCGAGTTGATATTTAACTTCCAATGAACTTTTATATAAAATGTCCCTATTATTTTAGAATTCAAGCAAATTTCATAAGAAAATTCAAAAATCAAATTTTACTCATTTGAAAGAATTAACAAAAAATTTGGTACCATCTTTTTTTTTACTATTTTAAACTTAATAGAAAATTGTAAAAATTCTCTCAATGTGAGAATATTTTGAGGTCCACAGGATATAATGGAATTAAATTCTCTATTCAAAATTTTTTTAATAAAGAATAAATTTATCAAATAATAAATAGTCCAAGTAATAGACATTCCAAAATAATTCCAAATAATTCCAAACAATACATATTTCAAATAATAAGTATTCCAAAAAATAAATATTTAAAGTAAGAAATATTCCAAAAAATAAATATTCAAAGTAAAAAATATTCCAAATAATATATATTCTATTTAAGAAATATTCCAAATAATTCCAAGCAATAAATATTACAAATAATAAACATTTAATGTAAGAAATATTCCAAAAAATAAATAATCCAAATAATTCCAAACAATAAATATTACAAATAATAAGTATTCCAAAAAAAAAATATTTAAAGGAAGAAATATTTAAAGTAAGAAATATTCCAAATAGTACATATTCCAAGTAATAAATATTCCAAATAATTCCAAGCAATAAGTATTCCAAAAAATAAATATTTAAAGTAAGAAATATTCCAAATAATACATATTTTAAGTAATAAATATTCCAAGTAATAAATAATCCAAATAATAAATATTCCAAGTAATAAATAATCCAAATAATAAATATTCCAAGTAATAAATAATCCAAATAATAAATATTCCAAATAATTCCAAGCCAAACAATAAATATTACAAAAAATAAGTATTCCACAAAATAAATATTTAAAGTAAGAAATATTCCAAATAATACATATTCCAAGTAAGAAATATTCCAAATAATGCCAAACAATAAATATTACAAGTAAAAAGTATTACAAAAAAAAATATTTAATGTAACAAATATTCCAAATAATACATATTCTAAGTAATAAATATTCCAAATAATTCCAAGCAATAAATGTTTCAAATAATAAAGATTTAATGTAAAAAATATTCCAAGTAATAAATATTCCAAATAATTCCAAATAATAAATATTTCAAATAATAAGTATTCCAAAAAATAAATATTTAAAGTAAGAAATATTCCAAAAAATAAATATTCAAAGTAAGAAATATTCCAAATAATATATATTCTATTTAAGAAATATTCCAAATAATTCCAATCAATAAATATTTTAAATAATAAATATTTAATGTAAAAAATATTCCAAGTTATAAATAATTCAAGTAATGAATATTCGAAATAATAAATATTCCAAGCAATAATTATTCTAAATAATGAATATTCCAAATAGTAAATACTCGAAATAATAAATATTCTACACTGAAAAAAAAATTTATTTGTTTAATTTGCAAAAAAAAAAAAAAAAAATAAACAAAAACTCAAAATTAAAAAAAAAGTTTAAATCCTATACATCAGTGTTAACATAATGTGATAAATAAATTTAAAAAGAAACGAGACATTTTTCTCTCACACAGAGGAGAAGGAATGAAAAAGATATTTTTATATTTCAAAGAATAATTCTTTTTTGAAGCGTATATATGGAGTTTATCACTGTGCGGGCACTATATATTTTATGAGTAGAAAAGGAAGTGAGGTTTAGGATGCTGACGAGGTCCCTTTCTTCTTGGCCAATCGCCGGAACCCACAATCGGACAGATGGGCCGATGACTTTATTATCCACCCGAGACTTTCGAGACCGTTCTCCCTATTATCGCGTTACGGCCCTCGCAATATAATGGCGCGCGCGCCGAGAGAATTATCCACTAGCTCTCTCTCTTTATATATATATATGTATAGGCGATAAAATAGGCGCCTTGCATTGAATACGAATTTCACTTTGCCCACTACTGTGTGACCATTGGTTACAATTCTGAGAGTGTGAGAGAGTAAAATAATTGACATCCGCCTTTATATAGTGTCAAAGCAAGTGACCCGCTCAAGTGCGTCCTGATGTTCCTCTTTCTCTCTATAGATATATATAAATGTCAATACAAAATCCTTCAGAGAATATTGTTCCGTTTAACGGAATTCAAAACATTTTCTCAGAAATTCTCAATTTTCAATAGGATCCTTAATTATAGTGATGATTTAACATTTCTGATTTAATCTCAATAAATCTCAATTTATTAAGAGTTATTATTATTCATAATTATTATTTATTGATTTATTATTATTTATATTTACTATTATTATATTTTTTTATTTATTAATTTTTATTAAAAAATAATTTTTTTTTTTTATAATAAAATCTTTAACGTCCGAGTAGAATATATTTGAATCGTTGGAGGAAATATTAAAATCCATTTGTCCGAATGTTATTTGTTTTTTTTTTATTTAACCATATCTAATTTTTAATTTATTACTATTTATAATAATATTTTTATTGTTTTTATATTTTTATTTATAATAATTATCATTTACTGTTTTATTATTATTTATGTTTATTAATCCTTAATTTATTAATTTTTATTAAATTTAACGTTCCACGAGGGACCTTAAAGGAAAAAAATTTTTCAGTTATGTTTAGTGATAGTTTTATTTTGATTAAACGTTCATTTTTAATTAAGTAAAACAAAAATTAGTTTCTATTGTATATTTTCGATGTAATGTAAACATTAGTAATTTATATTAAGAGTTGATGCTCTTTCTTTATTTTCAATCCTAAAATCACAGACATAACCTAAAATTTTTTTACGAAAAGGGACTCTAAGGTCCCTTTTTCTCTTAGAGTGTCAAAAATAATAATTTATTTTCATTTATTATAATTATCATTTATTGTTTTATTATTTATCATATTTTTATATTTATAATTACAAAATTTATAATAGTTATTACTAATAATAATTATTAGAATTTATAAATCTGTTATTTTTTTATTTTTATAAAAACTAATTTCTTATTAAAATTTTACTAAATGTTTTTCTTTTTTTTAGTAAAAATAATTGTTTACTACTCTTAGCCAGAAATAGAGAAACTTTTCTTTGTAAAATTCAATGAATTTTTAATATTAAAAATAAATTTTTGTAAATATTTTGGTTTATAAGCTTCTAGATTTTCTTTAATTTTAGTACTTTTTTCCATTTTCTTTTTACCAGAAAAAAAATTGATGTTAAAAAAACGAAATTAATAATAGAAATAATAAATGCATAGATAATGATGAGACAAAGGATTGAAAATGAATTGTTCATTAGGTTTTTTTTTTTTATTTTCTTTTGTGGTTAAGTTGATGCACGTGTAGTTCATTTGAAAATCACTCATTGAAGCCTTCATTACTCTTTTGCTTTTTCCATTACGCCTCCATTTCTGCTTTACTCTCGTATATCCCTTGCATAATTTCGTTTTCCTCGTGGCACCTTTCTTTCTTTTCGTTTTTACCTTTTCTCTCTATTTTTCCCTCTCTCTCTCTCTCTCTCTGGTTTACTTTATCTCTTTTTCTCTATCATTTCTTTTTTTTCGTTTTTCTCGTCCTTTTTCGCGCCCCATCATTGGTTTTGCTTCCGGGCCATTTCGTAACAGATCCATTAGTACCTATTTCATTTTGATCCCATCCTATTTTAACCCCATCAAACTTTGACCCTCATTCCATTTTATTCTAGACGCAATTTTATCCTTGACGCATTTATCCACCCTCTCACTCTATTTCATTTTGACCTGATTATTTTAGTTTCGTTCATCACAATTTTAACCACTATAGAATTCAACTTGCCTATATATACATATTCTTTTTATTGTTGTACTATTTTTTTCTACCATTCACATTCCGGTACATTTTTAAGTTTGCTGAATATTTTTTTTTTTTTGCAATTTAATTACATTCCTTCACTGAATCTTATCCCAGGTGAAAAAATTAACGTTACTAACATTACTAATGTTACTAAAGTTAGTACCTATAAAAAAATTAAAAGTATCTAAAATATATTTTCACAGAAACTTTGACACTACTTTCCCATTATCACTTTCACTTCCACTTAAACTTTTTTTAATTTTCATTCCCATTTCCACTTATACTTTTTCTAATTCTCATTCGCACTTCCATTCTCACTTCTACTCTTTTTAATTCTCATTCCCACTTCACTTCCACTTTTTCTAATTTTCATTCCCATTCCTATTTCCACTTTCAGTTTTATATATTCATTGCGACTACCACTTTTTCTAATTCTCATTCCCGCTTTCACTTCCACTTCCACTTGTTCGAGTTTTCATTCCCATTTTCACTTCCACTTTTTCTAATTTTCATTTCCATTTCCACTTCCACTTTTTTATATTCATTGCCACTTCCACTTTTTCTAATTCTCATTCCCACTTTCACTTTCACTTCCACTTGTTCCAATTTTAATTCCCATTTTCACTTCCACTTTCTAAAGTGAAAATGGGAATGAAAATTAGAAAAAGTGAAAGTGGAAATGAGGATTAGAAAGAGTGGAAATGGGAATGGAAGTGCGAATGAGAATTAGAAAAAGTTGAAGTGGTAATGTAAATAAAAAAAGTGGAAGTGAAAATGGGCATGAAAATTATATAAAGTGGAAGTGAAAATGGGAATGATAATTAGAAAAAGTGAAAGTGGAAATGGTAATGAAAATAAAAAAGTGGAAGTGATAATAGAAATGATAATTATAAAAAGTGCGGGTAAGAACATTAAATACTTCCTGGTGGTCGATTTTCGACAAGTTTCTTCAAAAATACAATTTAGAAACAATTTCTTAATTTTTTTATAGGTACTAACGTTAGTAACATTAGTAACGTTAGTAATATTAGTAACGTTAGTAATGTTAATTTTTCTACCTGATGGGGTATTTAGGAAGAATTTGAAAAATTTCAAAAATATTTGCTATAAAGGAAAATCACATATACGTATGTTTTTTCCATTGTAAATTAAATTTTCTATTTAAATTAATTTCTTTGTTTTTATAGAAAATTTTTTGTTTTTAATTATTTATTTTCAATAATTTACTGTTTTAATTTTATTTTCAATTAAATATTCTCTTGTCATGTGTAATTAATAATTAATTAATTTAAATAATAATGATAATTTTAATTACCCAATTTTAATTATGTTCAAAAGTTTATTTGCTTTCATTTTATTTCAAAAATTGTGAAAGTAATTAAATTTTACTAAATGTGAAGAAATAGTAAACTCGTATATTTATTTTGTGAATTAAAAAAAAAAAATGATTTTGAAGAGAATGCAATTACATTTATATATATATATATAAAACTGGTATAGGGCTGGAGGCGAAATTTAAATTAATTCGTTACTGTCATGGTATGTTCTGTGGAGGATTTATTTTTTTTTCGGGATTTTAATTTTTGTAATCGAAAAAGAGTTAATGAAACATAGTTACTCTCTGATAATAATAGTATTGGAGTGAGAGAAAGACTTGTATATATATATATATATATATATATATATATATATATATATATATATATATATATAGTGAGCGTACTAAACGAGAACAGTTGATTCGACCATCTCCCCTTTCCCTCCCCTTCGACCTGAAACTCGTGCCAAGTACTGACCCTTGATAATCCATGAAATATTTCATCCCTTGCGGCTGAAATTATTGGCGTGTATCGATGTCCGAGGTTCAGGTCGACCACACTTGATTCACTCGTTCTATTTACAAGGAAACAGAAAGAGCAACCATTTTCTGTGAACTTCCGCTCGATTTGATCGATTCTTTTTGTAAACATAAATTTTAAAACACCTATTGAATACTCTCTCGTGAGCTTTTACATATTTTTTCACCAAAAAAAAAAAAAAAAAAAAAAAAATCCTAATACAAATTCTGTAATATTTTTAAAAATCTTTAAAATTTTATATTTTTTTTTTTTTTTAAATAATTTTAAAGTCAATAACACATTTATATGAAAAAATTGGACAATTTTTCATTTCAAATATGACTATCTGAGAATTTGAAAGTTATTACTTCGACAGAAAATTTGAAATGTGCGAACACGTACCACAGTGATGTGAAAATTCGTTTTCATAAAAATGCCACTACCAAAAGGTGCAAACGAGCCGAGCTAGAAGCAACCATAACTTCATTTGTTGCAATAGCCTTATTCCCCCCCCCCCTTTCCATATTATCATTATACTCTCGGTATATAGCGTAACGTTTCGCACAATATATAGTCGAAAGTTTTTACTCTTTTCAAATAAAAATATGAAGAAAAAAAAATACTCTTCTTACACATTGTGTTTATATATTTACAAAATTTATGTTATTATCTAAATTAAAAAAACAATAATTATAAATAAATTTACATTAATAATATAATTATATTATACAACTGAATTTTATTGTAAAAAACATTAGTAATTTACACTTCCGTTTTATGTGAAGAAATTTTTTTTTTTTTTAAGAAAAGAAATATTTTCTATAGAATAGAAATATAACAATTTTTTTTTTTCAAGGATGTTAAAAAAGTAGGTCAACTTGACAAATAAATTCTTCATCTTAATTCGAAAAAAAAATATATAAAATTGTTTCTTTTCTTCAAATGGAAATAATAATCTTTTTTTCTATTCTTCGTTAATACGTGTGGTGATAAATGTTTAGAGCACATATTAAGAGATATTTCTCTTTTTTTTTTTTTTGATGGGGTAACGCAGGAAAGAATAAAAGAACAATCCATAAGGGTTGCGCGCAAAGCTTAACAATATCGTCAATGGGTTTCCCGCAGTTGGCAACACCTTTTCTATGAAATGCGTCGTCTAGGGCTCACAGGGGTGGTTGGATAATGGCAAAAAAAAAAAAAAAACAAGGAGGGATGGGACTCATCCTCCTTTTCACGTTACAGACACTGCGATTTCTCTTCATTTCTCCATGACACGCATTATTTCCCAGCAGTTTATCACAATTCCCGTCTGCTTTTGGTCGTTGGCTACTCTTCTCTACTTCTATACTCATTCTTTTTTCATATATAGCCACCCTGCGGATATATATATATATATATATATATAAACACATCCCTCTCGCATTATTTCGTACGTGAATTTATCGATATAAGAACAGTGGAAATTTTACTACAATTTACTATTTTCTACTGATAGTAAAATTACATTTTTTAGACGATATGTCTGACAGAAATAGGCTTTTACTACTGTGGATAAATTTAGAAGATCAAAAATGTTTTGTCTGATCAAGACAGTATTGTTCTGTATGACTAAAAATGTATTTTACTACTTAATTCAAAAATTGAAAAAAATTAAAACTTTATTGTCCTGACTAAGGGGGGGCTTATACTACTTTTACAAAAAAATGGAAAGATACTGAAAACGTTATGTCTGACTAAAAACATATTTTACTACTGATTTGAAAAATTGTATAAAATTATATCGTGTTGTCTGACTGAAGTAGGATTTTACTACTTTTATCTAAAAATTTACAGGTATTTCAAACATTATGTCTGACTAAAAATATACTTTACTACTAATTTCAAAAATTATATAAAATTATATAAAATTATATCGTGTTGTCTGATTAAAGTGGCCTTTTACTACTTTTACCAAAAAATTTACAATGTTACAAACGTTCTACCTGACTGTAACTTATTTTTTTACAACTAATATTAAAAAATAGAATAATTACGAATGGCTCGTCTGACTAAAACTGAATTGTACTACTGATACTAATATTAAAAGAATACAAAAATTTTGTCTGACTAAAAATTTACTTTACTACTAATTTCAAAAATGACAAATTAATTTGTGTTGCCTGACTAAAGAGGGAGTTTACTACTGTTACTTGCAGAATTTTTGTCTCTCTGTCTGTAACTTAATTTTACGACTAATTTTAAAAATACAATAATTAAAAACGCCTTGTCTGACTAAATCTGTTTCTTACTACTGATAACAAATTTAAAATTTAATTAAAAGTGGCTTCTACTGCTGTGTTTGAAATTACAAGAATTTAAAACGTTTTACTTATTTCTTGAAAACAAAACCTCTTCTTAAGAAAAAAACTATTTTTTAACTATCTACTGCATTTAGGTTATTTAAAATAGTCAAGATAGTTATTCTATCTAGTTTCTAGATACATGAACTTCCTGGAAACTATACTGCAACTATCTAGTTTCTAGATTTTTCAACTATATGGAAACTATATCGAAACTATCTAGTTTCTGTATATAGAAACTATATCCGAACTATCTACTTTCTGCATATGGAAACTATATCGAAACTATCTAGTTTCTGTACATTTAAATTATATGGAAACTATCTATTCAATTTCTAAGTACGTGAACTTTATCGAAACTATCAAGTTTCTTGATACTTTAACTATATTGAAAATATGTAGAAACTAACTAGTTTCTGGATATTTAAACTATTTGGAAACTATCTAGTTTCTGGATATTTAAACTATGTGGAAACTATCTAGTTTCTGGATATTTAAACTATATCCGTAATATCAACTTTCTGTATAGGGAAACTATATCGAAACTATCAAGTTTCTGTACTTTAAATTACAGGGAAACTATCTATTTAATTTCTAAGTACGTGAACTTTATCGAAACTATCAAGTTTCTTGATACTTTAACTATATTGAAAATATGTAGAAACTAACTAGTTTCTGGATATTTAAACAATTGGAAAACTATCTAGTTTCTGGATATTTAAACTATATGGAAACTATCTATTGTATTTTGATTATTTTAAAAAATCAGAATAGTTATACTATCCAGTTTCTAAATACATGAACTTCTATACTGCAACTATCTAGTTTCAAGATACTTCAACTATATGGAAACTATATCGAAACTATCTAGTCTTTGTGTATAGAAACTATATCCGAACTATCTAGTTTCTGTATATGGAAACTATATCGAAACTATCTAGTTTCTGTACATTTAAATTATATGGAAACTATCTATTTAATTTCTAAGTATGTGAACTTTATCGAAACTATCAAGTTCCTTGATACTTTAACTATATTGAAAATATGTAGGAACTAACTAGTTTCTGGATATTTAAACTATTTGGAAACTATCTAGTTTCTGGATATTTAAACAATTGGAAAACTATTTAGTTTCTGGATATTTAAACTATATGGAAACTATCTATTGCATTTTGATTATTTAAAAAAATCAGAATAGTTATACTATCCAGTTTCTAAATACATGAACTTCTATACTGCAACTATCTAGTTTCAAGATACTTCAAGTATATGGATACTATATCGAAACTATCTAGTTTTTGTATATAGAAACTATATCCGAACTATCTAGTTTCTGTATATGGAAACTATATCGAAACTATCTAGTTTCTGTACATTTAAATTATATGGAAACTATCTATTTAATTTCTAAGTATGTGAACTTTATCGAAACTATCAAGTTTCTTGATACTTTAACTATATTGAAAATATGTAGGAACTAACTAGTTTCTGGATATTTAAACTATTTGGAAACTATCTAGTTTCTGGTTATTTAAACTATATGGAAACTATCTATTGCATTTCGATTATTTAAAAAGATCAGAATAGTTATACTATCTAGTTTTTAGATACTTGAACTGCATGGAAACTATATTGAAACTACATACTTTCAAGATATTTTATAAATATGGAAACTGTATCGAAACTATCTAGTTTTTGAGTATTTAAACTATATGAAAACTATCTAGTGCATCTAGATTATTTATAAACGTCAGTAGTCATACTGTCTAGTTTCTAGACACTTAAACTAAATAGAAACTATCTAGTTCATCTATAAATTATTTAAAACAGATTTCCTAGACAGAATCTATCTAGTTTCTCAGTGAAAAAAAAGTTAATGACGTAAAAATATAAAAATTTTAGGCAGTTTCGGTATAACTTTACCTAACCAATTAAACGAGTCGTTTACTATACAGTTACTATCTTGATTATAATGTACTAAAAAAAAAAGAAAAGATAAAATTTCCAAAATAGTATTTTTATATGGGGGAATTTATGATATTAAGTCAAGTCAGATTTCTGAAAGGCAATTCTATGCAAGATGAATGCTTTAGAGAAATGAGAGAGAAGGGTGTGGAGAGCATTATTTTGGTGGAAAGGCAGTGAGGCGAGGAATTATGGTCCGAAGGGAGAACATTAATGCACTACCCTTCGACGATCCTCCCAGTCTAGTTTTCAACGTTAAGCCACTGACGCTAATCGGTGACGAGATAAGGTTAGAAGCTTCCAGTTTCACAGTGATTATGGCAATTATATTTTACAACGTAATAATGAGAGGCCCACATAACAATAGTGTCAGTCAACTAGACGACAATTTGTCAAGACATCATGGCTTATATACTTCTCATATTCTCCTATTTACAAGCAAATATTCATTTAAATTAACAAGATTTAGTTACCAATATTCATTTAAATTAACAAGATTTAGTTACCAATATTGTTTATATTATAATAAAATTTAAAAATCAATATATTTTTTCAAAACTAAATATAAATTTTATTCTTTTCACACAATTTTTGTTTTTTTAACAAATTTATTTTAAAATAATTATTATTTTATTGTAATAAAAAAAAATAATTTTTATTTAGTAAAATATAATTGAAATTTTCATTTCTTTGATTGAAACTATTTTTCTAATATCGTTAATTAAAAATTATTTACTATCGCAACTTAATTATATATAACTATTTTGTAATTTGTCAGAAAATAATAGTAGTTTCTTGCAATCTCTGGATTGAAATATATTTATGTATGTATATATGTATAACCACGACACAAACACAAATGCGCAGATGGAGACCAAACTTTCTAGATAATGCGGTAAGAATTACTGAACCTGGGTGCATAAAACCATGAAGATTAACTGCACTGCCTTCCAAATTTACGTAATTAATTAGATTTTTTTTTTCACATCGGCAAAGAGGAAGAAAATTTATCGTCATTATACTACACAAACGAAATAAATTTTCCCCAATAATTCTCTCTCCACTTGTGTGTGTGTTTTTTTTTATTTTATTTACATTATATATGAAATCAAACAGGAAATTAAAAAATTTTCCCAAAAAAAAAAATTGAATTTCTTAATTGTGTTCTTAATTTACTAAAATAGATAAATGCTAATTGAAATGTTACGTAAATTACGTTATTATTTTTAAATTTCTTAATTACATTCGTATCCAATTTATAAATCAAATTGATATTAAATTAATTTTTTTTTCTTTTTATCTACGTATATATATATTTTTTTTGATAAATCGATATTATATTTCATGTTTTCTCGTTTCATTTTATTTTTTTTTATAAATATTTGAAGTCTTGTTTCTTTATACCAGCAGCGATGCAATAGTTTCAATTTTTTTTTTTATTTATGTAAAAACAAAGGAATAGCCCGATAATTAAAAAAATTCTAAAAATATAAAATATCGTATTATTTTATTATTGTAAATTAAACAAAAAGTGAAAAATTTTTACGAAGAATTATGTTACATATATGTTTCTATTAAAATACATTTATTCTGACAAACAAAAATATATCACAAATAATAATAAAACATTTTATATTTATTTATTTTAATCTGATATCAACCTAAAGGAATATATATTGATAAAAATAAATTTAAAAAATTTTATTCACAAACACTGGAAATTTTAAATATCTAAATATAAATTTTATTTTTTTTACTTGAAAATCAAATTGAATTTTAAAAATTTTACTTAAAGAATAATAATTACATAAAATAAAAATATTTTTTAATTTGTAATTTTTGTTTTGTTGTATTTCAAATTTAATTTCTATTTCAACATTGCAAATAATTTATATATCTTTGCTCATTTTCAGCACAGTGTGCTTTTCTGATTATGAATAATTTAAAATTATTTTAGAAATTGTGCATTTCAAGAACATCTAAATTTTCTTGAAAGTAAATTAAACCGCAAGCGAAAACAGTGCGCCAACCGTTTTCAATTATAGAGTAATTTGCTAACCAGTTATCCAATTCTATTTTGAACGAGTTAGATTATATGTAAAGTTGGATGCGACAATAAAGACATATAACGACATACCATGAAATTGTATATGTTTATATTTCACCCCTACTCAAACCATCATCACACAAAGGCTAATAATTTTAATGCAAGCATAAAATAATTAAAAAATTTTTTTTTTTTTTTAATTATATACAAAAGTATAATTGTCGAATTTTCAACCATTTAATTAGCATTTTGTGTCATTGATCATTTAATATATATATATAACGGTGATAAATTCGAGTAATTAAATCAATTTGCCTCTATTTACTCGACGCTTATTAATTAACGACGAATAACAGCATTTAATTAGTGAGCCTCAATGGTTAAAGCATTGGATTTAGTCTAAAAGTTCATTATATATCCAGTCTCTAATTATAGTCAACCCCATTTTCACACCTAGTTTAGAACTTTGCTTTTCATTAACCAGAGATATATCTCATTATCAGCATTCAATATTTACAATTGATTTTGATTTTTTTTTTTAAACTATTCTGATGCTTTACGAAAAATTTAAAAAATTTACAATTATATTTTCAAATATATTCCACTTTGTTAATTCAGATATTTATGTATGTCAGTTTCACAATGTTCAGTAACAGAATCGACTCTTCACATTTTCGCATCACTGAGAATAATTTGAATTTGTTTCACTGATTCTTTAATAAGGCTGAAAAATCATTTTGACATGTTCATTTAAAACATAATTATATGATTCACTAATGTACGGGGATTTAAAACATATTAATTATTTTCATTTTTTATATATTCGAATAATAAATGTGCTATTTTATCAGACTATGAGTTTTTTATTTATTTATTTTATATAAAATATTGGAATTTATTAAAAAATAAAAAATTATTATATATTAATATTAAAAAAAAATTTTTTTTATTGATTAATTCAAGAGAGAGAAAAAAAATTATTCACGAAATTAATTGACTATATAATTAGTTTATAAAGTAAAAATTTCAAAAGAATTAAAATCAAAATATTATAATACTGAAAAAAATTATTCGATTCTAATAAGTTACTTGACTATTGTCAAATAAATATTTATTTATATCAAATAATTATTGAGATGGTATTTGTTTTAAATACAGAAATGGTATTGATTCAAATACAGTTCCACTATTTCAAAAATTATTTGGTTCGAGTAAATATTTATTTGATAATAGTCAAGTAACCTATTTGAAACAAATAATTTTTTTTTACAGTGTAGCTAAGCAAAAAATTTTACTAAAAAATATGAAATTAAAAAAAGATTATTCAGTTTTTTTTTAATTTATTATAATTATTTTTAAATATCTTGACGATTTTTTTGTATCTAATTTCAAAATAAATATTTGTCAAAAGAATTTAAAAAAAAAATGATCTAAAAACCACATATTTTATTTTATGAACGATAAAAGTGATCAATTTAGGGAATAAACTATACACATATGAAAATGCAGAGACTATATATATATATATACGTTATTGTCGTGATATATATAATCGTGACATGCTTTTGTTGTGATTGTCAGAGCTTTTAATTACTCATGAGCATTCTGAGGATTACTACGAGTCTCGGTATTCCCCGATCGCATATTAAAGGCCTTTGGTAGGCATTATGCGGTAGTCAAGTTGGTTTATGACGCAACCCAAGTGTAGTGTCATCGCATTCGTGTGTATGTATGTATGTATATATATATATGTAAATATGCTCCAACGTATATTATCCACTGAACTGAATACTCAATATATTTCAATATCTTTGATCCACAAAGTCTTTCGAGAAACGTCTTTTCTAGTTCTTGGGTTCACTTTCTTTAAAATTCACCAAATGTATCATCGTCGTCAACCGCGAACTCAAGGGAAATTGCAATTTTTTTTTCCTCTCAATAAAAAAAAATTTTATCCTTTTTAGAAAAAATAAAATTTATAAAAAATATTATTTATTGTTAACTAAAATGCTTATTAATATTTAAAACGTTCACTTTCAATTTTTTCATAAATATCTGGTTAGTAAAAAAAAAAAAAAATCAAATTCAGGGATTCGAACCCAAGTCAATTGATTAGAAATTTAGTAACTAAACCTCGAGGCAACTCAGTTCCAAATGTCTTTCTATTTGCAAATCGAAAAATGCAGGTAAATTTTAAACGATGTTTCTCTAAATAAAGTGTATCGAGAAATAACAATTTGTAAACCTGATAATAATTCAGAATTTATACTTTTTACTAAAAATAAAATTCATAGAAAATATTCCTTATATTATTAACTAAAACGTGCACTTCGACTTTTTTTTTAAAAAAAAAAAAAAATAACTGGTTAGTAAAAAAAAAAGTCAACCCTGCACCAGGATTCGAACCCAAGTCAATTGTACAGAAATCCATTAACAAAACCTCGAGTCTACTCTCTAAATCTGAATCAGTCATATTTTACTGATTAGCAGTAGAAATCTACTAATTGCCATAGTGAGAATTGAGCAACTGATATAATTAGTAGAAATTTACTGATTCAATTAGTAAAATATCAATTACTGATTGAATCAGTAATATAAATATATGTCGGCGGCCAAAAAATCTACTGATATAATAGTTAATTTTAAAGGTTATGTTATATACAAATTACTGATGTACACAAGTTATTTTCTATTGCTTGCATATTCATTAATTATATTATTAAATTTCAAAAAAATAACTGAAACTTCAGTTAAAATGAAAATTACTGATTGAATTAGTAAAATTTCTACTGATTCAGATTTAGAGAGTATTTAGTTCCGCACCGAAAAAAAATATTCTTGTATTCAGAGGAAAATTCCTCTTACAGAATCCTTTTGAATTTTATTCTTAAAGCAAGATTATTATTCTTTAAATGAGACTATTTTCCTCTAATTTCAAGAGGATCGAAACAAAAGGACTATTCTAGAGTATTCCTCTTATATTCAAAATAATCTTTTTAGAATAAAAATAATACTCTTAGAATTTAGAATAATCTTCTATGTTTAAAAATATTCCTCTAAATTCTAAGAGGATTTCCCATTGAAAGTCGCTCATGCGCAAAGATGATTGCGTCATAAATCGAATGTTATGCGTGAAAAAGTTTTAGTTTCTCTGTGAAAAAAGGGGAATAAACCAAAACGGATAATAATCTTTTAAATATCTTGATAGAATTACAACTTACACAATACGTGCCTATTTTTGAAGGTAAAAGAAATTTTGAAGAAAATTTAAATAATTTTGAGGTTATGCTATTTAAAATTTTATTTCATTACAATTTTTATTTATTTTAATTTTATTTAAAATAAATTTTCAAATTTAATGAATTATATGTTTTGCACATAAAAATATTATTAAAAATAGATTTAGTTGATTTTATTCTAAAAAAAAAAAAAATTAAAATCAATTTCAATCTATTTATACTCAAACAGGATGTAAATCATGGAATATTAAATTTTATTCCTTTTAATTTTATAAATTATATCTATGACATACAAACTAGATGATTGCATTTTTATTATTTCAGAGTTCTTTTTAAGATAATCCTCTTAAAATAAGAGTATCCTTTTTAAAATTAAGAGGAATAATTTTACATAGATGACAATCCTCTTAAACCTAGAGGACATCCTTTTGCAGCATATACTAGAGGAAAATATGCATTGAAATAATTTGAAACAAGAGGATTTTTTTTTTCGGTGCAAGTTTTTTTATTTCTAAATTGAAAAATAGTTTTTCAATTAATTTTTTCTGAATAAATTTTATCCAATAGCCATTTTTTTTTTTTTTGCATTAACTTCAAAAATACAGTGCAAATAAAATTTTCTATAGACTAAATTGTTTGAGAAGGAAGAAAACGATGTCTTTTGAACTGAGAATGCAAGTGAAATTCGTGACAAGGAGAAATTGAAAAGCAACTGCTGATTGTCTCTCTATTTCAATCGCTCTTCAAAAGTAAGATTCCTTATTCACGGATCTAGCAATAGTCATGTCACTTTTCGCTTTTCAATTGGACGCGCGTTTTCCATGAAACAGAGTGATCATGTTAGTTAATACGGGAAAATCAGTCAGTGAGAGAGAAAGAGAGAGAGAGAGAGAAATTCAGAATAGTCGAGAGAGTCGTACAAAGGGTGGGGCAGAACATCAATGGGGAGGTTTGGAGTGACAGTCATGGAGAAGCTGCTACGACGAGAGAAGCGAAGCAGAGAGACTAGATAACGTTAAGTGCATTACGCTTCTGCACAGGCTTGCAAGCACACTATATATTTTATATATATATATATATATATATATATATATATAAAAGCACAATGACCAAGCTGCACAAGTTTCTGCTTTCTTCAACCCCTTTTGTTTTTGTATCGGCACCTACCTATTTGATTCTCTCTTTCTCTATTCCCCCACTTTTCTACTTTTGTATTGTCTCTTGTCCTACCCTTACATGTACGAGAAACGTGACGTTCATTTTAAGTTCACTAGACTTTTTCCGCATTCCCAATGAAAAACTCGAGAGTTTTCTCTTTCAATTTACTTCACTTTGGTCCTTTTTTCTTCATTTTTTTTTTCTATTTTGTTTTTGTTTTCCAAGAAATATCTAATTTATCTGTACCTGTACTTGTATTAAATTTAGATTTTTAGCCTCTCTATTGTCATTATACATAGCCACTCGTTCGAAAGAATTACAAATATAATTTTAAATAAAAATCTTATCGATTTTAATAAAAGGTTAAGAAATTTTTACACTGGCGAGAAATGAATTAATTTTTTTTTTTTAAATAGTAGTAAAAGACAATTTTAGTCAGGCGAAATGATTTAATTTTCCGTAATTATGAAAATAGTAGTAACAAGAATTTTTAGTCAGAATGATATAAATTTTTGTACTTTTCGTAGTAGTAGTAGTAGTAGTAGTAGTAGTAGTAGTAAAAGTAGTTTTTAGTAAGACAGGAAGTTTTTACGATTTTCCTATAAGTAGTAAAAGTAAATTGTAGTCAGACAAAAAATTTTCTCAGTATGGTATTATTAGTAAAAGTCAATTTTAGACAAAAGAATAACTATTAAGATTTTTATTTTTATATTAGTAGTAAAAGTCATTAGTCAGACATGATGTTTTAGCGATATTATTCCAAGTAGTAAAAGCTGTTTTAGTCAGACAGAACGATAAAAATGGTTCTAATTTTTTATTCTTTTTTTCTTTTGATAAAAATTTAATGACTAATATCATTAGTTAATCAGAATTCTAACTAATTTTAAAGGCAAGTTTGTTCATCAGTAGTAAAAGTAAATTTAAGTAAGACGATGTTTTAAAGATTTAAAGTCCGAATCTACGACTTTTTTCCTCTTAAAAAAAAAAAAAAATTAACAGAGCCGAGTTAAATTTTTCGTCTGAGGTACCCACAATTATTAAAATTACCAAAATAAAATATCGTCTTAAAAAAAGAATTTTGTATGTGTGTTAAGAAACAAACCCTTCTCTTTATAATTTCTACCTCAACGCAGACGACTTTTAAATACCATTTTTAATTTCATTTTTTTTTTTAAATTTTTTTTTCCTCTCCCACTGTAAAAATGTATAATACTACACTCACTCGGTTAGCTTCATTGTTGACAAGAAAAAAAAAAAAAAAAAAAAAAAAAAGAAAATCCCTCTTTTGCGAGAGCAGTAAACTTCTTCAATGCAATCACCCAATTTTTCTCTGTTTCTTTCATCGTTTCTCATTTTCCTCGAGCGCGCGCCCTCGACGCGAAATCCCGTTTATATATATATATATATATATATATATATATATATATATATAGTACCTCGCAATTGCGTGTGCAAGTGACACTCAAAAACACGGGGAATATCAACTTCAACACATACAGTTATTTTATTATTCCTTCATTGGATTTTGTGCCTTCATTTTCCATTGCCCCTCCTTAAACAAGAATTTTTCTTTATTCAAAAATTCCTTTATATAGAATATCGTCTTTCAAGTAAATTAAATTCCCAACCTTTAGGGGGTGTGATACTTTTTATTTGGAGGAAAAAAAAAAAAATCTCATATACCCCTCCGGGCATCAAGTGTAATTTAAATGAAAATTCATTCGCAAATGAAAAATAAACTCTCTTGTTTATAAATACTCTTCTCGTTATAAAAAAAAAATATATATTCATTTCTTTTTTTCCTAATAATAGTCATAAGAGAAATATTTCTTTTATGTTTATAATTTTTATATTTTAATATTAAATATTTAATTCAACAGAAATGAATTTATTTTTAAAAATTAAAAAATCATTGTAACGTACAAAAATAATTAATTATTAATATGTTTTTTGCCAACTGGGAAAATAATAATAATAATAATAATAATAATTTGCGTGGGACACCGCAACTTCTTGCTAAACTGAGAGTATATTCTTAGTTGAAACTTTAAAGGCAAACAGTCATTTCAGTGAGGTTTATATATATATATACAATCTTGTGTGAGCCGACAAGAGGTTTTCTCTCTGTTATTATAATTTTACATGAATGAAATTTATAAATGGGATTTATAATGAAAGTGTAATTAAATTACGCGCGTAAACTTTGACTACAAGGCTGTGTGAGTCGTGATAGCGACGAAATTGAAGCTTACTGACCGTAAAATAGCAAGCATAGTGATTCACGATTCATGCGTATTTCGTGCATGTGTGTGTGTACCTATAAATGCAGATATAATACACTCGAGAATTCGACGGTTTATGGAAACCAAACGTTAGAGGCTTGTATGATTGTGAGCAGTGTGCACACATTCAGTACAAATATACACATATACATATATATAATACATTATATCCATAAATAAATAAATAAATAAATAAATATATATATATATATATACTGTATTACATATACATATTTACATGAGCTTGTATACACTATGTTATATGTACGGCTTTATAAGGAAGAAAAAAGAGCAACGGGAGAATGTTAAATACATTATATGCCTTGCCAAGCTCAATTCCTGTACAAAATATAAAAACATAAAGAGCCAAAGCTGTATGGAAAAATTCCCGGGCGGCTATTTTCTAAAAAAAAAAAAAAAAATTTCACCTTTTAAAATGTAAACGAAAAATTTTAAATAATTCATTGAGAAAGAAATTTTCTCCATTTTTTTATGTTCTTATATTTTCTTTTGTTAAGTGTTTCAATTTTAATTAAAAAAAATAATTATTTACAATATCTAAAAAAAAAAGTTTTCAGTCCCCCCCCCCAAAAAAATAATATAAAATACAAATTTACCACTTGGTCGTATTTTCAATAATAATAAATTAAAAAAAAATCAATGAAATTAAAAAAAAAAACAAAGAGAAAAAGAATGGAGAAAATTTGTTATTTCGGTAGCAAAAGAAGTCTTAAGTTTTTGTAATTTTTTTTTTTTATAAGTAGTAAAGGTCAATTTTGGTCAGACAAAGCGATTTATCTATTTTGTACTACCTAATACTAAAAATTAAATTTAGTACCACGGGAAGTTTTTGCGATTTTAAAAAAAAAATTATTTTAAAAAAATAGAAATGAAATGAAATGAAATAGGAAAGAAGAGTAAAAGGAAAAAGAAGAAACAAAAAAAAATACTAGCAAAAGCAAACAGAAAAAAGAAAACAAAAAAAAAAAACAGTAGAAAAATGGAAGAAAATGAATCCAAAAGAAAAATTTTAAATAAGTTTTTTTTTATAACAAAAAACAGAGGAAAAATATGAACGAAAAATTCTTGTACAAGAATTATATAACTGGATAGGAGAATTTTTATATAATTTCATCACTTAATGGGTTCCTCGATTGAAGTAGGGTTTTAGATCATTGGAAGAAAAATTTTTCAACTTCCACAGAAGCTTGAAAGACGAGAGTGGACTTTAAAAATTCAGAGTGTAAATCAGCGACACGACGACGAAGCGTGCCGCTGACAAGTCTGCAGACTGCAGACCAAGCAGTGCTTTCTTTCTCTATTTTTTTTTTTATTCTTCTCTTCTTATTTTCCCTCACCCACTCACTTCTTTTCTCTTTTCCCCTTCTCACCCTCTCTCACTCTCTCTCTCTCTCTCTCACCCTTTTTTCTCCCTCTATCATTTTCCACGAAACGACACATTGCACTTTCAGGAAGAGAAAGAGGGACACACACCAGAGATTTCTTTTCGTGTAAAAATTACTCTTTGTCAGTTATAATCTGACCCTTTTGCGTGTTTCCTGACTATGGAAACTTGTGACTTTGCTTGTCTCGAACAAGCTCCGTATTAGCATCTCTATATATATATATAGTTAACAAGCTTGCAAAAATGTCTCCATGATTTTCTGCTAGGAAATTACCTTGTTATTTCTACAAGACATTTTTTTGACGCGTTTGATCAAATAATTCACATACCTTTCATTACTTTTATACTCTTTTATTATTTTATTTCACGCCCTACACTATATTAAGAAAAATGTAAAACAATTTTAAAACGAATGAAAAAAAGAAAGTTAATTAAAAAAACTTCATTAAATCAGTTAAAGCTCCAACGTGTCTACTCTTGTAAGAGATAAAAAATTAATCCGAAAGAAAAATTCAAAAATAAATTCCCCTTTATCTCGAAATAAAAAAAAAATTGAAATTGAATTTTATAACTAAAATTAAATCTAAATTTTTAATATTTATTTATAATTGTTTATAATAAAATTTCAAAAAATAATTTCCTCAATTCCTGTGTGTGGTCGTGAAATTATTGTATACTTTATAATGGGGATTGAGATAAAGTCTGGTTTACTGCATTAAATTTTATATATAATTTATGTGATGAACAGATGTAATTTTTAAAACTGAATATGACCAATTATGCACTTCCTCCGGGGATAAATGATAATACGTGCACGTACACAATGTGTCCTAAAACCCCCAGAGAATATTCTCAACGAGACGGTATCATTATAGCCAGTGACCCTTTTGATCCCATCCAATTGAGTTCGCTAAATTTCTCACTCATGACGAATGGGTTTAGTCGAGCATATAAATGATAGGCACTCAAGATTATAGAAATGGTCCAACAGTATACATGAAAAGCATTGCTCATTTAATAACTTTATTCACATTTGTAATTTATATTTGAAAAATTTTATTTCAAACCATTACGTATATTTAATGCACTGTCATAAAAGTATAATAATTTTATTGACATTTTTAAGGCAAGCAATGTTATATCTAGTTCATTAAAAATATGATCAATTGAGCACAGATTATTATTTACATTAACATACAATAATACTAATTTTAGAAAAATAATAAGAAACTGAAAAAAACATATGGAGCAATTTTCAGCAATTTTAAACCCGGGAGTCTCGATCAAAAAATGTATGGCGCACTTTTTGATTGGTCCAGCGGATGCTGAGCTACACTCAGATAAATTTTACAAAAAATTTTGAAAAATTAAATTTGCGAGATAATAGATCGGAAATACTGTCAAAATCTTAACCCGGGAGTCTCAAACAAAAAAAGTATTGCGCACTTTTTGATTGGTGCAGCGGATGCTGAGCTACACTCAGATAAATTTTTTAAAAAATTTTGAAAATTAAATTTGCGAGATAATCGATCGGGAATCCCGTCAAAGTCTTAACCCGGGAGTCTCGAACAAAAAATGTATGGCGTACATTTTGACTGGTCCAGCGGATGCTGAGCTACACTCAGATAAATTTTTTAAAAAATTTTGAAAAATTAAATTTGCGATATAATTGATCGGGATTACCGCTAAAATCTTAACCCGGGACTCTCGAACAAAAAATGTGTGGCGCACATTTTGATTGGTCCAGCGGATGAAAAGCTACACTCAGATAAATTTTTTAAAAAATTTTGAAAAATTAAATTTGCCAGATAATTAATCGGGAATACCGCCAAAGTCTTAACCCGGGAGTCCCGAACAAAAAATGTATGGCACACTTTTTGATTGGTCCAGCGGATGCTGAGCTACACTCAGATGAATTTTTTAAAAAATTTCGAAAAGATTAAATTTGCGAGATAATTAATCGGGAATACCGCCAAAGTCTTAACCTGGGAATCTCGAACAAAAAATGTATGGCGCACTTTTTGATTGGTCCAGCGGATGCTGAGCTATACCCAGATAAATTTTTTAAAAAATTTTGAAAAATTAAATTTGCAAGATAATTAATCGGGAATACCGCCAAAGTCTTAACCCGGGAGTCTTGAACAAAAAATGTTTGGCGCACTTTTTGATTGGTCCAGCGGATGCTGCGCTATAATCAGATAAATTTTTTAAAAAATTTTGAAAAATTAAATTTGCAAGATAATTAATCGGGAATACCGCCAAAGTCTTAACCCGGGAGTCTCGAACAAAAAATGTATGGCGTACATTTTGACTGGTCCAGCGGATGCTGAGCTACACTCAGATAAATTTTTTAAAAAATTTTGAAAAATTAAATTTGCGATATAATTGATCGGGATTACCGCTAAAATCTTAACCCGGGACTCTCGAACAAAAAATGTGTGGCGCACATTTTGATTGGTCCAGCGGATGAAAAGCTACACTCAGATAAATTTTTTAAAAAATTTTGAAAAATTAAATTTGCCAGATAATTAATCGGGAATACCGCCAAAGTCTTAACCCGGGAGTCCCGAACAAAAAATGTATGGCACACTTTTTGATTGGTCCAGCGGATGCTGAGCTACACTCAGATAAATTTTTTAAAAAATTTCGAAAAGATTAAATTTGCGAGATAATTAATCGGGAATACCGCCAAAGTCTTAACCTGGGAATCTCGAACAAAAAATGTATGGCGCACTTTTTGATTGGTCCAGCGGATGCTGAGCTATACCCAGATAAATTTTTTAAAAAATTTTGAAAAATTAAATTTGCAAGATAATTAATCGGGAATACCGCCAAAGTCTTAACCCGGGAGTCTCGAACAAAAAATGTATGGCGTACATTTTGACTGGTCCAGCGGATGCTGAGCTACACTCAGATAAATTTTTTTAAAAATTTTGAAAAATTAAATTTGCGATATAATTGATCGGGATTACCGCTAAAATCTTAACCCGGGACTCTCGAACAAAAAATGTGTGCGCACATTTTGATTGGTCCAGCGGATGAAAAGCTACACTCAGATAAATTTTTTAAAAAATTTTGAAAAATTAAATTTGCCAGATAATTAATCGGGAATACCGCCAAAGTCTTAACCCGGGAGTCCCGAACAAAAAATGTATGGCACACTTTTTGATTGGTCCAGCGGATGCTGAGCTACACTCAGATAAATTTTTTAAAAAATTTCGAAAAGATTAAATTTGCGAGATAATTAATCGGGAATACCGCCAAAGTCTTAACCTGGGAATCTCGAACAAAAAATGTATGGCGCACTTTTTGATTGGTCCAGCGGATGCTGAGCTATACCCAGATAAATTTTTTAAAAAATTTTGAAAAATTAAATTTGCAAGATAATTAATCGGGAATACCGCCAAAGTCTTAACCCGGGAGTCTTGAACAAAAAATGTTTGGCGCACTTTTTGATTGGTCCAGCGGATGCTGAGCTATAATCAGATAAATTTTTTAAAAAATTTTGAAAAATTAAATTTGCGAGATAATTGATCGGGAATACCGCCAAAGTCTTAACCCGGGAGTCTTGAACAAAAAATGTGTGGCGCACATTTTGATTGGTCCAGCGGATGAAAAGCTACACTCAGATAAATTTTTTAAAAAATTTTAAAAAATTAAATTTGCGAGATAATTAATCGGGAATACCGCCAAAGTCTTAACCTGGGAATCTCGAACAAAAAATGTATGGCGCACTTTTTGATTGGTCCAGCGGATGCTGAGCTATACCCAGATAAATTTTTTAAAAAATTTTGAAAAATTAAATTTGCAAGATAATTAATCGGGAATACCGCCAAAGTCTTAACCCGGGAGTCTCGAACAAAAAATGTATGGCGTACATTTTGACTGGTCCAGCGGATGCTGAGCTACACTCAGATAAATTTTTTTAAAAATTTTGAAAAATTAAATTTGCGATATAATTGATCGGGATTACCGCTAAAATCTTAACCCGGGACTCTCGAACAAAAAATGTGTGCGCACATTTTGATTGGTCCAGCGGATGAAAAGCTACACTCAGATAAATTTTTTAAAAAATTTTGAAAAATTAAATTTGCCAGATAATTAATCGGGAATACCGCCAAAGTCTTAACCCGGGAGTCCCGAACAAAAAATGTATGGCACACTTTTTGATTGGTCCAGCGGATGCTGAGCTACACTCAGATAAATTTTTTAAAAAATTTCGAAAAGATTAAATTTGCGAGATAATTAATCGGGAATACCGCCAAAGTCTTAACCTGGGAATCTCGAACAAAAAATGTATGGCGCACTTTTTGATTGGTCCAGCGGATGCTGAGCTATACCCAGATAAATTTTTTAAAAAATTTTGAAAAATTAAATTTGCAAGATAATTAATCGGGAATACCGCCAAAGTCTTAACCCGGGAGTCTTGAACAAAAAATGTTTGGCGCACTTTTTGATTGGTCCAGCGGATGCTGAGCTATAATCAGATAAATTTTTTAAAAAATTTTGAAAAATTAAATTTGCGAGATAATTGATCGGGAATACCGCCAAAGTCTTAACCCGGGAATCTCGAACAAAAAATGTATGGCGCACTTTTTGATTGGTCCAGCGGATGCTGAGCTATACTCAGATAAATTTTTTTAAAAATTTTGAAAAATTAAATTTGCAAGATAATTAATCGGGAATACCGCCAAAGTCTTAACCCGGGAGTCTTGAACAAAAAATGTATGGCGTATATTTTGACTGGTCCAGCGGATGCTGAGCTACACTCAGATAAATTTTTTAAAAAATTTTGAAAAATTAAATTTGCGATATAATTGATCGGGATTACCGCTAAAATCTTAACCCGGGACTCTCGAACAAAAAATGTGTGGCGCACATTTTGATTGGTCCAGCGGATGAAAAGCTACACTCAGATAAATTTTTTAAAAATTTTTGAAAAATTAAATTTGCGAGATAATTAATCGGAAATACCGCCAAAGTCTTAACCCGGGAATCTCGAACAAAAAATGTATGGCGCACTTTTTGATTGGTCCAGCGGATGCTGAGCTATACTCAGATAAATTTTTTAAAAAATTTTGAAAAATTAAATTTGCAAGATAATTAATCGGGAATACCGCCAAAGTCTTAACCCGGGAGTCTTGAACAAAAAATGTATGGCGCACTTTTTGATTGGTCCAGCGGATGCTGAGCTATACTCAGATAAATTTTTTAAAAAATTTTGAAAAATTAAATTTGCGATATAATAGATCGGGATTACTGCTAAAATCTTAACCCGGGACTCTCGAACAAAAAATGTGTGGCGCACATTTTGATTGGTCCAGCGGATGAAAAGCTACACTCAGATAAATTTTTTTAAAATTTTTGAAAAATTAAATTTGCGAGATAATTAATCGGAAATACCGCCAAAGTCTTAACCCGGGAATCTCGAACAAAAAATGTATGGCGCACTTTTTGATTGGTCCAGCGGATGCTGAGCTATACTCAGATAAATTTTTTAAAAAATTTTGAAAAATTAAATTTGCAAGATAATTAATCGGGAATACCGCCAAAGTCTTAACCCGGGAGTCTTGAACAAAAAATGTGTGGCGCACATTTTTATTGGTCCAGCGGATGCTGAGCTACACGCAGATAAATTTTTCAAAAAATTTTGAAAAATTAAATTTGCGAGATAATAGATCGGGAATACCGTCACAGTCTTAACCCGGGATTCTCGAATAAAAAATGTATAGCGCACATTTTGATTGGTCCAGCGGGTGCTGAGCTACACTCAAATAAATTTCGTAAAAATTTTTGAAAAATTAAATTTGCGAGATAATCGGTCCGGAATACCATAACTATCTTTAGCAAATAGTAGCGAACAAAAAATGTATAGGGCACTTTTTAATTGGTCCAGCGGATGCTGAGCTATAATCAGATAAATTTTTTAAAAAATTTTGAAAAATTAAATTTGCGAGATAATTGATCGGGAATACCGCCAAAGTCTTAACCCGGGAGTCTTGAACAAAAAATGTGTGGCGCACATTTTGATTGGTCCAGCGGATGAAAAGCTACACTCAGATAAATTTTTTAAAAAATTTTAAAAAATTAAATTTGCGAGATAATTAATCGGGAATACCGCCAAAGTCTTAACCTGGGAATCTCGAACAAAAAATGTATGGCGCACTTTTTGATTGGTCCAGCGGATGCTGAGCTATACCCAGATAAATTTTTTAAAAAATTTTGAAAAATTAAATTTGCAAGATAATTAATCGGGAATACCGCCAAAGTCTTAACCCGGGAGTCTCGAACAAAAAATGTATGGCGTACATTTTGACTGGTCCAGCGGATGCTGAGCTACACTCAGATAAATTTTTTTAAAAATTTTGAAAAATTAAATTTGCGATATAATTGATCGGGATTACCGCTAAAATCTTAACCCGGGACTCTCGAACAAAAAATGTGTGCGCACATTTTGATTGGTCCAGCGGATGAAAAGCTACACTCAGATAAATTTTTTAAAAAATTTTGAAAAATTAAATTTGCCAGATAATTAATCGGGAATACCGCCAAAGTCTTAACCCGGGAGTCCCGAACAAAAAATGTATGGCACACTTTTTGATTGGTCCAGCGGATGCTGAGCTACACTCAGATAAATTTTTTAAAAAATTTCGAAAAGATTAAATTTGCGAGATAATTAATCGGGAATACCGCCAAAGTCTTAACCTGGGAATCTCGAACAAAAAATGTATGGCGCACTTTTTGATTGGTCCAGCGGATGCTGAGCTATACCCAGATAAATTTTTTAAAAAATTTTGAAAAATTAAATTTGCAAGATAATTAATCGGGAATACCGCCAAAGTCTTAACCCGGGAGTCTTGAACAAAAAATGTTTGGCGCACTTTTTGATTGGTCCAGCGGATGCTGAGCTATAATCAGATAAATTTTTTAAAAAATTTTGAAAAATTAAATTTGCGAGATAATTGATCGGGAGTACCGCCAAAGTCTTAACCCGGGAATCTCGAACAAAAAATGTATGGCGCACTTTTTGATTGGTCCAGCGGATGCTGAGCTATACTCAGATAAATTTTTTTAAAAATTTTGAAAAATTAAATTTGCAAGATAATTAATCGGGAATACCGCCAAAGTCTTAACCCGGGAGTCTTGAACAAAAAATGTATGGCGTATATTTTGACTGGTCCAGCGGATGCTGAGCTACACTCAGATAAATTTTTTAAAAAATTTTGAAAAATTAAATTTGCGATATAATTGATCGGGATTACCGCTAAAATCTTAACCCGGGACTCTCGAACAAAAAATGTGTGGCGCACATTTTGATTGGTCCAGCGGATGAAAAGCTACACTCAGATAAATTTTTTAAAAATTTTTGAAAAATTAAATTTGCGAGATAATTAATCGGAAATACCGCCAAAGTCTTAACCCGGGAATCTCGAACAAAAAATGTATGGCGCACTTTTTGATTGGTCCAGCGGATGCTGAGCTATACTCAGATAAATTTTTTAAAAAATTTTGAAAAATTAAATTTGCAAGATAATTAATCGGGAATACCGCCAAAGTCTTAACCCGGGAGTCTTGAACAAAAAATGTATGGCGCACTTTTTGATTGGTCCAGCGGATGCTGAGCTATACTCAGATAAATTTTTTAAAAAATTTTGAAAAATTAAATTTGCGATATAATAGATCGGGATTACTGCTAAAATCTTAACCCGGGACTCTCGAACAAAAAATGTGTGGCGCACATTTTGATTGGTCCAGCGGATGAAAAGCTACACTCAGATAAATTTTTTAAAAATTTTTGAAAAATTAAATTTGCGAGATAATTAATCGGAAATACCGCCAAAGTCTTAACCCGGGAATCTCGAACAAAAAATGTATGGCGCACTTTTTGATTGGTCCAGCGGATGCTGAGCTATACTCAGATAAATTTTTTAAAAAATTTTGAAAAATTAAATTTGCAAGATAATTAATCGGGAATACCGCCAAAGTCTTAACCCGGGAGTCTTGAACAAAAAATGTGTGGCGCACATTTTTATTGGTCCAGCGGATGCTGAGCTACACGCAGATAAATTTTTCAAAAAATTTTGAAAAATTAAATTTGCGAGATAATAGATCGGGAATACCGTCACAGTCTTAACCCGGGATTCTCGAATAAAAAATGTATAGCGCACATTTTGATTGGTCCAGCGGGTGCTGAGCTACACTCAAATAAATTTCGTAAAAATTTTTGAAAAATTAAATTTGCGAGATAATCGGTCCGGAATACCATAACTATCTTTAGCAAATAGTAGCGAACAAAAAATGTATAGGGCACTTTTTAATTGGTCCAGCGGATGCTGAGCTAAAGTAAAAAACAAATTCGGAAATAATTACGAAAAATTAAATTTGCGAGATAATCGTTCGGCAAAATTGCCAATAAAATTCGGAAAAAGTTTCGAACAAAAAATGTATGGCACACTTTTTGATTGGTCCAGCGGATGCTGAGCTACACACAAAAAATCGTGGAAAAAATTTTCGAAAAATAAAATTTGCGTGATAATTAATCGGGAATACCGTCAAAGTCTTAACCCGGGAGTCTTGAACAAAAAATGTATGGCGCCCTTTTTGATTCGTCCAGCGGATGCTGAGCTACAATCACTAAAACTGGGGAAAAATTTTCGGAAAGAAAAATTTGCCGGATAATGACTCGGGAATAATGCCAAAAAATTGAGCAAAAAGTCTCGAACAAAATATGTATGGCGCAGTTTTTGATTGGTCCAGCTGATGCTGAGCTAGACTAGAAAACAAATTTGGAAAAAATTTAGAAAAATTAAATTTGCGAGATAATCGTTCGGGAATACCGCCAAAGTCTTAACCCGGGAGTCTCGAACAAAGAATGTATGGCGCACTTTTTGATTGGTCCAGCGGAAGCTGAGCTACACTCAAATAAATTTTTTAAAAAATTTCGAAAAATTAAATTTGGGAGATAATTGATCGGGAATACCGCCAAAGTCTTAACCCGGGAGTCTTGAACAAAAAATGTGTGGCGCACATTTTGATTGGTCCAGCGGATGAAAAGCTACACTCAGATAAATTTTTTAAAAATTTTTGAAAAATTAAATTTGCGAGATAATTAATCGGAAATACCGCCAAAGTCTTAACCCGGGAATCTCGAACAAAAAATGTATGGCGCACTTTTTGATTGGTCCAGCGGATGCTGAGCTATACTCAGATAAATTTTTTAAAAAATTTTGAAAAATTAAATTTGCAAGATAATTAATCGGGAATACCGCCAAAGTCTTAACCCGGGAGTCTTGAACAAAAAATGTATGGCGCACTTTTTGATTGGTCCAGCGGATGCTGAGCTATACTCAGATAAATTTTTTAAAAAATTTTGAAAAATTAAATTTGCGATATAATTGATCGGGATTACCGCCAAAGTCTTAACCCGGGAGTCTTGAACAAAAAATGTGTGGCGCACATTTTTATTGGTCCAGCGGATGCTGAGCTACACGCAGATAAATTTTTCAAAAAATTTTGAAAAATTAAATTTGCGAGATAATAGATCGGGAATACCGTCACAGTCTTAACCCGGGATTCTCGAATAAAAAATGTATAGCGCACATTTTGATTGGTCCAGCGGGTGCTGAGCTAAAGTAAAAAACAAATTCGGAAATAATTACGAAAAATTAAATTTGCGAGATAATCGTTCGGCAAAATTGCCAATAAAATTCGGAAAAAGTTTCGAACAAAAAATGTATGGCGCACTTTTTGATTGGTCCAGCGGATGCTGAGCTACACTCAGATAAATTTTTTAAAAAATTTCGAAAAATTAAATTTGCGAGATAATTGGTCGGGAATACCGCCAAAGTCTTAACCCGGGAGTCTTGAACAAAAAATGTATGGCGCCCTTTTTGATTCGTCCAGCGGATGCTGAGCTACAATCACTAAAACTGGGGAAAAATTTTCGGAAAGAAAAATTTGCCGGATAATGACTCGGGAATAATGCCAAAAAATTGAGCAAAAAGTCTCGAACAAAATATGTATGGCGCAGTTTTTGATTGATCCAGCGGATTCTGAGCTACACTAGAAAACAAATTTGGAAAAAATTTAGAAAAATTAAATTTGCGAGATAATCGTTTCGGAATACCGCCAAAAAAGTAGTCAAAAAGTTCTCAACAAAAATGTATAACGCGCCTTTTGATTGGTCCAGCGGATGCTGAGCTACACTCACAAAAATTTATGAAAAATTTTCGAAAAATTCAATTTGCGTTATAATCGCTCGGGAATACCACCAATAAACTAGGGAAAAAGTTTCGAACAAAAAATGTATGGCGCACTTTTAGATTGGTCCAGCGGATGCTGAGCTAAACTCAAAAAAATTTATAAAAAATTTTCGAAAAATTAAATTTGCGAGATAATCGTTCCGGAATACCGCCAAAGTCTTTAGCAAAAAGGAGCGAACAAAAAATGTATGGCGCACTTTTTGAGTGGTCCAGCGGATGCTGAGCTACACTAGAAAACAAATTTGGAAAAAATTTAAAAAAATTAAATTTGCGAGATAATCGTTCCGGAATACCACCAATAAAATAGGGAAAAAGTTTCGAACAAAAAATGTATGGCGCACTTTTAGATTGGTCCAGCGGATGCTGAGCTACACTCAAAAATAATTTGGAAAAATTGTCAAAAAATTAAATTCGCTAGATAATCTTTCGGGAATACCACTATAGTGATTAGAAGAAAGTTCTGAACAAAAAATGTACGACGCAGTTTTTGATTGGTCCAGCGGATGCTGTGCTACACAAGAAAACAAATTTGGAAAAAATTTAGAAAAATTAAATTTGCGAGATAATCGTTCCGGAATACCGCCAAAAAAATTGTTAAAAAGTTCTGAACAAAAAATGTATGGCGCAGTATTTGATTGGTCCAGCGGATGCTGAGCTACACAAGAAAAAAAAATTTGGAAAAAATTTAGAAAAATTAAATTTGCGAGATAATCGTTCCGGAATACCGCCAAAAAAATTGTTAAAAAGTTCTGAACAAAAAATGTATGGCGCAGTATTTGATTGGTCCAGCGGATGCTGAGCTACACAAGAAAAAAAAATTGGGAAAAAATTTAGAAAAATTAAATTTGCGAGATAATCGTTCCGGAATACCGCCAAAAAAATAGTCAAAAAGGTCCGAACAAAAAATGTATGGCGCACTTTTTGATTGGTCCAGCGGATGCTGAGCTACACTAGAAAACAAATTTGGAAAAAATTTAGAAAAATTAAATTTGCGAGATAATCGTTCCGGAATACTGCCAGTAAAATAGGGAAAAAGTTTTGAACAAAAAATGTATGGCGCACTTTTTGATTGGTCCAGCGGATTCTGAGCTATACTAAAAAATAAATTCGGAAAATTTTCGAAAAATTAAATTTGCGTTATAATCGATCGGGAATACCACCAAAAAAATAGTCAAAATGTTCTGAACAAAAAATGTATGGCGCACTTTTTGATTGGTCCAGCGGATGCAGAGCAACACTCAGATAAATTTCGGAAAAATTTTTGAAAAATTAAATTTGCGAGATAATTGTTCGGGAATACCACCAAAGTGATTAGAAGAAAGTTCTGAACAAAAAATGTATAGCGTACTTTTTGATTGGTCCAGCGGATACTGGGCTACACTCAAAAATAATTTGGAAAAAATTTCGAAAAATTAAATTTGAGAGATAATCGATCCGGAATACCATAAGAGTCATTAGAAGAAAGTTCTGAACAAAAAATGTATGGCGCACTTTTTGTTTGCTACAGCGGATGCTGAGGTACACTCAAATCAATTTCGGAAAAAATTTTGAAAAATTAAATTTGAGAGATAATCGATCCGGAATACCATAAGAGTCATTAGAAGAAAGTTCTGAACAAAAAATGTATAGGGCACTTTTTGATTGGTCCAGCGGAGGCTAAGCTACACTAAAAAACATTTTGGAAAAATTTTCGAAAAATTAAATTTTTGAGATAATCGCTTCGGAATATGCCTAAAGTAGTTAGAAGAAAGTTCTGAATAAAAAATGTATGGGGTATTTTTTGATTGGTCCAGCTGATGCTGAGCTTTAGTAAAAAACAAATTTGGAAAAAATTACAAAAAATTAAATTTGCGAGATTATCGGTCAGGAATACCACCAGTAAAATAGTGAAAAAGTTTCAAACAAAAAATGTATGGTACACTTTTTGATTGGTCTAGCGGATGCTGAGCTACAGTAAAAAATAAATTTGGAAAAAATTAATTTTTGGAGATTATCGGTCAGGAATACCGCCAATAAAATAGGGAACAAGTTTTGAACAAAAAATGTATGGGGTACTTTTTGATTGGTCCAGGGGATACTCAGGTAGGTTGACAATGAAATTTGTTATTTTATTAAATTGCAAATCATTCGCTCCGAAATACCACGAATTTCTGAACCCGGGAGTGTCGAAAAAACAAATGTATGGCACACTTTTTGATTGGTCCAGCTGATGCTGAGCTAGAATTAATTCTTCTTAAATAAATGTAGAATACTAAACTGTTTAATTAGCTAGAGATGGAAAATTGAATTTTGAAAAATTTTCTGTTCAACTGATAATAGAATGAGAATGACATACAACTGAGAGTATTCTCGATTGTTTCTTTTTAGTTTCGTGTATATATAAACAAAAGAAACAGAAAATTAAATATGCAAAACAAAACCCTATCCTTTGCAAAAACCGTGATGCGAAATATCTCTTGCGAATAATAACTGAATGGGAGAAACATTGGACTCGCTATTATTTAAATTTACGCTCGGGTGCAGTGACTCTCTCTCTCTCTCTCTCTCTGCAAGTTTTCTGAGAGTCATTACATATTTTGAGGAAAGGACGCAGAAAAGAAATTTACATCTTTGTGAAAAACTGTTATTATCCAGAAATTGGAATATACTTGGTTGATTTTTATGCAAATATTTACGTATATAAAACTTCCCTCATTTCCTATGAGAATCATCTCTCTCTCTCTTTCATACAATTCCATAAATGAAAAAAAACATTTTTCACTCATATACAAAAATTTTTTTTTACACAGCAACTGTGGAAACAATTTTTTTGCGAATAGTTTTAAAACAAAAGAATTTGTAGTTTATTTTTTTTTTGTTTTAAACGAGGAAAAAGGCAGTATGAGAAAGTTTTCGCTCTTGTAGAAAATTTGAATAGAGCCTGGGTAACGATATGGAGGAACAAGAACTCATATGACAAGATGCAGAGTATGTTCCCATGCGCAAAAGGGTGGGTTAGGATCACTCTTTCACCCGTTAAATTGCAAAATATCCCACGGGAAATTCTTCTCGCCGCCGGAAGTTCGTATACACTTCCTTGAAACTAGTGTTCCGCGAACAACGAAGATAAATGACTCGGGCATCGACTTACGATGCGTTCGCATCTTTTTATCAAAAGAATAAATCAAACTGTTTTTACGTCATCATTTTCACTGGACGATCGCTAATTTTCTGCTTTATTTACCATTCGCATTTATAATTTTCACTTTTCAACTATAAATCTTCATTTATATTTAACTATTATATTTATTATTATTATTTTTTTTAAATAAAAAAATATATTCTGAATCTCTAAAATTTTGTTTCTAAGGAAATGGACCACACATGTGATAGTTATTGTTCGGCAAAAAATTCAAATGTATCTTTTCATCCCACGCGAACAATACGAATAATTTTTACCTGACAGATAAATGTGTTTCTGAATCAAAAAGATATCCTCTTTCTTTTTTTTTAGAAAATTAGCTGATTGTTCGAGGGAGAGAGAGATTGAAAATTTATATAAAGCTTTTATATATTAGTACACTCCAGATATATATGTAGAGTATATAACTGGTCATAAATATAATAGACGAGAATGATGAATAGCATTCGTTCGCAATAGTTTTGTCCTAAAGTTGCTGGCGTTGCGGTAACAGACGAATGGAGCCAGTGTGTGAAGTGGCCGAATATTCTTGCCTGGCTCAATGTTCCTCGCCCTGTAGCTTGTAATTGAATCGGTTGCATCAGAAAAGCACGTTTCTGGCAGTTTGCGGATGCTCCCCAGGGAACCGGAGAGAAAACCAGAGAGAGAGAGAAAGAGAGAGGCAAAGAAGCGAAGGAATGACCAGAAAAGAGATAAAGGGTGTGAGAATTAAAGGATGAGTGGATATCGAGAGCCAGCTCTGCTTTCTGGGTAATCTTCTCTTCAGACTACCACCGAGCCGCCCCCACGCTTTTCCAGCTTTAGTAGTTCTCATTGCAAAATGTTAAAGTCACTATACAACTCCCTCTTTCTCTCGTAACAGATTAAAGCTCCACAAATCAAATTATTTATTAATCGACTGCTTCTCACTAAATCCTCTCTTGTAACTTCTATATATATATATATATATATACTTCTCTCTATTTTCAAATAAGATTATTTATTTATTCGCAAAAAAATTATCCTCCATCCCCATCAATGATTCTGTTGCTGAATTTTCCAGTGAATTGATTTATTCATATAAATTTTTTCTAATCCGTATTTAGTGAATTACAATTTTTTTTTTTGATAATAAGGAAACGTCAATATTTCCTTATACCTAGGGTTATATTTAGATTCACTTATATTTCCCATTCTAACCTGATTTTCTATATCTATACCTCTTCTTTTGATTATCTCACCTATTTTTCTCCTTTCAATCCTATATTTTTCAATCTCCATCGTGCTATACCCCAAACTATTATAAAATTTTTCCCTTTCTTCTGAATATTTTTCCCAATTTCCTTTTTTCTAACCAGCATAATTTAATAAGCCGTTCATCATCCTGATTCGCCACATGTTCCTCATATTTTATTGCTCTTAGAGCCCAACCAATATTTATTTTTCTCATATTTGTTTCTTTATATATTACATATCTTGAAGTATTAATGTCCAATCTTAAAATCCATCTGATGTAGTCGATAAGTATCTTTTCCAATTCTTTCTTTTCTTCCCAACCCCAAATTTCACAGAATTGATTGGTATATATAAAATTCACATTTAAGGTAAATTTAATAAATTAATGAAAGTTAAAAAATAGAAAATACACATTTTAGCTAAAATTTTGTATTTATTTAAATTCAAGTTTAAATATAAAATAATTGTGTTAGTTGGATTAAAACGAATCGATATAATTGTAAATAATTATAAATTACATATTATTTTTCATTAATATTTAGAAATTTCGGTTAAAATATGAATTGTTGATTTTTTAACTTCCATTAATTCTTTAAATTTAACTCAAATGTATAGGTACTCAAATGTTTATATTATTATATTATTTTTGTATGTATATTTCAATGTTAATGTTTTCTCCACAAGGAAGCAAATTTTTTGCTGATCGTAAAGAGGAAGCACAATGTTTTTATTTTTTTTTATTTTTATATAAAATTAAATATTTTCTATTATCTTATATATAATCGTATTGCATGCAAATATTAATTATTTAAAATCAAAAAACTCACCACGTGGTCTTCATCCTAAAAACGGCGTTGTTTTCCACTTTTAATGAAGAAAAAATACTCACACGCGATTGTAATTATTTCGAACACTCCCGAAAATTACATTAAATACTTATTTTTATTGAACGAACGCGGTTTTAAGATATTTCGAACACTCCCGAAAAAATTAGAATAATTTTTTTTTCTCAAATTGGAAACAATTTTTTTATCGCGATTTAAAATAAATTCAAACACTCCCGAAAAAAAAGAACATTTTTAATTTAGGAAAAATATTTATAAAAAAAACACTCCCGACAAAATTTTTTTGGTTTTAAGAAAAATTAAATACGCACACTCTCAAAACGATAGACAAAATTAAACTGAATTCAAAATGTATTTTCCCATTGTTGATAGACATTTTACTATACCTGCTATTCAAATCGAGTCTATAGTCCCTGATCGAAGGTCAAAACACTAACTTGAGATGGAAATAGAAGACGAACTGCATTATCTGAAAAATAAACAAACAAAACCAATAATAATGTATTTTTACTTTATATATATATATATAATTAAATATAAATAATCTGTTTCTTTTTTTCAAGAAACAGAAAAAAATCTAATATATTAATTTACTTAATGATTTTTTTTAGTTAAAAATTAATTTCACATTTTAATTATATTATTAATTAAAAATTGTTTTTTTTTTAATTTTACAATTTATTTAAATGGCATGTAAATTAATTTACATATAAATTAAATATCAATAAGCGATATAGCAATCAATGAAAAAAATGCATTATTTAATTTCAAAAATAATAATTAATCGTTAATAATTAAATTAAATGTATTGTATGTATTATTAAATTACAACTATGGATTATTGGATAATTGAGTAATCAGAGAATGTTAATTTTCCTAAAATATGAAATATGCCCATATATGTGTATAATTAAATTATATATTATACATAAATAAAATATATATTTAGTTTATATATAGATAGAATAGTAATTAAATTGAAAATTCAGTAGTGCGGCTTGAGAGAATGGATATTGCTCGAGCATATATAATATTATATATATATATATATATATATATATACAGACAACGTCAGACAATATAAATTTTATGGCAATACGAAATTTGCTTCGCAATTTATAATGTCGTTTGGTGAACCAATGTACTTATTATGGACTTATACCTAACATCAAAGAGAACGCAAAGCAGAGGCCATGAGTACCGGTCAAAGGTTTAATTACCTCTTTACACCTCAACTACAGGCTAATTGGATTAAGCCAGTGACCGAGAGTGAGAGGAGAGAAGAGCCTTGGCTAGACAAAATATAGTTTGGATTATTAATTTTACAAGAATTTTCTTTAAATTTTCATTTGCTAAAAAATTTTTTCAATTCTTCGGTTAAACTAATAATTTCTTAATTTTGATCATTGGTAAATTTTCATTCTAAAAGAAGCAACGAAATTTTCAATTTATAACCAACTTAATAACTGGTAACTTTAACTAATTTTTTTTATTAGTAGTAAACTGAAATAATAGAAACTTTGAACTAATGGTAGTTTTAATTAGTAGTAACTTAATTAGTAGTAACTAAATTATTAGTAAGCTGAATTATTCGTAACTTTAATTATTTGTTTCTTTAACTATTGGTTGTTATAATTAATGTTAAAATCAATTGCTGTTAACTTAAATTACCATCAATTAATTGTTGTTTCAAATACTGATAACTTAAGATAATTGAAGCTAAAATTAGTTGAAGTAACCAATAATTAAGGTTAATTCTAATTGAAACTCCAATTTAAAGTAACGAATAACTAAGGTTACTACTGTTTGAAACTACTATTAATTGAAGTTAACGTTACTTAAATTTACCAATAATTAAGGTTATCACTAAGAAAAACTATTATTCATTCTTTTTACTTGAAACTACAATTAGTTGAACTAAAATTAATGAAACTACTAATTGAAGATAAAATTAGTTAAAACTACTTATAAAGTTAACATTAATTAAATTTACCAATAACTAAAGTTACTTTTTAATAATTAAAGTTACCACTTATTGAAATTACAAATTAGAATTATTAGTTTTAGTTACTATTAGCTTAAGTAACTAATATTTAAGGTTACTTCTAATTGAAGCTACAATTAGTTAATGTTATTAATAATTAAGGTTACTGCTAATTAAAGTTACTTATAATTAAGGTTGACATAACTTAAATTAACCAATAATTAATGTTACCACTATTAGAAATTAGTATTAGTTCTTATTAGTTAAAACTACAATTAATTGAAGTCACCAAAAATTTAGGTTACCACTAATTGAAACTACAATTAGTTAAAGTAATAAATAACTAGGGGTACTACAAATTGAAGCTACAATTAGTTAAAGTAATTAATAATTAAGGTTACTGCTAATTAAAGTTACTTATAATTAAAGTTAACGTGACTTAAATTAACCAATAATTAAAGTTTTCACTATTAGAAATTTGTATTAGTTCTTATTAGTTAAAGCTACAATTAATTAAAGTCACCAAAAATTTAGGTTACCACTAATTGAAACTACAATTAGTTAAAGTAAGCAATAACTAAGGATACTACAAATTGAAGCTACAATTAGTTAAAGTAATAAATAACTAGGGGTACTACAAATTGAAGCTACAATTAGTTAAAGTAATAAATAACTAGGGGTACTACAAATTGAAGCTACAATTAGTTAAAGTAAAAAATAACTAAGGGTACTACAAATTGAAGCTACAATTAGTTAAAGTTATTAATAATTAAGGTTACTATTAGTTGAAGCTACAATTAGTTAAACTAATAACTAATAAAAGTTACCAGTAATTGAAGCTAGCATTAGTTGAAGATACTTATAATGAAAGTTAACATTACTTAAAATTAACGAATAATTTTATTAAATTTACTAATAATTGAAGTTACCACTAATTGAAACTACTGTTACTTTGTATTAGTTGACGTTACTATTAGTCGAAGTAATAAAAGTTAACACTAGCTAAATTTTACCAATATTAAAATCAGTTTTAAAAATATTTGTACCTAAAAGATTTTTTTTTTTGCTTTTGAAATATATGTTTTTTTGTTTGGTATAATGACAATTTTAAAAAATAATATTTCTCTACCCATATTTAAAATGTCAACTTTCCCCTTTCCTTTGAAATATAAAAACATACACAAATCATCGACGTTACAATATTAAACAGACGATGATAAATGATTTGACAATAGAAAACTGTCAAAACAAGTTTGAAAGAAAAAGTATTTGTGTTATTATAGAGGGGTATATTACAAAACGCATTGCGTGAAAATGAAGAGGGTGGAACGCGCATTTAGTTTCGATGCCCATTCTGAGATTCACTGTCGGAGGTCGACTTACCATTATATCTATATATATATACATATACAGCATCAGAGTGAGGGTTGATATTCTGCCAAAGCATGAGGTTGCCATGTACCATATAATGGCTTAATATTCCCGATCGTGCCAACAGGCGCCTATACAGACGCGTTGTAATTTCCCTAAAGCGTGCCAGAACTAGACAGATGCCTTATTAATAATCCTCCATCTCCGCATGATATTGGGCAGATATACACATATAGTATCCCACTGTCGACGATGAGAAACTTTTGTAACCGCGAAAAAAAAAGATGGCTCAATAAATTTCATTCACGATCCATTCTCCAGGTTCATGAAGAAAGAAAGAAAGAGAGAGAGAGAGAGAGAGAGAGAGAGAGAGAGAGAGAGAGAGAGAGAGAGAGCCAAAGCTTTCCAATTCTTTATTTATTGTTACAAAAAGGGCATTACAAATTTGTCGCGTGAGAATTCAAGAGAGATGGAAAAAAGCACTCGTCAAAATTGCTAGGAAAATTTATTTAAAAAAAAAAAAGAACCCAGGTGAAAAAATTAACGTTACTAACGTTGCTAACGTTACTTATGTTACTTATGTTACTAACATTACTAATGTTACTAACGTTAATACCTATAAAAAAATTAAGAGTTTCTAAAATATATTTTTACAGAAACTTTGCCACTTCTTTCCCATTACCACTTTCACTTCCACTTAAACTTTTTATAATTTTCATTCCCATTTCCACTTCCACTTTTTCTAATTTTCATTCCCATTCCTATTTCCACTTCCAGTTTTTTATATTCATTGCCACTACCACTTTTTCTAATTCTCATTCACACTTTCACTTCCACTTGTTCCAATTTTCATTCCCATTTCATCTTCCACTTTTTTATTTTCATTACAACTTTTTTATATTTTCACTCCCACTTCCATTCCTAATTTTTTAAATTTTCATTATCACTTTCACTTTTTCTAATTTCCATCTATGGTAATTAAAAAAAGTGGAAATGGTTGCGTAAATGGAAGTTAGAAATAGTTTTAGTCAAAATGGCAACAGCTAATGAAAATTAGAAGTGGAAAAAATGGGAGTAGAAGTGGGAATGGAAATTAGAAAAAGGGAAGTGGGAATAAAAATTAGAAAAAGTGGAAGTGGTAATGAAAATAAAAAAGTGAAAGTGGAAGTGAAAGTGGATATGAGAATTAGAAAGAGTGGAAGTGGGAATGGAAGTGCGAATGAGAATTAGAAAAAGTGAAAGTGGAAACAGTAATGAAAATAAAGAAGTAGAAGTGATGATAGAAATGAAAATTATAAAATTTGCGAGAAAGAACATTAAATACTTCCTGGTGGTCGATTTTCGACAAGTTTCTGCAAAAATACAATTTAGAAACATTTTCTTAATTTTTTTATAGGTACTAACGTTAGTAACGTTAGTAATATTAGTAACGTTAGTAATGTTAGTAACGTTAGTAATGTTAATTTTTCTACCTGGGAAATGAAGGAAAAAATTTAATTTTTAAACTTTCTCCAAACTTAAAATGGAAAAATATAAGATTAAAAATTTTTAGCCAATGATAATTAGAATAAGAATAATTATTATTATCAGTAAAAAATGTTTAGATAATAATAATAATTAGAATAATGATAATTATACACTGAGAGAAAAAATTGGTTGTGCCTACTATTTTTGAGATGACCATTTTTAGTTAGTAATCACAGAAAATTAAAAGGCATTAAAATAAGCTGCAACGCTTATTATTTTAATCCAATTTTGCTTATTTCAATACCAAAATGGATTAAAATAAGCAAAATTGGATTAAAATAATAAGCGTTGCAGCTTATTTTAATGCCTTTTAATTTTCTGTGATAAAATAGCAAAAATACTCTTACTAACGAAATGGTAATTGCAACCAATCGTTTCTCTCAGTGTAGAAAAAATAATAATAATAATAATAAAAGATTAATTAATCTATTGTTAAATTATGTATAAGTAAAGTACTATAAAATTTTTGGAAAAAGAAAAACTGTTTCTATATGTATACATGTCGTGATGGAAAAATAATGTTTGCGGGGAAAAGATATGATGCGATGCATTAAGAAAAATAAGTTCCCTAAAGTGTTTGGGAGAAGAATAAAAGAATGAAGAACGATCTGATGAGGTCTATAGGTGAGAGGTCGCTACACTATATATATATATATAAAATTCGAAACGAGATATCTATTACATTAGTTATAGTTGGATATCGTTTATGGGGCCATACCTCAAGCAGAATTGAGCCCTGAAAACGTTCATTGTGTCTATCACAATGGACGGATTATAACGGCCACTGAACACTGACCGTTTCGCAACGATGAGAACGACGTGCTGTGGCAAACGGATTATTACCTTTGCCAGTTCGCTGCAAGTTAAATAAACACTCACGTTTATATATATATATATACATACATACACGAGTTCTTCCGACAAACTTGGAAATGTACACGCGCGGAATCCTTCCGGAAAACCCCCAAATCCACGAGCAAAATAATCCCCCACACAAATCTCTATAAAATTGCAAACACCTTATCCATAAATTATTTACGTCCAACTGAGAATTAGGAGCAATTTTAAATTTTGATAAATTGAAATCAATTTTCTGTTCATTTTCGAATTTTTTTTTTTTTTTAAAAAGTAGAATAGGAATTGTAAAATTTGATCTAATTCTTCTTTTTTAGGGTTCCGTATACATACGTATTTTCGCAAGGAGATTAAAGGAAAATTATAGCGAATCCAATTGGAATTGAATTTAATATAGTTATAGTACAATCGAAAATTTTCCAATCATATTTTAATTAATTTAGTGTTATATATTTTATCTTGTCTAATTTTTATTTGTCGTAATCTATTCAGGCCTAATCTGTATTTGATTTAATTTCTAATTGGCCTAATATTTATTTAATCTAATTTTCATATTTTACCTAATCATCATTTCACCTAATTCTCATTTGACTTAGGATTAGTTTTACCAACTCAGGTTAAAAATTAATCAGCGATTAAATAAACCTAACCGACCAATCGTGAGCGATTAAATTGGCTTTAATCGTTGATTAACTTTTAACCGGAGTTGGTGAAATTGGACCTTAATCTTTCTCTCTTTTCGGTATATATAATTTTTCATGAACATAAATTTTATTCGGTTCAATCCTTATGTACAATATTTCCTTTTACGGTATAATTTTTCATTAATCCTAAATGGTCCTTAACTAATCTTATTCCTTCCTTCTTTCTTAATTAATAAAATCTAAATTTTATTTAGCCTAATTTTTCTCTAACCTAATTTGTTTTTTGGTATATAATTTTTATTCATCCCAAATTTTATTTGGTCTAATTTTTATTTGTATAAACTAATTTCCATTTGAAATTATAACTGGTCAAATTTTTATTTAATTTAATTCTCTAATATAAACGGCTAAATAAAAATCAGATTAGAAAAAAATAAATGCAGATGAGAATTAGATAAAATTAAATACAATAAATCATTTGCCAAATTAATAAAGAAAATAATTCCATTTAAAAAGTTTCATTAAATCTGGTGTTTTGGTTTTTTTTTTTTTTGTTCTTTTATTTCTGTTTGCTCGTTAAAGAATCGCCAACCGAAACTTGTTAGTTGGAATATTTTTCGGGAGGGAGGTAAGCAATCAAGGAAATGACATGTTGTTACGAGTAATGAAAGAATAATGACCGAACTGAGGATTAAAAAGAGAACTATCGCGCGGGCATTTGCTCTGGACGATCGCAAAAATAAACGAGGGCGACGGAGCGTAGGAAGAGTTTTGCCACGAGATGGGTAAACTTCCAGTTAGCGAGAGAGCAAACGAACGTTTCTTCTCATTCACCTTTCTCTCTCCTCATTCTCTCTCTCTCTCTCTCTCTCTCTCTCTCTCTCTCTCTCTCTCTCTCTTTTTCTCTCTTATTTTACTCTCACCAACCCTCCCGTGACGACACGACACGACCCCAAAACGCTTTTCAGGAGACGCATAAAAGGTCCACCCGCTGCTATTTTACAATGTTCACTACTCCTGGTGCGACCCCAGTGCAAAATTTTAATAGCTCCCCCTTCCTTCCCAACCATTCACCAAACTCCTGACATTATTTCACATGAAAATTACCTTATTTTGACAATGAAACTAATGTCATGTCATTTTAGATCCTTAATTATTTTCCGAAATCTCTGTTTTTTCTCTTTCTAATTAAAAAAAAAAAAATATTTTCTATTTTAAACAAAAATTAAAATAAGTAGTGTTAAAATTTAATCAAAAACTGAAAAAAAAATTATTTGATACGGAAAAAAATATTTACCTGAAATATCGAAAGATTTCACTAGAGTAGCGAAAGATTTAACTGAAACAAGTAAAACTTAATAATTAGTGAAATGTTTCGCTGTTTAAGATAAATATTTTTTTTTTCTATTATCAAATAAATATTTATTATTTATTTTTAGTCAATTAAATGGTATTTGTTTTAAATTAAAAAATTGTTTTTAAATAAAAATTATTTGGTTCAATTAAATATTTATGAAGTTTATAAACTAAAAATTTGATTAAATATAAATTAATAGTATTTTAATACTACTTTTCTTTTTTTTTTTTGGTGTTAAAAAAAAAACTTGAACTTCCTGTCAGTTTTAAGAGTGCTTATCTTCTTTACTGTTTAAAAATGTAAACACTTTTGCTGTAATTTTGTTTCAAGTTGAATGTATATTTTTTGAGTGAAATTGTGAGACGTAAATTAGATTAGCAAGAAGCTTATTAGCAGACTGAGTAATTTTCAACTCCACTTAGCTATACACATTTAAAATAAGAAGACCGATTTTCACAAATTTAATAATTTTACTTTCATCGGAGATTTAAACTTCGTTACAAATCCTTGCGAGATAAGTTACCCTTCAAGTAAAACTAGAAATCTACCAGTTCGTATATATATATAACTTTCATGACGCGGAGGGCTCTCCCGTTAAAGTGCTACAGGGATATTAACAAGTAATTAGAGTTTCTTATAAAACTTTCGTCAAGTTTAATTTCTACGATATTGAGTAAATAAACTTCAATAAATAAACGCGTATCTCTCTCATGCAATATATAGTTAAAGAATATTCTATATATATATATATATATATACTAGAGAGGCAACGCCCCCCTGCGCGCTTCGCGCGCCAACCCCCCTATTTTAATCATTTTTTTTTAATTTTCCATTGATCTTATTTTTCCAAATGAACCACCTATTTCAAAGAATTATTATTACAAATTCATTGAAATCTGAATAAATATTATTAAAATTAAAATTATTAAATTTTAATTAATAAATTAATTAAATTAATAATAAATAAATAATTAAATAAATTAAAATCGACATTAAGAAATTATTTTTAAAAATAATTTCAATGAAATTGCCTAACAACCAATAAATTATTAAAAAGTCTTGAAACGAACATAACCTTTAAATTCAAGTCATTTTTGGCGGAAACTCCATCTTCACTTGTGGCTATATTGAAAGTCTTGAAATTTACATAACCTTAAAATTTATGTCATTTTTGGCAGGAAATACAGAGAGAGATGAGGGAAAGGGGGAAGGACTTACTGCTTTATTAGGGTCTTAAAACAAACATAACCTCAAAATTTAGGTCAATTTTTGGCGGAGGAGGGGAAATGAGAGGAGGGAGGGGGGACTTGCGGCTATATTCAGAGCCTTGAAACGAACATAACCTCAAAATTTAGGTCATTTCTGTCGGGGGAGGGGACTGGCGGCTATATTCAGAGTCTTGAAACGAACATAACCTCAAAATTTAGGTCATTTCTGTCGGGGGAGAAGAGAGGACTTGCGGCTATATTCAGAGTTTTGAAACGAACATACCCTCAAAATTTAGGTCATTTTTGACGGAGGAGGGGAAATGAGAGGAGGGAGGGTGACTTGCGGCTATATTTAGAGCCTTGAAACGAACATAACCTCAAAATTTAGGAGGGGGGACTCCCCCCTCCTAGGTCAAGAATTCTTGAATCAGCGGCGGCGGCGCTTTTTAAAATAAGAAAATAAAATTAAAGTTGGAAAATTGTTTTCAGTTTTAAATTACGAAAAGAAAATTATTTATTCAATTTACGATTTAAGAAGCAAAAAAAAAGTTTTATTAAAAAAAATAAACAGAAAGATAATAATTAGCATAAAATTGTAGATTGCCTTTTTCAAGATTTGCTGACTCGGTGAAAAATAGAATTTCAAAAAATATGCATAACATGACAGATAAGTTTTCGAAACGAGAAGATGGTCTGTGGGTGTGAGAATTTCCATCAGAGAAAATAAACTCGTGTGAAAATTGCCCCTCGGTACCGTACGTTCGATTTGCGAAACGAGGTTTGCACATTTGATTTGCCGCATCGTCGTACCGATCTATGATACACGTTTCTATATATATATATATATATATAAAAAGCGCAAGAGAGAGGGAAAATAAATAAAAACCTCTATCCAATTTGACGTTGGGTATCGTGATTGCATCAACGTCATGGATTTGATTTAAAATGTACTAAATAATAATTAAACAAAAATATTGACAGTCATCGAATTTGTATTATTTTGATTTAAATTGAAAAGAATTTGATAAAATATTTTCTTTTTTTCCACTAAAATTGTTTGTAGATTTAAATAATTTTTGTTATTAATTCTAAATAAATTCAATCGAATAATGTCTGACTGTAATCCACTTGTACTACTAATAAAATTACATAAAAAGTTCAAATGTCTGATTGAACATTGACTTATACTACTTAGAAAATAAAAAAAAAACTTTAAAAAGTCTGACTAAATATTTATTTTTACTACTGGCTTTTTAATTTACTCACTATGCCTTAATAAAACTCATTTGATCTACTAATAAACTAAAAATACTAATAACTATAATTAATACTAATAACTAAAAAATTATAAAGTCTGACTCAATATTTACATTTACTACTGATTTTTAAATTTAATTAATAAATTAATTTAATTTAATATATTAATTTTATTCCGTCTGACTAAACTAAAGTTCTACTACTGTAAGTCTGTTTAAATATTTACTTTTACCACTGAGAGACTTACAAAAGCTTAAAAAGCCTAATTAAAAAAAGTTTAGAAGGTTTAACTAAATATTTATCTGCACTACTGATAATATTACAAAAATTACAAAAGCCTGACTAAATATTTACTTTAACTACTGATTTTTTAATTATATTTTAATTAAACTGTTAAAATTTTAAAACAGCCTACTATTTAAAAGTTAAGTAAAATTGTTTCCCTGATTAAAAAAAAAAAATTACAAGTCATTCGAAAATTATAATTTAGATAAATTAGTTATTTGCAATAAATAAAAATTAATTTAATCTATTTTTCCAAAAAAAAAAAAATTATAAAAAAATATTAAAAAATACTTAATATTTGTAATTTGTCATCGATCATCTTTATGGATCGTTTAATTATTTAGATAAATTGGACACTCCATCGGAAATAATTTCCTTTTTGTTTCGAATCTCATTTCTTTTTTTTCTTTTTTTTTTTTGCAATTGCTGTTATATAGTAAAATAATACAATAACAATTTTTCCTTGTATTTTTGAAGTGGTAAAAATGCAAGCTACATGCCAGACAGCGTGGCATGTAAACTGATCGACAAGCATTCACAGCCACTTCGACGGCTTTTATGTGATCGTAAAATAACAATAGGCATAGTGCACAGCCTCGGGATTTTGAATACAAACATATATATCCTTTTCTCTGTTTCCCTTCATTTTTTTTCCCTCTTTTTTCGATAGATAGAAAATGCTATTTTGAATGTAATATTACACGCCGCGCCGTGAAAGCGATTTCTCTATGGGAGCTTAGAGCACTGTTTTTACAGAGAAATATTCCTGTAGAAGCGAAAAAAAAAAAAAAAAAAAATGGTAACTTTTTTTTCGAGTACCTATTCTGAGGTTTGTATTCGCATTCAATGTGGTTATTGTCATATGTTTGCAAATTTATTTCAACAAGAATTTTTTTTTTTTTTTTTTATTCTCAAGGATATTTGGAAACTGGATTTTTTTCAGATTCTTGTTCATGTATATGGTAATTCATAGAAAAAAAAGTGTATTTTCTCACACACTTTGTGAGGTAAATTTCAAAAAAAAAAAAAAAAAAGAAGTTGTACTATGTAAGGTAATTTTATGATACTGTCAATTTTTTTCTACCTCGAGAAAGGTCAATCTTATATCACTTTGTATAAAATAAATTTCATTCAACGTGCATTGAGGGAAAAAAAAATTTTCTTCTTTTATTTTACCAAATATTTTCTGTTATAAAATTTAAATTTATTTTTAAGATACAATTTTACAGTTCTTTGCAAAATATAAATTTTTGATATTTTTTTCCAATTACAAGATTTTGTTGAAATATTAAATAAACATCTTTCAGGTATTTTTTAATGTAAATTTTTTTTTCGAGTAATTTTCCTTCATTGTAGTTATTATATTATAGAAAGTTAATATATAATTTTCGACATTTTTTTTTCTTGAACAAATTTTAATTTTATTTAAGCACTCAATTAAATTTTCCAACTTAATTACAATGAAAAGCATTTCCATAAATTCAGATTTTCTCAAGTCTGTATCAGTATGCAAAACTTTAACATCGTCTCATCCATAATCATGATTCTTACAGAATTTACATCTTGTATTTCGTTGACACTTTTCGATATAATAAGAATATATTTAAAAATTACTTCGATTATTATTATTATTATTATTATTATTATTATTTATTTAATATTAATTTTTTTCAAAATTAATTTTTTTGAATTAATGAAAATTAAAAGTTTCTAAAAAGGTTATCACTTTTTATTTTTATTTTATATAATAATTTAGTAATAAATTTTATAACTTTTTTTTTATAAATTATTATTAGTGAAGTCGTATTCTTATATTATTATAATTATTATTATTTTTTCTAAACACTGTTTAAATTTTGTACCTATATCTTTTAACACGATAAAAAAAATTTATTTTATTCAAATACTTAATTACTTGACTATTATCAAATAAATATTTATTTGCATCGAATAAATATTTTATTCCATTATTTATTATCAAAGAAATAATTATTTGTATCAAATAATTATTTGTTTGATCGAATTAAATGATATTTGTTTCAAATATAGAAATTATTGGTTCAAATAAAATTTATTTAATTAAAATAAAAATTAATTGTATTCAAATAAAAATTAATTGTGTTCAAGTAAATATTTATTTATTAATAAGTCATGTAATCGTGTATTTGAATCAAATACATTTTTTTCAGTTCATTGTCTATTTTCTAAAATGAAAAATATGAGTTAAAATATATTTTTAGAAGAATCGAAGTAGAACATCTTATAAAATATGAAATTCTGACTTTCAAAAAAAATATATATATAAAGAATTGTAATACTGCTATTATCCTTCTATTTCCATTATTCTCTCTGCCTGTCTATGTCCAAGTCTATCAAACAAAAATTGTCTTTTTTTTTTTTTTTTTTTTTGAAAGCCCCGAGAGTGTCTTTTTTTTCTATTCGCGTAGACGGTTACAACCATTTATATGAAAAATTAATGTTATCAGACTCGGAAATTCATTTCTCGTATTTCGGAGTAGTTGAGACGGTATCTGACGGAATAAAACGAAGAAAGAGACAATTTGACGTTGTTATGGGAAAAGGGATAAGGAGAGACGAAAAACGGAAGTGAAAGGAGAAACGCGATAAGAGAACAGTAGTGGAATGAGAAGGAAAATGGTGGGAGGAAGAGAGAGAGAGAGAGAGATACGGATGGTGAGGAAGAGAAGGGAGGGGGGGGGGGTAAAAAGGACCAAGTCAGAAGAGAAAGAGAGACAGGAAACATCCGTCTAAACGTGACTCCGCCCAAAATCCTTCCCTCCTCCTTCCCCCCCCCCACCTCCAGTTCAGTGTTCCACCCACACGATGGAAATCCCTTCGCAGTGGCAAGGACCCTTAGACTGCTAATGGTTTACAAACAAACGTTGACGTATGAATCTATGCGCGAATCAGCCGTGACGAACCACTTATACACAAAGAAAGACGGATTATTAATTTACGAACGGGACCCAGACTTATTATTGTCCCTTGTGAGATGGCGTCTGTTCCGAACAGGACAAATGCTCAGTAAACAGAAGAAACGAAGGGTGTTCCCATCTCAAGAGGAACCAAAGTAAGGACAAACTGAATCGTTCGTTAATGATGCTGTCAATTCTACAAACTCTCCATGGCTTCAATGAAACTATATATATATATATATTTTTTTTTCCATTCGCATTCATTCCAAAAATCTAATTCATATTATATGAGATGGGATTTGCGACAAAATATTGTTACAAGAGTCTTTTGAAAAGACCCATGAAAATTTTGTATGTAATAAATGAAGAGGAAAGAAAGGGGCGTGAAGGGGGCAATTACGAAACAAAATTTACTAATATTTTTTTCTGCTATTCTCTTTGGACAGAACAAAATATTATAAATGAAAAAAATAATTAACAGTAATAAAAGGTCAACAACAAAATAATTATTATACTGATAATATAAAAAAGAATAATAAATTTTTTCAGTAGTAGAAATAAATATTTAGTTAGACTTTGTAACTTTTTTGTATTTTTTCTAGTAGTAGAACTAAATATATAGTTTGTTTAATATTTTGTAATTGTACCAGTAGTACAAGCTAATTATAGTAAGACAGAATGAATATCGTACAAAAATCAGTAGTAAAAGTAAATATATAGTCAGGATTTTACGGTTTTTTTTTAAAATTTTATTAGATTAAATTGGTTTTATTGGAAAAAAATGACTAAAGTTGAAAATCAGTAGTAAAAGTAAATTTTCGGTCAGACTTTAAATTTTAATAAGTTTATCAGTAGTACAAGTCAATAGTTCATTCGACTTTCTATAATTTTGTTATATTACCAATAGTGCAAGCTAATTATAGTCAGTCAATAAATTATAAAAATCAGTAGTCAATGTAAATATTTAGTCAGACTTTAAATTTTTTTTAATTTTCTGAATAGTACAATGAAATGTTTAGAGACATTGTCAGTAGTAAAACGTTAATTTAGTCAGACATAATTGCATTTGATAATAAGTAGTAAAAGTAAATATTTAGTCAGACTTTCCCATTTTTTTTTTTGAAAAAATTTTATTTTATGAAATCGGTTTTATTTGAAAAAATGACAAAAGTAAAAAATCAGTAGTGAAAGTAAATTTTATAGTTAGATTTTAAATTTTAATAAGTTTATCAGTAGTACAACTCAATATTTTATTCGACTTTCTACAATTTTATTATTTTACAAGTAGTCCAATTTAATTATAGTCAGACAACAAATAAAGTATAATATTTAGTAGTCAATATAAATATTTCGTCAGACTTAAATTTTTTAAATAGTACTAGTAAATATTTAGTGAGATTGTCAGTAGTAAAACTTTAGTTTAGTCAGACATAATAGACATAATGATTAATTAAAAAAAAAAATAGTAAAAATAAATATGCAATCATAATTTTTAAACGTTTGTAATTATTTAGTAGTGCAAGTCAATGTTTAGTCGGTCTTGCAAAGTTTTTGCTAAATCTATGGAATTTTATTAGTAGTACAAGTTTTTTACAGTCTGGCATAACTGATAATATAAAAAAAAATAAACAGTAAAAAAAGGTTAACAACAAAGAGAGATGAACAAAATAATTATTATAATAACAAAATAATAATTATACTAACAAAGTAAAAAAAAGAAATAGTAAAAAAAAAGTTATTAAAAAATGTTTTTTTTTTTTTGGAAAGAAATGTAATTAAAAAAAAAAGTTACATAACTTTTTTGTTTTGAAAAATTTATACAAATATTCAAAAAGAATAACCAGCTGTGGTGTACATGGGAACTAGGGAATAAATCGTTGTATTAAAAATTGCAGTAGAGTAAACCGAATTTGGTCAGACGGAAACGGTAGGAAATTTAACCATGTCCTATCAGCGTTTTATTTTTCATTGCGTGTGACCACATTAAATGTACTCTATATTCTGTGTAATTTTGTCGACCTTTATATATGTTATTGTAATTGACACTGAGAGTTAGATAAAGAGAGAAAGAGAGAGAGAGAGAGGAAAAGAGAAAGGAAGAGAGAGTTCTGCAACATTTTTGTGGGCAAAAACTAACTTGAAAAACAAAACATTAAATGTCTAAACATTTATAATTATATTTTAATTTAGGTGAAATTTTCAAAATTCTCTTTACACTAAAATAATATATATATTTTTTTTTTTTTGTTACAGGTGAGTTCACTTCCCATCTATTTTCCCTTATTATTCCTGGTGAGTAATTTTTTATTATTTTCATATTATTCTTTAATTTATTATTTTATTTTTATTATTATTATTATTATTATTATTTTAAATTAAACTTTTTAATTATTTAAATTTGTATCAAATTACATATGTAATATTGTTTGTTTCAAACTTGTGTTCTTTATTTATGTTTTTTAAAAACAAATTTTAATTGCATTTTTTTTTATATTGTTCACTTTTTCATATGCGGTAAATTTGAATTTTTTTTTTTTAATTCTCTAGGTTGAAATTTGCGTAAAGTGGGAAAAAAAAAAAATTAAAAGAAACTTTTTTTTTCGACTCGAGTCAAAAGATAATTGCTCCTCATTACCTGATGATATAAGCGTGTTATATATTGTTATCAGATTGCAACAGCCATGTTATGGTGCTGTGTCCTTTAACCAAAGTTTCCCTAATGAGATAACGTCAAGGAACATATTTATCTCAGCGAAACTATCTAACAGTGAGAAACGTGATTATCTAGAGAACATTCTCCCGTTTAATATAATCTCAAACATCTCTCATGTCGTTGAAAACTTTTGTGATGGAATTTTTCACCCGTTATAACTGTCCTCATCATGATGCGTTTATAATTTGATACATATATATATATAACATCCGAGGAAAGTATTTTTAAAACGTAAAAACATTTTATTTGAATTTCTTAGCAATTTTTGTTTGTTTTTAAACTTATTTCGACATTTTTATTGTTTGATTTTATTTTTTGCATGAAAAAATTATAGGTTTAAATTTAAATTTTATTTAATTAAAAATTATTTTATCAATTAAAAATTTAAAGAAATAGTTAAAATAAGATATAATTGACAAGAATAAGAGATAATTTTCAAAATTTTTGAGATTTTGTTATTTAAAATTTTTTAAATAGAAAATAACAAAAAGAATAAAAAAAAAAAAAAAAAAAAAACTGTGAGAGAAAATTCATGGGGATGGTCGTGGTGGCACTCTGGGTGATGGTACAGGTATACGATAACCATATCTATGGAAGAAGTGAGGCGAGTCGTAAGAGGAGGCAAGAGTATTGCAGCTTGCGCCCTCAGGAGCTCTCTCAGTGGCAACACCGGGGTTGAGAAACGGCTCACTTCCGCTACTGCCGGAAATGGAACACCGTTTCATTCTTAGGGGAGTACAGTGAGAGAGAAAGAGAGACTATCTCTCGGTACTTTAAAGAAGTTTAAAATAAGACATGTTCATTATTCTATTATATAAAAATAATGACAAAATACTGCTCTCAAGAGATTTCATTGTTAATAAAAATCAAAATAAATTATTTTTATAAAACTTTAAAATGATAAAATATTTATTAAGAATCGAATTATTATTATTATTATTATTATTATTATTATTATTATTATTATTATTCTTTATAAAAATTAATTGACAAAATATTTACCTGAAACAGCGAAAGGTTTCACAAGAATAGCGAAAGATATATAATTGAAATAAGTAAAATTCTTACTACTATAGTGAAACGTTTCGCAGTTCCAGGTTAATCTTTTGTACAGTAGTAGAAGTGAATATTTAATCAGAAGTTCAAAACTTTTCTACTATTGTTAGTAGTACAAGTAAATATTTAGTCAGACTTCAATTTTTAAAATTTTAATTGTAGATAAAATCGGTTTTAATCAGACAGAATTATTTAATTTGATAATCAGTAATAAAAGTAAGTATTAAGTCATAGCCATATTTAGTCAGACATTTTTATATTTTGTAATTTTATAAGTAGTACAGGTCAGTGTTTAATTTGACATTTTAAGTTCCTTTTATTTTCGTCAGTAGTATAAGTTGGTTATAGTCAGACCTTATAAATAAATTTTAGTACTAATTTTAAAAGTAGTAAAACTTTGGTTTAGTCAGACAATAATGGAATTATAAAATCAGTAGTAAAGTTTAACATTTAGTCAGACTTTTTAAATTTTTTTAATTTTCTCAGTAGTACAAGTCAATGTTTAGTTGGACATTTTAACTTTTTGTATAGATAAATTTTAGTAGTAATTTTAACAGTAGTAAAACTTTTGTTTAGTCAGACCTTTTAATTTTTGTAATTTTCTAAGTAGTACAAGTCAGTGTTTAAGCGGACATTTTAACTTTCTTCTATATGTTAATTATCAATAGTACAAGTCTGTACTTAGAAATTTCCATTTCTACTGTAAAAAAAACTTTATTATTTCAAAAAAAAAATAAATTTTAACTATGAAATAAGATTGCTAGCTATATATATATATACATATAATCGTGAAATGCGGATTTTCGTCAGTATTTGTGAATAATATGTTTGTTGGGGAGGGGATGGGTCTCTCTTTGAATGCGTGTGCTCGACGCGATCTGTACTCAACTTGCACAGTTTCTTCAGAGAATGTCAGGAGTGAAGTGGATGACAGCTTTCCCAACGAGACGATGCAGGACGACGTGACATCGTCTGAACGCCTCGCAGAGTATGACATACAGCTCTGTAATGTATGCATTCCTAGAATGCATGAGCATATTCCCTGGTTTTCGTGGCAGAGAAGAGACTGCGTCAAGCACTAGAAACTCATCTATATATATATAGATCCACCTTCTCTGTTTTTCTCTGATTTTCTCCTCCTCCCCCCAACCAATATCTTTCGAATCTTCCCTTGGGATGTCAATCGTCCTATCTTATTTATTTATTTATTTTTGTTTTGCATTTTTTGTACTGCATGAAACCACTCTGCAAATAGCATTAATTTTTATTTCCTATAAATTTGCCGTTTGAAAAAAAAATTCTTCAAGAGAAAAAAGGGGGGGGGGGGAGTAGAAAAAAGGTATTTTTACAGAAGGAAAAAAAAAGAAATAATTATTTGTAAATCAAAACTGAAATACAATATAAAAAAAAATTAATTTTAAACTCTCTAAATCTGAATTAGTAAAAATGTTTACTAATTTAAATTAGTGACTCACTTTTTGCTACTGAATTAATTAAATTTTACTAATTATTAGTAACTTTTACTAAACTCACTTTTTGCTTCTGACTTAGTTAAATTTTACTAATTATTAGTTACTTTTACTAATAATTAGTAAAATTTTACTTATTCAGAAGCAAAAAGTGAGTCACTAATTCAAATTAGTAAACATTTTTACTAATTCAGATTTAGAGAGTTTTAAAGTAATTTTTTTTTTTTGCTTCTGATTTATACTTTTTTTAATCTGCAAAGAATTAGTAAAAAAATTTAGTGAAAATTTTAACTAATTTTAATTCCTGACACAGTTTTTTTTTTTTTTTGAATTAGTTCTATTTTACCAATTCGAATTAGTAATTAGTATTAGTGTAGTAAAAAAATTTTTGTTTAATATTAATTAAGTTAAATTACACTAATTCAGAAGCAAAAAGTGAGTCACTAATTCAAATTAGTAAACATTTTTACTAATTCACATTTAGAGAAAAGAAATGTATGAAAAAAACAAAAACAAATGAAGATGAGAAAAACTTTGCAATGATAATTTTTCATTCTCCTTCTTTTATGGTGAAAAAAAAACAATTCTACTTTCGTTAAAATGATTTACCTAGACGGGAAATATATTTGTAAATAAATAATGTAACGAAAAACCGCGAGAAAAGACACGAGGAAAAGTAGAAGAGAAATATTGAAAAATTGAAATAAAGTATGAATTGCATGATGTGTAATAACGAGAAAGTGAGAAAGTGATCGATAAAAAACTCATCTCGAAAATGACAAAAGCGTAAAGAACATTTTTCATATGAATTGCTTTCGACATGCAAAAAAAAGAGAGAGAGAGAGAGAGAGAGAGAGAGAGAGAGAGAGAGAGAGAGAGAGAGAGAGAGAGAATAAGAGAGTGGGGTTTGAAAACAATTTGTTGAAAGTCTTAATATTCGTTCATTCTGAATAACGTGACACATGTATTTTTTTTGCCCCTAGGAAAAAAAGAGGTGCTAAAATGGAAGGTCCTCTCTCTCTCTCTCTCTTTCTCTCTTACTTGACGAAGTTCACTATATGCTTGAAATTTTATCGCTGCGCTACACATTGTCAAGCCTGAGTGATGAAGACAGACGATAGCAATAAAAAGCGCAAGAAAAATGTACGACAAAACTGCGCGAATTCGTTATTTCGAGACTTACTTCATGGACTCTGAGACATGGTAGATATTATCATTTTTGAAAAAAATCTTTTCTCTTCCAAGGAGGGTGGGGGAGGGGGTGGGGGTAAAAAAAATATTTTACAGCTACGAATGAATTTTTCCACATGAGAAAATAAAACACTTTTTTTTTTTTTTTTAGTGTTTGATGCATTTTCGGTTTTTCAACTTCACAAAAACGCAAACACGATGATACTAGATGTTATTATATGGCGAATAAAATGAAATTTATTACTCCGGATATTGTTCCTGAAATTTTATTACCGGCGAACATTCCAGACAGATTTATTTCGATTTAATGCTGATGTTTTTTTAATGTTGGCATTTTTATTGCATTATGTGAAATCGAATTGATCTTATCTAAACAAAAGCAATGTAGATTATATTTAAAAAAAAGAGAGAGAGAGAGAGAGAGAGAGAGAATATTTTATTTTTTTCTAAATATTTATTTACTGGTATAAATTTTATTTATTTCATCAATTGAAGTAAATTAATTGTCAATTAATTATTTAGCTAATTAATTAGTAATTATTAAAAATTGAATTCTAATAAGAAATTTTTGTTTAATAATCAGTGGTAAAAATAAATAATTAGTCAGACTTTTTTTAATTTTTGTAATATTCTAAGTAATAGAAATAAATATTTAGTCAGACATTTTTAATTTCGTGTATTTTTGTCAGTAGTATAAGTTGGCTATAGTTAGACAAGAATAAATTTCAGTAGTAATTTTATTAGTAGACAAACTTTGTTTGAGACAGACATAATAACTAAATTATAAATTCAGTAGTGAAAGTAAATATTTAGTCAGCCATAATGAGTAAACTAGAAAGCCAGTAGTGCATGTAAATATTTAGTCAGGCTTTTTTAAATTTTGTAATATTCTAAGTAGTGGAGATAAATATTTAGTCAGACATTTTTAATTTCATGTATTTTGTCAGTAGTATAAGTCGGCTATAGTCAGACAAGAATACATTTCAGTAGTAATTTTATCAGTAGTCAAACTTTGGTTGAGACAGACAGAATAACTAAATTATAAATTCAGTAGTGAAAGTAAATATTTAATCAGACTTTATAAATATTTTTATACTATTATCATATAGTACAAGTCTGTACTCAGAAATTTTAACTTAAATTTTTTTTCCATCAATTATAGTTAGCTAATTAATTATTAATTATTAGAAAATAGATTTTAGTAAAAATATTTTTCTTTCTCTTAAAGTGTTAATTTTTAAAAAATATTTATTCACAATATAAACGTGCCAAGTATTCCCCAAATGTAAATTAGTAAAATTTTTAACTAATTTGGATTATTTACTCACTTTTTGCTTTTGAATTACATTTAACTTAATTAATATTAAACAAAATTTTTTTTTACTACACTAATACTAATGACTAATTCGAATTGGTAAAATTAAACTAATTCAAAAAAAAAAAGAAACTGTGTCAGGAATTAAAATTAGTTAAAATTTTTGACTAATTCTTTGTAGATTAAAAAAAAATATAAATTCTAATTGTTCTTGTAAAAGAATAAAAGAAAAAAAATTCCTTTAAAAAATAATTATTAAATTAAATAATTATTTAATAAAATGACATTTTATTAAAAATGTCAAGATTATCAAAGGCTTTCTCTCATATAAACACACACACACACACAGAGACTTGCCATCGACAAAGTAATTTTTGCAAAGTAAAATAAATTAGTATGCTTATTAGAATATAGCTCATGAGTAAAGATAAACTTGAGGAAATTAGTTTTGAAAATTTGTAGAGAAGTTTCAAGTTCCATCGACGATGGAAAGTTGGTCTGACCGAGATAACGGAAAGTTGGGTTCCCCAGTACATTAAGGCGTTTCGCTGCTTAATGGCTGGTAGGATCTTTTCATCGACAGCAAAAAGGAAAGGAAGTAAAGGAAGGAAAGAACGAGCTGAGCGAATGAAAGAAAGAAAAAAAAAAAATCTCAACGTTGATGGGGGTGGGGGGGGACGAAAAAAAAGGCTTCATAAGATGAAAGTCGTCAGTGAAGCTCTACTCGGTCTTCAATTCGTAATAAACGAATCTTGAATGTTACAGAAAAATGGTTTGGCAAGTCAAAATGAAAGAGAAATATAGCGAACACGATAGAGATATATAATTTATATATATATATATATATATATATATATATATAAAAAGAACTTAATCGTCCGTATATTCTAGAATTTATTTTTTTTTGAAACGATTATCAAATCCAAATTCTTTTTTTGTATTAATATTCACAGAATTTTTTTTTTTTAAACAATTGAAATTGTACAAAAAAAAAATTAATAGAGTGTAAAAATAGAAATATCAATTTTTTTTTATTCCGGAGTCATTTGTTTGGATTTTTATGATGTGTAGTTGGCATTGAAGCTTTTTGGAACGAAACTTCCGCTCTTGGGAGGGTAAAGCAGTTTGAAATTCGAACAAGTTTCCAAAAAATAAAAAAAAGAGTATATATATATATATATATATATATATATATACAAAAAAGGGAGAATATATAAACATCTCTCTGGTAGTTTTGGTTAAAGTCTCTCGACCCTTTTCTCTCTGTCTCTCAGGTGGTGAGTCGTGATGTGAATATTTTCCGGCTTGTGCTATCATCGAGATGAAGGTTAATGTTAACATTACCGTTAACCCTTACTTCCTGCCACAGGGGAAGCACCGAGGCACAATGAGAGAGATAAACTTCCGTTGGATATAATGTGCTTTAATTACTGGCTTAGGGTTGCTTCTAAACAATCGAAAACTACCAAAACCCCCTCGAGACTAAATCACGCAAACAAGATGCACTATGCATATATACTCATTTTGCTTTTCCTCGACAAAATGATTGATATGAAAATAGAAGAAGATAATCTCAATTTTTTTTTATGCAAAAAAAAAAAGAAATTACACTCCCTTTAATAATAATCAGAAAAAAAAAATTCATTATTATAATTAATTAGTTACAAAAATCATATTTTAATAAAGGAAATTATTTTCCCTATACTTTCGTACATATTAAAAAAGTATATAATTAACAATAAAAACATTGTTGTTTACGGCTTTTTTTACTTTGGACGGCAGTATACTTAAATAATTAATACCCCTTTTTTTTCTTCATAAGAAAAATTCTCTATTTTAATAAAATATTTCTGTTATTTACTCAAAAAAAAAAAAATATATATATATATATAAAACTTCGCGGATCACAAAAAATTCATGTTTTAATAAAAAAAAAACAGATATTTTCCACGTTATGTATTTTATCACCTACTTTTTTTTTTATTTTATTTTATTTTAAAACCGTAAAATACGTCTTTTGCTTGCGCAAAAAAAAAAAAAAAAAAAAAAAAAAAATGTTGAATTTGTCCTATAAATGTAAAAGGAAAAAATTAACTGAATATAATATTTAAAAATTAATTAATTTAGTATATTAAAAAATTAAAAATTGGAAATTAAAAATTAAAGAAAAATAAAGTTAGAATAGGTAAAATTTAAGAAAGTTATACAATATAACGATTATTCGCAAAACTACAACACTGGGCAAAGTTTCTGACTTATTTTCATTTGTGAAAACTTGGATAGCGTATATGACTGATATCTCGAAAAGGAAACAAGGTTGCGTAGATTTCATGTCTAAAGTTCAAAATTTATATATATATATATATATATATATATATATATATACATAATATTCGTCCTCTCTATTCGCGATAGAGAATCACGACATTTGTGCATGAAACTGAGGCAATTTCAAATGATGAACTTTACGTCAGTGGCCCCTCTCAATCCCCCACCCTTAGTTCCTTAATTGGGTCGACTCGAACCAAGATAATTTCTACACGTTGAGAAGTCTTATCTTTTGTCTCAATTCAGACGAAAGATCTTCCCACTAAAATTATCTCTTTTGTGACGAATTCGATGTGCCTCTCCCTCTCCCCCCTTCCAATTTTCTCACCAAGCGCGCATATATTTTATCAAGAAAACTTTATTAATTAAATTATAAAATTACTTAATCCCGTGTTAAACAGTTTTCGAACTGTCGATTATCAAAAACGTTCAAGTAAATTAAAAAGTTATTTTGTCTACTTAATTTTTTTTAATTCCTTCCTTTCTTTCTCTTTCTTTTTTTTTTAAAAAAATTTAAATTATTATTAATTTAAAAAAAAAAAATTTTGAAACATTTCTTCGAAAAGAAACAATTTTTTGTTTTTCTTTTTGTAATCATCATTATAGTATAAAGTTTTTCTTTCTCTCTTGTTTTAAATTACAAAAACGACTTTCAAGACGTTGAATATAACTTTTGAAAATATGTACATTTACTATTCGCATAGATCATGTCAGAGAATTTTTTTTTAAAAAAATACTCTCTCTTTCTGTTTTTGCTATTTTGTGCGAAAGTTTCTCATTACATACACACGCAAGAGGAAGAGAGAGAAAAAAAATTTCAACGAAAAAAAAAAAATAAAAGAACAACACGGAAGGAAGGGTCCCAGAAAACTCAGCTTCCAATCGAAATGCATTCTGTTACAATGTGCTAAAGTTCATATCATCTTCTCTCTCTCTCTCTCTCTCTCTCTCTCTCTCTCTCTCTCTCTCTCTCTCTCTCTCTTTTCTCGGGTCCTCTGTTCTTTTGTTTCCCGTTTCACACTCTCGCGCCCTGAAAATAATATCCTGTGTAAAATCGCAGTATTCCTCTACTTTTAACATTTGTTTTTTTTTTTTTAAACATTCGTTCTCCATATTTTTTTTTCTTCTCTTACAATCTCTTTTTCAATTCCCCTTCCCTCTTTTTTCCCTCCTACCTCCCCCCCTCCCTCTCTCTCTCTCTCTCTCTCTCTCTCTCTCTCTCTCTCTCTCTCTCTCTTACCTCACATTTCACGTACTCTCCTTTAATTCCCAGCAGTGGTGCTTTTCTAAATTGACTTGCAATCTGGTGAGATAAAAGCTTCCTTCGTTTTGTAAAACCATCCTGCGGCTATTCAAGAAAGAAGTGGCTTGTTCGAAGAGATAGAGGGTGAAAAGACAAAAGCGAAATGGTGGGGGGGGGGGTGAGAAAGAGACTTCTAAAATCATCTGAGGGAAAGTGGTTGACTAACTCATTATGTTAGGTGCACCCTCGTTGCTCTCACGTGTCATCAACACTTTACGAGCAAGAAATGGGCGTGTCTTAAGTCATGGACCTCGAGAGTCCAGTTTCTCCTACAGAAAAGTGAGTAAGATAGAGAGAGAAAGAAAGAAAAGATACTGCAAAAAAAAAAAAAAAAAAAAATTTACCAAAAAATCTTAAATTCTATTTTTTAATTTTTACCAAAAAATTTTGAAAACAAATTTATTCGTTTATTTCGAATATTTGCGAGAAAAAAAGTGAATTTTATTTAATTATGAGAAGTGAAATCAAAAAAAAGATTTATTATTACAATCTTGTAATACGTATATGGAAAAAGAGAAGGAACGAGAGAAGAGAGAGAGAAAGAGAGACAGAGATCCTTATAATTTACGAATGTGAATTTCTTTGAATGTTTCATAGTTTTACTTTGATAAATGTTTGACCCAGAAATTTTAGATTTTTTTATTTTATTTTTAAACTGAAAAAGATTTAAAATGTTCCATTAGTTTATATTTTCAAAGATTTTTTTTTTTCACTTTACCCCCATTGCGGAATTAAATTAAGAAACTATTCATATAGTTTTATGTCATTTTTAGTTAGAAAAATCTACATTCTTTATTGCATTTTCAACAACAGTAGTACAAGTTAATTTTAGTTAGAAAAAACCTTTTACGAATTATTACGAATTGGTGTAAGTAGTAAAAGACAGTTTTAGTCAGACAAAATTATTACAATTTTTAGTAACAAGTAGTAAACGCTAATTTTAGTCAGACAAAACAGAAATTATTGTAAGATAATTACAAGTAGTAAAAGATATTTTAAGTCAGACGAAACTTTTTTAAATTATGAAAAATTGTTGCAAGTAGTAGAAGGAAGTTTTAGTTTGTATTTCTTTTTTGTAGCAAGTTGTAAACGATAATAATTATAGTCAAGACAGAAATTTTATAAATTGTAATATTAGTACCAGTACTAAAAGATAATTTTAGTCAGACGAAACATTTCCGAATTATTGCAAATTTTTGTAAGTAGTAAAAGGCAGTTTTAGTCAGACAAAAGTAGGAATTGGTACAATTTTCGTAACAAGTAGTAAACGATAATTTTAGTCAGACAGAATATTAGATAATGTCAAAATTTCTGTCGTTTTTTTTTTTTTTTTTTTTTTTTTTTGCTAGTAGTAAAAGTCAGTTTCAGTCAGTCTTATCCTCTTGTTTTATTATCTCAAATAATTGAGAAAAACAAATCATCTCTACAATTAATTTATTGTTTTCCATTAATGTACAAATTGTACATTTCAAAAACCAATAAATAATATTAAATTTTAATTGAAAATCCCATAATTAGCATACATATATTGTATACTCATAATAATAATAAAAAAAATAATTATTATTATAATTAGGTATAATTATTATAATTATATTTATATTACTATTATTATTAATATAATTTCAATAATAGTTATTACATATATGAAACATCGAATTTCAATAAATAATCCAAATAATCTCAATGACCTGTATATATAATAAAAGAAAAAATTTTACGAGTTCAAAATCAGAGAACGATTCTTTTCCTCTCTATTCATATATATATATATCTGTAAATTTTTTTTCTCTCTCACATACACTCACTCACAAAAAAAAGTGTATCTTTACAAAAAAAAGCAATTTACTTGCCATATTTTTCCAACTATCGGTAACACATGCAAATATCAGTATTTTGCTGAATAAACGTAAATCTTTGGAATTTTTAGTAATGCTGTAAAAATGGTAATTAACTTGTAAAACAAAAAAAGAAAAAGTAATAAAATTCAATTCCCTTTTTTTTCTTGTTACATATAGTATTTTGATGTCACAGTGAAAAAAGAAACATACATTTTATTACTTTTTTTTTTCCAATTATCACATTTTCAAACTAACATAACGTCGATGAGTTCATTATAAGCGGTGAAGTGTAAACTTTTAAAAATGATTGCATCTGTACGAGAAATAAATGTAATTACAAAGTCACCAAGTCATTACCAAACGAATTCATTTAACCAGTGCATTTCAACTTTTTAAATTCATTGCTTCTCTCTCTCTCTCTCTCTCACTCTCTCTGTATCCCTCTCGTAGCCTATATTCGTAATCACATTTTGCCTCTTTTTTTTCCTTTTGTTCATTTTATTTTCTGAAACTCCAATGGTGCAATGTGCAGAGAGAGACCTGCATTTTGCATATTTTATGACACTGCCGCGCCGCTAGGTGCCCTCATTGGCTTCACATATATACATATATACATCTATATACATCTGTGTAAAGGCTGAAGACTAATTAATTATTATTTGCTAAATGAAATGAAATACAAAAGCCGTGAAAATTCACAATGTCGATCGAAATAAAAGGTGAAATGGTTAGTAAATGAAAAGTTTGGATTGCCCCGTTGTTATTGTTCCTCTATTTATAGTTGAGCATAACGTATAACTTATAAAAATTCTAATGTTCCGTTGTTTTTTTTTTTCTTTCTTTCTTCTTTTTTTTCTCAAATTATACTCGTTTAATTTGTTAAAATATACTTGTTTAATGTTTAAACTAATATTAAATGTAATTTTACACTCAAGTTTCTTTTTTTTTACACATTTTAAAATTCATTGTCAGTTCAGATTTTAATTAAATGAAAGAAAAATAGAATACATTTTTAGCAAATTTTTTTTATTTCAAAAATGTACTTTTGAAACCTTTAGAAAATATTCCCATATACTTTTTCACCCGAGTGTTGAATAAAATTCAAGCTACTTTCTTCCCGTACAGTCGCTGACAAAAGAATTTTTATAAAACATTAATTTTTTCTAGATTTCAATTAAAAAAAAAAATTGATTTTATTTAATTAATAAAATTCAGTAAAAGTATAAAAAAATACGTTTCCTTTAATTTCGAAAAAATGACTTTTTTTAATTACTAGAATTTGCAAGATTAAAAAAACGTAATTCTTGCAGGCAAAAGAAAAAAAAATGTTCTTTTTTTTTTTTTTATCCAGTGTGTTTCAATTCTATTTAATAAAAAGGCGGGGATTTGTTTGGGAGAGCTATAACTTTCACAGAGCAGAAGCAACAAAAAAAAAAAAAAAAAAAATAAAGAAAAAAAAGGAACTGACTAAAAGTCCGTTGATGCAGAATCGAGATGAGTAACGAATGTATCTCATTCGTCACTAAACGAAAAATTTTTTTACCGATCAATACGATGAAAAGTTGAGCTCTGTGTGTGATAACGAACGTCGGATCGTGACGTTTGTTTGTATACCGGATACACGCTCACTCCCACAAAACTGTCACTTTTTATTATTCATCGCACCTAAAACTTATCACATGGAATTTTTAAATTTCTCATTCCCCCTCACTTCACCCCTATTTTCACGTTTGGAATGTAAATGTCTCTTCCTTATATACTTATCGGCATAATTTTCTTCAAATTCCCCTCAAAAAAAAAAAAAAAATCATTGCCAATAACTTTTCTCCTAGAAAATTTTTTTCATTTCTTCTCATGAATTTTTTTTTATCTTATATTTACTATTTATTTCTCTTTACTTGTTTTCGAATATAAAAAATAGTAATTAGTAAATAAAAGTAGTAAATAAATAAATAGTAAAAAAAAAATAAATAATAATAATAATAAAAAATAAAAATAATGAAAAATAACAAAAAATTTTTTATTACACTTTGTGGAAAATAAAAATTTTGTCCGAGAATGTACAGGGTAAGAAAAGTATGTTCAAAAAGTCGTCTCCTAATTTAGGTATGACAGTAAAAATTAAAAATTTTTTTTTTCCTCCTCTTTGGAATACCCTTACTTTCAAAATCTCCATATTTAGTAATTAATTAACGTCGGTGTAGGAACTTGCCAAAAGTACTTAAGATTCAAGTAGCCGTGGGTTGGGTTTTTTTTCTACCACCAAAAAGTGGAAAAGACAAATAGAAGCGTAGAGGAAAAAATAATCACCAAAAAATAGAAAAAAAACAAAAAAAAAAGAAAAGAAAAATAACGCAAGAAATAAGAAAATATATATATATATATATATATATATATAGAGAGGTAAAAAATAAACGATAATCTGAAAAGTTGCACGTCATTCTACCCTGTATAGAAGTGGTCACGGGAAAAAATATATATATATATCACTCTCTCTCAGATTTGAGGGATCCTATACCTCGCGCTTTTCTAAGCCGAAAATAATTGTGGTCGAGCGAGGGAAACCGCGACGTGAGTTGAGTATCTGCCAAGAAATTGCCTTGTATATATATATATATATATAAAAGAGAGAATAGTCGTACCAGCTGAGACGAGAGTATAAGTGAAGAAGCGAGATCAGAATGAAAAAAAGGTATTCCAATATCATATCCTTTTATAAATCGTTTCTATAAATAAACATTCACTTCTGTTTTTAGCAAAAATATTTTTCTTCAATATACATCATAGTTTTCATTTAGAAAATTGGAAATTGCATATATAACTTTGCTATAAAAATAATTATTATCGATAAAAATTAAAAAATTTTTTATTCGAAAAAAAAATTGCTGTGTAACTACAATTGCGTTATCAGTTTAGTTTATCATCCCCCCTTTTTTTTTTGTTTCCAAAAAACGTACCAATGGTTTGATTGTCCTAAAAAACACTTGTCTGGACAGCATTCATTTTCGAGGGTCGCAGGAAAATTTATTTCTTTAAAAAAAAAGAGAGAGTAAGAAAAAACTTGACCTTCGACCTTTTCTTACGATAAAACGTCTTTTATACGAGAAAACATTTTGTTTGCTAAATAAAAACAAAGGGTATCATTGGGAATATTACGTTTCAGTGTGTCTGACATTGTTTTTTTTTTTTTTTTTTTTTCACATCCGTTATTTTTTTTACAGTATTAAGCGATTATTTTTATTATTTTATTTAAATTTAAATTTTGCAGCATTTAAATTGTTTTGTCTGACTACGAAATTAATTTTACTACTTTTATTTATTGTAAGAATTTAAATTTTTAATCTGAGCCAAAATTACTTTTATAAATAAAAATAAAATTTACTACTGATGTAAAAAATTGTAAAAACTTTAATTAGTTTGTCTGACTTCAACTTACTTTTTACTATTTAAAATACAAATTGTGAGAATTTTTAAATTGTTTGTCTGACTCAAACTTACTTTTACTATTGACTTACTTTATTAGACAATTGTTTTGTCTGACTTAAAAATATTAATACTACTGACTCTAAAATGAAAAGAATTCATAAAAAATTTTCTGACAAAAACTGACATTTACTACAAACAAGTAATTTATTTTTGAATAAATCGAGAAATTTCAATTAAAACTCATTTTTTCCACTGATAATAAAATTACTAGAAAAAAAACGTCCTGTCTGACTAAAATATTATTCTACTACTAATAATATGATTATAAGAATTACAAATGGTGAAATCAAAATCGATAATCAATTTTTCGATTCCAATATCCACTATAGGAATTTAAGAAAATTTTGTCTGACTAAATTTACATTTTACTACTGATAATAACAAAAATTAAAAATAAAATCACTATCGACTATTTTAATTTTAATTTTCTAATTTGTAAATAAAATAATTTATTGTTTTATTATTATTATTATTAAAAATATTATTTTTTAATTTCTTCATTATTATGATTATTATTCAATCGGCAATTTAATTACAATTCATTTTAATTTAAAATCAAATATAGGAAAACAATATTTTCCCGCAGTGAATATTGTATTTAAAAATGAAGAAAACCACGCTTCTACACACAAAAATATATAGGTATATATAAACGAAAAACAATTTAAAAAATATAATGGAGGTCGTTTGGGGTTACGAGATTAAATTGCACATGTTAATCACAGGTACTTCTCGTTAGACGATAATTTTTCTGGCTTTGTTCTTAGCCAGGGCGTATGAATTGAGGGAAAGAGAGAGAGAGAGAGAGAGAGAGGTTCCCTTTTTCCATTCCTCATATACCGTTTTATATACCTTTTGCGCCAACATACACACACACATATATACAAACAGCAAAGAATAAACAGAGAAACTGTGTGTGCGCGCCCAGCAAAACCCGACGCGAAGGGTGGCTGGTGACGAGAAAACAAGGAGGGCGTTTATTAAGGTGTCCCTGAAATCCCTTGAGGCCAAACCACCCAAACCCTCTACCCCCCTCCCACCTACCCCCTTTACCCCTCAACACCCTATGGACCCTCCGGCTTGAATTCCAAATGAATTTCCAGTCCAGTCGTAACTCAAGCTTAGAATAAAATAAAATAAAATGAAGAAAAAAAGAATGAGAGGATCATCGATTTAGACACTTTTCATATTATTGTATTTTTTTTTCTATTTATTATTTTTGTAATGTACTCTAAAGTTGGAAATAATTTTTCTATTATATAATTCTATTTCTATTCCAATTCCTATTTATCTTACTATTCTTATTATATTTCTATTTTATTTTCTATTCTATTCTTTTTTATTTTATTCTATTCTATACTGAAAAAACAAATTTATTTAATTCACATAATCACGGTTACTTGAATATTATTAAATAAATATATTTACTTCTACCAAATAATTTTTATCTAAAACAAAAATTTCTTTACTTCAAACAATTACCATTTAATTGACTTATATAGTTATTATTTAATATACAAATAAGTGTATTTATTTTTACAGTTGTCAAGTAATCGATTATTTGAAACAAATAAATTTTTTTTTTTCATTGCATTATATGATTACCGAATTTAAATACAATTATTTAAGTCAATTAAATGTTATTCCTTTGAAATATATAGAAATTATTGTTTTAGATAAAAATTATTTGATTCAAGTAAATATTTATTTGATAATAGTTAAGTAAACAATTATTTGAATCAAATCAATTTTTTTTTTAAATTAATTTCTATTTAATTTTTTTTTTCATTTTGCAAGTTAATTATAAATACAAAAAAGGCTATTATTACACAGAGAGAAAATAAATATCAATTTTTTTTTACTTTTACAAAATTTAAAAATAATTAAAAAAAAAAATTGTTATTTTCTTACCTCGGTGGTAGGAATTAAAAAACAAAATTTATTTGTATCTGCAATTATTCTATCACATCCCACTTGGAAAGATTCCCTGGAAAGTGCCCCGCTGGAGGTTCTATCAGAATTGCGCCGGAACTTCCAACGTAATTCCGTCGGAATTCCATCGGAATTCGATTGGAAATTCTTTGGAACTCCGATGGAATTCTGATGGAATTCCGACGGAATTCTGATAGAACCTGCAGGGGGCACTTTCCAAGGAAACTTTCCAAGTGGGATAATATAGATAATATATTATAATATATTTTAAATACCCAATCAAAAATTTACTAATGGCGCAGTACTGGCGCAGTACTGGCACCCAGTATTGGCGCCAGAGTTGGCGTAACTTTGTGATGATAACATTTTACCAGTATTGGCTACCAGAGTTGGCACCAGTATTGGTAACCACTACTGGTTCAGTACTGGCGGAGTACTGGCAGCTTTGTAATTTATTGTATACGAAAAGAAAGCTTAACTGTAACAGAGATAAGTTTCACTCCAGATAATACTTTTTTGGTATACTTAGGAAAAAGTGTCTGAACTTTTTAGTAACCCAAGACAAATTAAATATTAATTAAATTAGTCAAATAACTAATTAATATTTTATTATATAAAATCGAAAACACCAAGAATTTGCAATTCATATATTGCAAATTACAATAATTTTATTGACCATTGAAATATATAAGTTTGTAGGTTCAACTATTTTTTATAATTTCTATTAAGAAAGGTTAATTGTATATTTTTATTTTATATTAATTGATAATATAACATTTGTGCAATTTTACTTGCGATTGTGTTTAATGTTTTAAATTAAATTTATATTATAAATTTTATTTAAAAAAATATTTATTTTTTATAAACAAATTTATTTATTTTTATTTTGATCTTTGAAATTTTTTTTTGGTTTATTGCATATCTGAAAACAAATAGAAAATCTTGCAAAATGTTTTATGACTTGGTCTCAGGAAACTTTTTGTTTAAATAAAATTTTACCCACAGAAAAGCAAAAATAAAGTACATTTTAATTTTAAAAAATAAAATCAAGTTGAAAAAATGTTGATGAACAAAATATTTAAACAAAAAGATTCATTGGGTTCACTCTAGAACTTTTTGTAAACTATTATTAATCAAAAAGAAAATCTATTTGAGCCAATACTGGCTCAATATCGGCTCAGTACTGGTTTGCCAGTACTGGGAGGGTGGTACTGAAACAGTACTGATACAATGAAAATACCATTACTGGTTCAGTACAGACTGCCCAGTCTCGGCAGCCACTACTGAACCAGTATTGCGCCAGTAGTCAACTCTGGTATAATACTGAAATTTTTAGTTGGGTATATAATATATTATAAATATATTATATATTATAAATGTATTATCTAATATAAATTATAAAATATAATTATTTATCATTGTTTTAAATTTATAGTGTAAGTTATAAAATTTCTGTAGATTCTTTAATGTGTTAGTAGTAGTACGTGTTTGTTATCTCAGACGAGTATAGATGTTAAATAGAAGTACGTCTATACAATAGGAACTTGTAAATCTACTGTGCGGTATATTTGTATGGCAGAGTACAAGTTCGCGGACAGTATATCTGTGGTGAAGCGTCGCGTGATAAAGGGATCGGGGGTAGTGGGTTCAACTAATTTATAGCTTCACTGCAAAATATTGTTCCCGCCGCAGAGATTAGTATAGCGGCCCACACAGTTTTTAATTTCCTGTTTTTTTTTTGTTTTTCATTTTTTTTTTTTTTTTTTTTTTTTGCGACAACCAACTACTCATAACGTTACATATCGTTAGTCAAGTGAAATACAGCAACAAAAAATACTTAGAGATACTTCACGAGGAAGAAGAAAATTACTCCAGTTAGTTTTTACTCATGATTATATCAATTTGAATGAATTGTTTTTATACTAAACTAATTTATGCCTTATAAATACAATTTTTAAAGTTAGATATATTTTTTATTCTATATATTTTTTTTATTTACTTTTTTTTGCTTATTTATTATTATTATTATTATTATTATTATTATTATTATTATTATTATTTTGTAATTTATTATTATTATTTGCTATTATATGATATTTATTCTTTCTATTATTTCCGTTTGATGTTTATTTAGTATTTTAAAATTATTATTAGATTTTGATTCATTTATTGGCTATTGTTGTAATATTCAATGTCTGATATTATATATAATTAGTTGTAATTAATTAAATGAATTTAATATTCAATTTACTGTGTTTGTTGTTTTTTGGAATATTATTTAAATTCTGTTAAATGATTAGAATTTATTTATTAAACGAATTTTTTTTTTTCTTTTTTTACAAAAAATTTCAATTGGGGAAAAAATAAATTTTTTACTATAGTGAAAATCAATTATTATTATTAATTATTTTAATAATAAATTGGTAAAAATATAAAAACGTTAGAGCAATTGCGTTTTAGTCAGACAGACATAGAGGGGGGGGGGGAAATGACTATCATTTCCTTATGAAATAAATAAAAATTTTTGTTGATACTTTTATATATTTGGAATATCTCCAAAAATTTATTTCTGAGAAATTCAGCAATTTTCTTTTTCTTTGACATCGTCTATATTATACTCGCTCATCATTTACCAATGAGTAAGATTGATTATAATTAATGTCAGACAAACGAGAGAGCTTTAATCCTAAAAAATATATATATATATATAACGAAATGATGAAAAAAACACCCAAAGAGAGAGAGAGAGAGAGAAAAATAAGTTACAACGGGAATACGTAAAAACATTTCGAGTCACTAACAGTAACAAACCTATATATGAGACCTGCATGCGGAAATGGACGACATTTCACAAGGTCTGACGGATTGCGAGCTTTTTCTGCTTTAGTGTTTTTCGACTAAATATACGAGTCTGTTATAATGAAATCCGACTTTATACTTTAGAGTAGATAGAAGCTTGTAAAGAAGTCATGAGGGTGGAAAAAATACGAGCTAGGGGTGAATTAAAGGAGGGCACAACTGTATTATATCATCAACACACACAAAAAAAGGGTGGGCTTAAGTGCACACCATAATCATAATATATATATATATATATATATATATATATTGTTCATAAATAAATAATGAGGGTATAAAAAAATTGCTCTCTCGTCGGCTTTTTTTTGAAATTTTACCCAATTTTCTTGTTTTAGCTTGTCAAATTACAATTTTAACTTTTTGATTACTTTTTTTTTTACAAATCCTGTAAATTTTACTCTTATTACAATGAAAAAAATGATTGATGAGATTTTGTCAACTCTCTATTCTTTATTATATATATTAAACAAGATTATTTTAAATTTAAAAAAAAAAAAATTCTAGGGGACTAAAATTAAAATTCATTTTGCATTAATTCTGGAGTATAAATTAATAACAATGTAAGTTACATCGACATGTAAGTATAATTTAACTTGTCAGAAGGTAGTTGATAATTTATAAACGATTAATTATTAACGATTTAATGAACTTTCTCAACTTCTGATATGTTACATTTTCACTATCTAATATTCCTATTAAAACTAATTTAATTCATTTAGTTGATTATTTAATTTCAAAAGTTGTAACCAAACTTCTAAACTGAAAAAAAAAATTGATTTTATTCAAATAATCAAATAAATTGGACCATATCTATATTCCAATCAAATATTTATTTCTATTATAAATAATTATTATTATTGTAGTTAATTAAATTGTATTTGATTTCAAATAGACAAAATTATTGGTCCAAATATAGTTTATATTTAATTTGAATAAAAATTATTTGGTTCAAGTAAATATTTATTTGATAACAGTTAAGTAACCGATTATTTAAATCAAATTTAATTCATCAGTGTATTCTAATTTTTTTTTTAATAAGCGACAGTTTTTTTTTTTTTTTGTTCCTACCAATATATAATTTCGTAATGGAAATAATAATTACTTTATCTCTAAATTATTTGAAGTAAAATTAATTTTTTTTAAATAAAATAAAAATAATTAAAATGAATAATCGGTAAAAAAAATGATAAATAGGTAAGTTTCTTTTGAGTATAAGTATACTGAAAGTGGTATTGCAGAATAGGAGTATAGAAGCAGATGCGCGAGTTTGAATTTTGGGAGTGCCACTGGTGAGCGGTGATGGTTGGGTGGGGTTGGTCTGTGGCAGATAACGCAGGGTAAGCTTCACGATACCCAGGGGAACACTAGGCAGGCTTGCCAATACCGGCAAAGAGATAGGACGTTGAGAGAGCTAAACCGTGGCAACGCGAGGAAATCCCTGTTTGCCTGACATCTGCAGGTTCTGGATATTCCAACTATAGGAAGCTGATTTACATCACTGTGAATCTCTCACTATATAACCAAGGCGCACACACACACACACACACACACACTTCATGTAAATCATCACTAATCTTGTACCTGCTTAGAGAAGCCTCCCCCGAACACGTTACACAGACAGATAGTAATCACCTTAATGGAAAATTTTCCAAATAATCCATCGCCATTGAAATTCATCCCTTATCATTATACCATGTATGCAATTTTTATTCTCCTTATCATAAATATTTTTTTCTTTTTTAGTTATGTACGTTACCAAATTTAGTTTGTTGATGTTTATTTTTTGAACTTTTTCACTCACCTGAAACAAAGGAAAAGTAACAATTTATTTTTTTTTTATTTATATTTATTTATTTACAATACCTAGTGTTATTATTGTACACTCAAAAAAATTTTTATTTCATTCAAATATTTTTAGCTATACTATTAAATATTTACTTGAACTAAATAATTTTTATTTAAATTAAATAAATTCTGGTAGAAACAATAATTTATGCATTAATTTATTTATCAAATATCATTTAATTTGACTTAAATAATAATTATTTAATACACATTCGGGAAAAAATTTGAAACAACCAAATTTTTGGTTGAATCAACGAAATAAATACATTTTTATACTCTCTTTAAATCTGAATTAGTAAAAATGTTTACTAATTTGAATTAGTGACTCACTTTTTGCTTCTGAATTACTTAAATTTTACTAATTGTTAGTAAAAGTTACTAATACTTAGTAAAATTTTACTAATTCAGAAGCAAAAAGTGAGTCACTAATTCAAATTAGTAAACAATTTTACTAAATCAGATTTAAAGAGCTGTTAAATAAACTTTTGTTTTGATTTAAATCAACAAAAAATTTATTTATTTTAAATAAATATTTATTTGAATCAAATAATTTTTTTTTTTAAACAACCAAAACATTGAGTTAATACAAAAAAATGGTATATTTGTTTCAAAGAAAATTTTACTCTGAGTGAAAATAAATGTTTATTTAGGAGTCTAAAAAATTTAATCAAATTAGTACACTGAGAAAAAAAATTTAGTGTTTTCAACAAAATTGTTTGGTTAGGCAATTTTGGTTCTTGTAACCAAATTTTGGTTGGCTGAAACAAAGTCGATAGAGTTATCTCAACCAAAAATTTAGATAGGCCAACCAAATTATTTGGTTAAACATTTTTAAATTCCAACCAAAATTTGGTTACGACAACAATATAACTTAGTTAACACAACAAAATAGTTTCGTCAAAAAAAGCAAATGATCGTTTGTTGTCCTAACCAAAATTTGGTTGCGACAACCAAATAATTTGATTCGCTCTCAGCTTATAGCTTAAGAGAACAGTTAGTTTAAATCTCTCACAAGAATAGGTAGTCCAGTGGTCAGAGCTCCCGACCTTCAGTTTTAAAACAGAGGTTCGATCCTAGGCGGAGGTGAGATTTTTCAAAGTCCATAAATATTTCAATTAGATAAATATAAATTCAATGTTAAATTGATAAATAAATAATAAAATAAATAAAAAAGATAAAAAGAAAAGAGATAAGGTAGAATAAAATTTTTAATTTTACAAAAAAAAAAAAACTGTTGGTTTCATCAAGCAAACATTTTTGTTGACCTAACAAAAAAAATTTGATTGATCTAACCAAACATTTTTCTTATGCTAACAAAAAACACTTAACTTAATTTTTTGGTTGACTCAAACAAATAGTTTGGTTGCTTAAATACCAACAAAAATTTTTTGTTTGCCCAACCAAATTTTGGTTGCTCTGACTAAACATTTTTCTCAGTGGAAAACATTGAGTTAATACAAAAGAATGGTATATTTGTTTCAAAGAAAATTTTACTCTGAGTGGAAATAAATGTTTATTTAGAAGTCTAAAAAATTTAATCAAATTAGTATAGTAATTTTAGTATCAAGTAGTAAAAGTAAATTTTAGTCAGGCGACTATATAAATTTTTTTGTAATTTAAGACTTCAGTAGTAATAGTAATTTTAAGTCAAGCGCAATGATGAAATTCATAAAATATTTGTCACTAGTAAAAGTAAATTTTTGTCAAAACAATAGTTAAAAAATTTCGTAATTTTACCACAAGTGGTATAAGTAAATATTGATCAGACAAAATTTTGTAACAATTTTCTCTATTTTAAAGCAAGTAGTAAATGTAAATTTTAGTCAGACACAAATTTTATTTTTCACAATATTCCCTTGCATTTCAACGTAAAAAAAATACATATTTTTGTTTGGGGTCAGAAAATTTGCTCTTGCTAACAATTTTCAAGTTTATATAGATATGAGATAAAGACAGCGAAAATCCTAAAGAGAGTTAGAGGGATGAAACTTTTGTATTTTTTTTTTTTTTTTTTTTTATTTATATATACATACAACATTGTTTTGTCCGATGGATATATTCTGTTGTGAAACTTTTTAATCTTTAGCTGTAAAAACGAAAGATAATGTTTCACTCGGATCGGTGGTAAGGTATAAGGAGAGAGGAGTGTAAAGAGAGGGGATGAAAATTACAATAAAATTTAACTTCAGAGGGATAAATTTTCCCTAACTATAAAAACTTTCTTGGATAAACTTTCAACGTGGCAAAAGCTATTTGTAGTCCTTTCAAACTTTATTATGTTTTTCTTCATTGCAAACATACAATGCGCAATTTATTGTCATGATATATTTTGCTTCTTTTCTATTCTTTTTTTTACTCTCCTTTCTTGTTTCATTGTAAAAATTCTTTATTGAAAGAAATTTTTATTTATTTCTAATTAGGAAAATTTTTATAAACTATTTTTTTTTATTCTTAATTTTAATATTTATTCTAAAATTAATTTTTAGATATCAATTATTGTGTGTGTTTTTTTAAATAAAAAAAAAATTGAAATGAAAATTGTGAATTAAAATAAGATGAGAATATATACACACTTTGAACAAGAGACAAATGTCAATAAAGCCAAGAACAGATGAATTCCAAACAAATGTTTCTCATCATCATGTTGCAAATGTTGGTGTAAACCAAAATTGACTCAATAGTGTAAACAGTCTGTAGAATTAACGATATGCACGGAGAGCAGTTATCTATCCTATGTGCCATGAGACCAATGCAAAATGGTCCAAAGCTTTCCTAGTGACGGAGGATCATCGGTGGCTGGGAGAACTTTGAGCATTTCAAATGACGTTGCACTATTTGGATGGTTTACTTCCTCACTTTGTATATATAAATACGTGCGTCAGAAATCACCAACGACGACGAGAACTAAACTTAACTTTTTAATTGATTAATACAACTTTCAATCAATTACAATCTTCACTTATATCTGTATCCAAATTAATTATTTTACTGTTCAATAAAAAAAAAAAATGCTAATAATACTAATAATAATTATTAATTTTTTTTTCTAATATTAATACTTTAATAACACCAAATAGTTTTATTTTGTTTTTAAATAACCAAAAAAAATAATATTTCTATTTTCCAAAAGAAACAATAATAAAATACCGAAATTTGTTCGCAATGACAGTGAAATTGCGCATAAAGGAAAATTATAAGACCGCAGAAAACAGTTTTGCCTTTCATGATTGTTGAGAAAATATCACCAACTTCATTTGAATGTTTCCTATATACAGAGGGCGAGTGAATCTAGTGTTTTTGGCCCATTGCCGAAAGTTCCTTTTGGATAGGCCAAAAAAGATTCGAATGTCTTGCTTTAATTTTTTTTTTTTTTTTATTTATATTTATTTATTCCTCCTTGTTTTTTCTTCCTTCTCAAATCTAAAGCTTACGGAAAAAGATAGTAGCCCATACAAGAACACTTTATGAGTCCGGTTTTACGAGATAAAAAATAGATAAGGAGAATCGTTGATGCCAAAAGTCGACTTTTCTTTTTTTTCTTTTTTTTTTTTTTTTTTGGTTCTCCAATACACATGTTGATTGCAAAAAAAAGAGTCCTAAGTCTTTTCATGGTTATCGCGCGCCCTGAGGGGGAAATAGAGCATGGAATACGCGAAATCGAGGAAAGGTGAAATAATGGAAAATCCAGAAGGATAAACATTCTGGCATTTGTGTCTATGTGTGTGTGTGTGTGTGAAGATGGAAGTGAGTTTTCGGATCGTGGCCAATAGCAATTGCAGGAAATGCTATTGGCTTGCTGAGGTCACTTTTGTGAGCCACGAGTAAAACGAATATATATACACACACATACACAGGAACACGTAACAGTCGTCGAGAATGATTGTTTCTCGAGTTGAAACGAGCCTCGTTGTATCAAAGATGAGATCCTGGGGAAAAGATTTTTCGCGAAATCTTCGAACAGGGAGTGATAAAAGATGTGGGAGAAAAAAAAGACAGAGAGAGAGAGAGAGAGAGAGAGAGAGAAGGATGTGTGATATGAAGAGATGTGTGAGAAACTGGCTCGAATTTACGACGATCGCACAATAAAACCTTATACTATAACTAACCAATCTTTCATGAGCCTTCACGCAAACGGTTTTTTTTTACCATCCAAACAGACAAACCATAAAAAAAAGTGACGAAATATGGCAGAATTATTATGTAATTCAAAATAAATTATCGATATCTAGATAAAATGATAGAATCTAAATTTGATGATCTAGATTAAGAAAAATGATATACAAAATTTTAGTGACAGGAATTTTTTCACTTGTCTGACCAAAAAAGTACTATACTACTAAAAATAAAAAAAATAACGAGAATTTTAATTAACAAAGATTAAGTCTGACGAAATCTTAATTTTACTACTGATATCTCGAGAAAAAGAATTTTTTATACTATTTTTTAGTCTGACTAAAATTTACTTTTACTACTGAGAAATAATAATAATAATAATTAAATTGTGTCTGACTAAAATTCTCTACTACTACTGATAATCGACTTGTCTGACTAATACTTAATTCTACTACTGATATCGTTGTGAGAATTTGCAATTTATCAAATGAATTTTTTTTTTTACTTCCAACAGGAAAATAACAAGTTTGAAAATTTTTGACAGACTAAACCTATATTTACTACTAATAATACTAATAAAAAATGATTAAAAAAAAATTTTACTGACATTTTATTGACAATAAAATTACAAAAATTTAAATAATTGATTATTAAAAAGTTACTTTTATTACAAATATTACATTTTCAAGATATTAAACACTTGTCTGACCAAATTTACTTTTACTACTTACAAATAATTTAAAAATTAATATAGTTCATGCTAACTATAACTTACATTTACTACTTTAAAAATACATTAAATTAAACGAGTTTTCTTACTATTTTTATAAGTCTTAAATTTTGTTGCTTTTTTAAAATCTACTTTTACTACTTATAATAAAATAAAATCAAAGATTAACAGAAGTAGAGTTTTCCTCTCAATATAAGTTTACAATATTCTTTCTCTAATTTTCTACTCTCTAAATCTGAATTAGTAAAAATGTTTACTAATTTAAATTAGTAACTCACTTTTTGTTTTAGAATTAGTTAAATTTTACTAATTGTTAGTAAAAGTTACTAATGATTAGTAAAATTTTACTAATTCAGAAGCAAAAAGTGAGTCACTAATTCAAATTAGAAAACATTTTTACTAATTCAGATTTAGAGAGTAAAATATATTTTAAACTATATTTAAAATATATTTTAAATATTTAAAACATATTTTAAATATTTAAAATATGTTTGAATATTTCAAACTTAAAATAAATAAAACTATTTTAATTAAATTCTAAATATTTAAATGAAATTTCAAATATTAAAAATACATTTTGAATATTAAAAATAAATTTCTAAAATATTTTAAAAAAATTATTTTCTAAAACCCAACTTTATGAATACTAAATTTACACTGACAAAAAAAATTTAGTGTTTGCAACAAAATTGTTTGGTTAGGCAATTTTGGTTCTTGTAACCAAATTTTGGTTGGCTGAATCAAAGTTATCTTAACCAAAAATTTAGATAGGCCAACCAAATTATTTGGTTTAATATTATTAAATTTCAACCAAAATTTGGTTACGACAACAAAATAATTTAATTAACACAAAAAAATAGTTTCGTCAAAAAAAGCAAATGATCGTTTGTTGTCCTAACCAAAATTTGGTTGCGACAACCAAATAATTTGATTCGCTCTCAGCTTATAGCTTAAGAGAATAGTTAGTTTAAATTTCTCACAAGGATGGGTAGTCCAGTGGTCAGAACTCCTGACCTTCACACTTAGAAAAAAGATATGTTTCAACCAAATGTACCATTTTTTTAAATTTACCGAATTTTTTGGTTAGTTCAAACAAAATTTGTTTAATTCAAATAAATATTTATTTGATCTAAATATAACTGTTTGGTTTATTTTAATAAATTTTTTGAACAAAGAAAAAATTTGATTGAGCTAAACAAAACGTTTGGTTTATGTAACCAAATGTTTGGTTAACTGTATATCAATGCATTTATTTTGTTGATTTAACCAAAATTTGGTTGCTACAAACGTATTTTTTTCTGAGTGCAATTTTAAAACAGAGGCTCGATCCCCATGCGGAGATGAGATTTTTCAAAGTCCACAAATATTTCAATTGGATAAATATCAATTCAATCTCAAATTGATAATAAATAAATAATGAAATAAATAAAAAAGATAAAAGAAAAAGAAATAAAGAATAAAATTTTAAATTTTACAAAAAAAAATTTTGATCAACCAAACATTTTTGTTGAAAAAAATAACTGTTTGTTTGATTAACCAAAGATTTTTGTTGACCTTACCAAAAGAATTTGGTTGATCTAATCAAACATTTTTGTTATGCCAACAAAAAATACTCAACCGAATTTTTTGGTTGACTCAAACAAATTGTTTAGTTGATTAAATACCAACAAAATTTTTTTATTAGCCCAACCAAATTTTGGTTGCTCTGACTAAATATTTTTCTCAGTGTAACGATAATAGTGATATTGACAATGATAATAGAGAAATATCGTACAGCTATTAAAGAATAAAGCTATCTTTGCATCAAAATCATTAGAGCAATATAGAAATTAATCTATTTTCTATTGACATATACATAATGCATATTGCAATATAAGGAAAGAGATATTACCCAATGAATTTCTCATGAGAAATTAGTCTTGCATAATAATGGCGTTCGATAAACAAATTAGAATTGAGCAAGATGTGGTATGAGGAAATACCATAGAATGCAACATCCTCTATTTGTGGTTACAATTCGATTTTCTCCAACGTAAATCAGCAACGTCTAATTTCCTAACGCCGCTGGGTACCAACATATCAATTTCATTGTATCAGAGACTTGTTGTTTCTCTGTGTATGTATGTATGTGTGTGCGTCTGTATTTTGCTTATATACACGACGACGGGGGTTTTCAAATAAATCACCGCGCAGTCTAATTTCCTAAGAATACCTCGTCGAGTGGAATAATGTTAATGTTAGGAGAACTTCAGAAAATAGAGTTTCAAAGGGATGAGGAAGGAGGAAAGGGGAGGTGGGGGAGGTCTGTGGGCATTTCTTCCTTCCTTACATTTGCCTTGAAATGTGCAAAATGAGAGAATGAGAGTGGGAAAAGTACCAAAAAAGACAAAAGGAAGGAGAGAAAAGAGAAATGAGCGAAAAGAAGAAAGAATTTTTCGTTGAAAGAGAGAGAGAGAAAGTTTCCCCCTCGTGAAGAAAAGGATCATGAGGGTAATTTAAGATAACAAGTTTCCACCACGATTAGCGTAAAATCAAATCACTTCTTTCATCTCCATGACTTTAATTCTACTCATAATTTTCATTCGCTCGACAATTCAACATTTTCAAACGAGTGAAAAATTTGCTTTTTTTCCTTTTCTTTTTTGTGTCTTGTCTAAATCAACATTTTTTGTTGAAATAATTTCTTTTCTTTTTTTATTCATTGTTTCAATATTTTCTTATTTAATTGGAGTCTTTTTCTTTTTTAATTTCATAAGGAATTTCGAATTTTTTATTATTAAAATCTTGTTTGTGGACAGAGTAAAATTTAAATAAACAAATAAGTAAATAAATCAGTTAATAAATGAATAAATAAATAAGTAAATAAATATTAGTATTTGAGTAAACGATTTTCTTTGGCAGACAAATTATTTTTATTAATTTTTTTTTAAGCAGTAAAAGTAAGTGTTTGTCAGACACGAGTGTTTAAATTCTTACAATTGTAGAGTTAGTGGTAAAAGTAAGTTTTAGTCAGACATGAATTTAAAAATGCAAGTTTATTGTTAGTAATAAAAGATTATTATGTTTTAAAAAAAAAATTATTATTCGTGCTTTGTCAGTAGTAAAATGTAGTTTTAGTCAGACTTAGAAATTTAGCATCAGTAGTAGTAGAATACACTTTTAGTCAAATAACATTCTAGAATTATTTTAAGTACTTATAAATATAATTATTTATTAATAAAATAAAATTATAATAATTAATAGAATAAAATAAATATTTACTCTTGTCGGGCGTATAAAATTTTCCATCGAACTATCAGTAGTAAAAGTATGGTTTTGTCAGACACTTTAAACATTCATTATCACAAAATTTTACATTATTAGAAGGAAAAACAATTTAAGTAACACAATTTCCTGTTAATTTATCAGTATAAAAAAAGTACATTTCAGTCCCGCAATTAATCTTTACTTTTTTTTAATATAAATTCAATCAAAATATAAATTAAAGAAAACTATTTTCCAATAGAGAAAAAAAAAATAAGGCCACACGCAGAAATAGTAAAAGAAAAAAGTAATTTCACAAGATAAAAAAGAAGTTATTTAACAAAAAACTATATATATATGTATAAAATGTAATTCTCTGTCGTTTATGAGCCTAGTGAATGATGGCCTAGTAGATAAATAGTCTGCGTGATGAAGGAACATAACTTGTTGCACATAAAAGTCTCGTTCGCAAGTATGATGAAACAACCATTTCATTTTGTGGTGAAAAGATTTGATCATCCTTGAAGGAAATGGTTCTTGAATGAAACTCATTCCTGTATTTCCAAGACAATACTTGTTTATAGGATATAGCTTTTAGAAGAAAGAAAAGCGATAAAGTAGACCGCTTTGGATTTTATTGATCCAACGGTTTAAGATTGTGTGCGCTTGCAAAGAAAAACCCCAAAGGATAATCTTCATCTCACAGGATTCGCCCTCTATATATATAAGTTCACTTGGCGGGTTAAGACTGCCCACATGGAATGAAGAGCGAGGGACTACTACCTTTTTTTTTAACCCGTGATTTAGCCGAGATTCGTGTTGCCGCAAGACAATGATATCCATGTGAGAGTTGAAGAACATGTACGATCCGTGGCGGAAAACTTTTATGATACATTGTACCGAGCAGTAATTAAAACTGGCACGGAACGTGAGTCGCGTAACGAATGATGATTGCGATGATGATAATAATAATAATATGACGAGCAAGAAGAGAGAGAGAGAGAGAGAGAGAAGCGATAATAAAGATAAATACACCAAAATCTAATAATGTGACTTTTGGACTTTTTCTTTTACAATTAAATTACAAATTAGAATCATTCTCATATATATGGGTAAAAAAAAAGAAGTAAAATTCTAACTTTGAAATTAATTAGCCAATAAGTTTCTATATATTGATATAATCTTAATGGCGCTTCAGAAATAAATTTCATATACTTTCGTGAAAACTTTCCAAGAAACTCACTTGGAAAGATTCCCCGGAAAGTGCCCCCTGGAGGTTTTATCAGAATTCCGCCAGAGTTCCAAAGAATTTCCGATAGGATTCCGACGGAATTAGGACTCTAAAAATTTTGAAAAAAATTAATCGGAACTCCATCGGAATACCATCGGAAATTCTTTGGAACTCCGATGGAATTCCAACAGAATTACATTGGAAGTTCCGGCGGAATTCTGATAGAACCACCAGGGGTCACTTTCCGGGGAATCTTTCCAAGGGGGAAATTGCTGTCAAAGTTCGCAAGATTTTTTTTTTTTTTTTCAATTTTACAAGCGACAAATATTTATTTAATTCAGGGTGTCTACTAAAAATCTGAATTAAAATTCCAGGACTTTTCCAGGACTTTCCAGGACAAATTTCTTATTTTTCCAGGACATTAAATTGGATGACTTTAAGGAATAAAAAAATTTTTAATTTAACTATTGTTTTTAGAAATTATTAAAAAATTAATTAATTACTTAAGTAAATTTTGATTTTACTTATTTAATGAATTTTTTTTTTAACTTGATTGATAAAATTAGAAATTTTTGAAAATTTAAAAGCAAAATATAAAAAATTCAAGAACAAAAATTTAAATTCCAGGACTTCCAGGACTAGTAGACACCCTGTTAATTTAAAAAAAAATTATTTAATTAATTATTTATCAAATAAGATTTAAAAAAAAATTTCCATTAACAAAATTTATTTGATATAAATAATCAGTTACTATTATTAAATAAATATTTAATTGAAACGAATAATTTTTCAAATCAAATAAATTTTGTTTCAAATAGAGAAATTATTAAATTGTAAAAAATTGTGTTTTACCCCTTATTTTTGGAGTTGATGGATATTAGTGTAATTTTCGACTCACCTGAAACAAAAGAAAAAAGAAATTCATTAATTATGGAAAAAAATTTTAAACTATGTCAACAACTATGAAACTGAAAAATTTTCACAGCTGTATTGAAACAAAATATATATATTTGTCTGAATGGTATTGAATTTTTAATAAACCGTCAAACAAATATTTGATTTAAAAAATATATATGGAATAGAGAACAAAACATGTTGTTGAATATTTTTCTTATGAAATATTTTTTGTTTTTTTTTTTTTTGCTTTGTTTTTTTTAAATGAGTATAAAGTATTTCCTCCCGCTATAGAGGTATTTGCGACCAGAAGTTTCGTGTCAAGAGGAACAAAATCGAATTTTTCACAACGGATAGTTGGAAATATTCGTTGACAGCTCCATTTCCGGATAAGGAGGGATCCCTTTTTATCAATACCCGTGTCACTCATCTCAACAAGAAAAATAAAAAAAAAAAAAAATTCATATCGGAAATTCCCATTCTATCAACTTCTATGTAAGTAACCTTTTTATATATATATATATATATATATATATAAAAAAAAGAAAAAAACCCCCGATGGGAATGCATTTGCGGAACACTCTTACATCCTGAATCTTGTACGTGCTCTTCTGGAAACCCATCCTTGAATATGCTGCACTATCCTTGTAAGCGAGCATAAAAAGGAATGTCTTTCCTGAAATATGCAATAATCTTAAATCTTGTCAAAGAATAATTTAGTAATTTTTTTTTTTTTATTAATAATTTCCAACTTTACTAAGCAAAGCCTTTTTTTAAAGAATAAAACAACAAAAATTGCAATAAAGTCTCAATCAATTATTATGACAATAAAGAATTTTAATTATAGTACAAAAACAATAATAGTAAGGTACATATTATTATATTAAAGGTTAAATATAAAAGAATTAAAGAATCGTATTACAATTTTAGAAAACTAAAAAAAAAACGCATTTTAATAAGAAATTCATGGAACATCAATAATCAAGAATCTTGCACGTGCTTTTTTGAAGACACAATCTTTGAATATGCAGCAAACTATTCTTGTCGAGCTAAAAGTATAAGAGAATATTTCTTTCTAAAATATTCAACAATCTTAAACTGAGTAATTTATGAATATTCAGACATCGTTCAAGGATGATACTTCTTCTTTTTTTTTTTTTTTTTGCAAATTTCGAGCGAGCTTGTCGTTTATATAAACAGAACATTATAATATTGAAGTGTGAGGGTGTGAAACGTTTAGAAATTTTACAAATATGTTTTAATCAACAAAAGCTGAATGCAAGACTTTAGGGTCAGAATATCAAATGTGAATTAATTCATGTGCCAAAGTGTCTTTAAGGAAAAAAACATTGACAATGTCGACGAAATTCAACAAATTTTCCCCACAAGTGTCGAGTTGCGCAAGCTAATATTTGAAGTTCCTGAAATAGTTATGTGCATGGCTAAGTTAATGAGCTGGTGCTCTAATAATCATTTCCTTCAGGAAGAGCGCATGTCTGGTCTCGAAAATGGAGTGAAAGAGAGCGAGAGGGAGAGAGAGAGAGAGAGAGAGAGAGCAAAATTAGTAAATGCAAGACAAGGGCGAGGAGAAGCTCAAACGAAACTTACGAGAACAAGATGAAGGGAGAAACTACTTCATTTGGCAAGGAACGCTTAATAAGCTACCAGCTAAGCAAGCATCGCCTGAAGCTAATCTTGCTTCCATTCGAAGATTCAACTCAATTCTCAATCATGAATATTTTCACTCCTCGTACAAAAGTTACTTTAGTTGAATTCAAAATATCATTTTCATTTTATAGATAACGTGAATTGTCAAATTTCACAGAGACAGAAAAGGAAAGTATACAAAAAAAAAAATTGATATTTAATTGTTGTCAGTAGTAAAGATCAAGTTATTGTCAGACAGACAGTTAAAGATTTAGTTATTTTATTATTAGTAGTTTCGCAAATTCAGTAATCTCATTTTGCGAGTTTCGTTATCTAATTTCGCTAATTCTGCGACCCTGTTTCGCAAAAAAAAAAAAAAACCGTGACGTAGTTTCACAAGGTCTGTGATGATAGTTTCGAGGAATCTGCGAACTAGTATCGCGAATTCCGTGATCTAATTCCGCGAAAACCATGATCCAGTTTCGCGAATTCCGTTATCTAATTCCGCGAAAACCTTGATCTAGTTTCACGAATTCCGTGATCGTATTTCGCGAAAACTATGATCTAGTTTTGACGAATCCGCGACATAGTTTCGCGAATTCTGTGATCTAAGTCCTCAAAAACCGTGATCTACTTTCGCGAATTCCGTGATCTAATTCCTCGAAAACCTTGATCTAGTTTCACGAATTCCGTGATGGAATTCCGCGAAAACTATGATCTAGTTTTGAGGAATCCGCGACATAGTTTCGTTAATTCCGTGATCTAATCCCTCGAAAACCGTGATCTAATTTCGCAAATTCCGTGATCGTATTTCGCGAAAACTATGATCTAGTTTTGAGGAATCCGCAACATAGTTTCGCGAATTCTGTGATCTAATTCCTCGAAAACCGTGATCTAGTTTTGCGGAATTCGGGACTTAGTTTCGCAATAACAGTGATCTAGTGTGGCGGAATCCGCGACCTAGTATCGCGAATTCTGTGTTCCGATTCCGTGAAAACCGTGATCCAGTTTCGCTAATTCCGTGATCTAATCCCTCGATTACCGTGATCTAGTTTTGCGGAATCCGCGAAATAGTTTCACGAGTTCTGTGATTTAGTTTCGCGAAAACCGTAATCCAGTTTTACGAATTCCGTGTTCTAATTTCTGCGAAAACCGTGATCCAGTTTCGCTAATTCCGTGATCTAATCCCTCGAATACCGTGATCTAGTTTCGCAAATTCCGTGATCGTATTCCGCGAAAACTATGATCTAGTTTTGAGGAATCCGCGACATAGTTTCGCGAATTCTGTGATCTAATTCCTCAAAAACCGTGATCTACTTTCGCGAATTCCGTGATCGAATTCCACGAATGCCATGATCTAGTTTTGCGGAATTCGGGACTTAGTTTCGCAATAACAGTGATCTAGTGTGGCGGAATCCGCGACCTAGTATCGCGAATTCTCTGTTCCAATTCCGTGAAAACCGTGATCCAGTTTCGCTAATTCCGTGACCTAATCCCTCGATTACCGTGATCTAGTTTCGCAAATTCCGTGATCGACTTCCGCGAAAACTATGATCTAGTTTTGAGGAATCCGCGACCTAGTTTCGCGAATTTTGTGATCTAATTCCTCGAAAACCGTGATCTAGTTTTGCGGAATTCGGGACTTAGTTTCGCAATAACAGTGATCTAGTGTGGCGGAATCCGCGACCTAGTATCGCCAATTCCGTGTTCTAATTTCTGCGAAAACCGTGATCCAGTTTCGCTAATTCCGTGATCTAATCCCTCGAATACCGTGATCTAGTTTCGCAAATTCCGTAATCGAATTCCGCGAAAACTATGATCTAGTTTTGCGGAATCCGCGAAATAGTTTCGCGAAAACCGTAAACCAGTTTTGCGAATTCCGTGTTCTAATTTCTGCGAAAACCGTGATCCAGTTTCGCTAATTCCGTGATCTAATCCCTCGAAAACCGTGATCTAGTTTCTCTATTTCAGTGTTCGAATTCCACGAAAACTATAATCTAGTTTTGCGGAATTTGCGAAATAGTTTCGCGAATTCGGTGATTTAGTTTCGCGAAAACCGTAATCCAGTTTTGCGAATTCCGTGTTCTAATTCCGCGAAAACCATGATCTAGTTTTGTGGAATCCGTGATCTAGTTTCGCGGTAATCGTAATCTAGTTTTGTAAATTCCCTTATATAATTTCGCGGAATTCGTGAACGTATACTATGCCGCGAGTTCCGTTATCTAATTTCACGAAAACCGTGATTCCAAATGACAATTCAATCAGACTCAATTTGAAGTACAACAAAAATAAGTCAACGACATAAAAACATGGCGCCATCTTATTAATTTTCATTTCACTTTAAATTAAGTCTGAATTCAACTCATTTTAAATTCAGCTTTTTTCTGTACGTAAATAGTCAAAGATAATGTGTTGAAAATCCTTGAAATTTTGAGAAAATCAGTATTAAATATAACATTAAGAGAAATTATTTGAAAGCACAGCTAAATATATTACTGTATTAAATATTGAATCATCATCATAGTGAATAGAAGAAACGCGAGAAAATGTAAATGGTAACTTAATGAATTTACTCATATAATTAGTTTTCGTGCATATAGCCCTTTATATATATATATATATATATATATATCTTAAGATTTTGTATTACATCTCTAAGGTGTTTTCCGCCCTTTAATTGTGACTCAATTTCTCGTCGCTTGAAAGATTTTTCATTTCCTGGCGTCAGCAGAGAGAGAGAAAGAGAGAGGGAGTGTTACTGTTTGCACACGGAAGACAGTATTTACACAAACAAAATTAGATAATTCCGTGAACCCAACACACGCGACGACTGCAAGGTGGTTTACAGAGAGATGGGAATTGAAACGTATTAACAGTTTCTCGCGCGCGCCTATCTACTACATGGGAAACTCCTTACACGCTGATGCTCCCGTTCCCGTCTGATGTTAGTAGTGCAGACTCTCTCCTTCATTACGGGAAGTGCAACCAAGTTCTCTGGTATTGAAACACACTATGACGCGCGACACCTATCTCACTCTCTCTCTCTTTCTCTCTCTCGCCCTCTCTTATATACTCACGCTTTATGCACATATGTCGTTCACCGTTGTTTCTGTTTATCTTCCTAGCCTTCACCACCACTGAAATCGTGTGTCACATTTCTTGCTCCTTCGCTCACATTATATATAAACTTGATGCAAAACCGACTTATAGTATAGTGAAAATCAGCTTTGTCATGTACATGTCTTTATGAGTAATTAATAATTAACTTCTGATGCCTTATTTATACCTAAAACATTTTCATTATTCAGGGTTTGCAAAAAATTACCCTATTTCTCTCATGGATATTTTTTTTTACTAAATAGAAATTCGACATTTTTTTTCTAACGTATTTTTTTACTTTCAGTTATTTAATTCTATTTCCATTTTTACCATTCTACTTCCAATTTCACTATTCCACTTTCACTTTCACTAGTTTATATCCACTTTTACTAGTCTACTTCAACTTTTACCATTCTACTTTCAATTTCACTATTCCACTTTTACTTTCATCATTCCACATATACTTCTCCCATTCCTCTTCCATAATTCCACTTTCACTTCTACCATTTCTCACTATTTTGGTGATAAATAAGTAGAAATAGTAGAATAGTGAAAGTAAAATAGTGGAACAGTGGAAGTGGAACAATTGGAAGTGGAAATAGAATAGTATAAGAATAGTGGAAATGGAATGGTGAAAGTGAAAGTGGAATTACATAATGGACCCCCTGTTATTTTCACCTATTCCAATTGTAAATAATTTCTATCCAATATCGTACATTATTATTTAAAAATTTCTTCTTTATTTTATATTTTTTTCTATTTATTTTTTTATTTATATTTAATTATATTTATTTACATATAATTTATAAATTATTAATCTCCATTCAAGAATTAAAGAACCAAAATTTAAGCCACAATGCCACATTTAATTATTAATTTTGCAGTATAAATAACCAAAACATTTATGAGAACAGACATTATAATAATCGTATTTATTCTCCCGTGAACGTGAGAAACATAATTTGCAACGAAAGGGATAAACGTAACTCAATGTTTTGAGCTGTTTTATACATATAAGTCAAAATCTACTTGGTTAAGCGTCGTTCATGTTGAAAAGGATTTGAATCATGGTGGAGTGCATTTTACTTGGCGTGTGGGAGTAAAAAAATAAAAGTAACTCTTTTTCTCACCAACTCTTGTGACAAAAGAAATGTCTTTCACGAAAGACAATTTGTGTGCGAAAATTTACAAAATGAAGAGAGAAAGAGAGAGAGAGAGAGAAAGCGTCGTCAGCATTCATGGAAATCGCGTGAAACGTTAATGTCCGGTGGATTATAACCCGACAATAAATTACGCGGGCGAAACGACTATAACACAACTCCTCGCTTGTGAATGTGTATATATATGTGTGTTTCGAACGAGCGAAAATGTCGCAGGAACTATATTAACCCACCACCATATAATTCAATTTCGCACGCCGTTCGCTTTTCCCTACATGCCACACTGCTTTTCGAAATATACACGCGCCAGCTTTACATTTTAGTTGTTGTTGTTGCTGTTGTTGTTTGTTGTTGTCTCTCGAATTGCTCATTTTTTATGCTCTCGAAACATTTTCTTCACTAACTAGAAATTCGACTCAATTTTTTTTTGTTTGTGTACTTTACAGCTATAATTAAATTTTTAATTACAAAGATTAAATAAAAAAAAAATTTTTGTTTTAATTTGAAAATTTTCAAATTTTTTTGTTAGATGAAAAAATGGTTATTTGTGTAATTAAAAAATATATATATATATATATATATTTATCGAATTAGATCAGCTGTCACGTAAATTGTTATTCTCTGGATTTAAGCGGTCACTCACCAGTTTCACCACAAATTCAATTAATGAATGCAACAGTGTTAGCATACGGAAACCTTGTTTCTCGTGTATTGGAAACATTTTGGAATACGTTTTAGGGGGAGAATATCAAATTATCCGATAATAGATGCTGGGCTGGGTACCTTTTACTCAATGTGGGCAGCATCAAAACGAGAGAGAGAGAGAGAATGATAAAACAGTAAAATGTTTTTGCCTGTTTGTTGTCAGTGTGGTGGGTTTTCTCGTCCGAGTTATTCTCTCCAGAATGATATTGTTTCGTGGGGATGTAAAACGTCACGACGCTCCTACCTCGTTGAAAATAAATGGTACTTCCGCTTTTCTACCATTTGTTTTTCCTTCTGTGTTTCACATCGACCAAGAATGTTCGCATTTACGAGTTGTCTCCCTCCCCTCCCCTTCCACTATTTGCTTCCTTCAAGACGTTACATTTTTTTTCAAATACAAATCAACTATGAGAAACTTAAAAAAATTTATTATTTTTACAAAAGAAGGTAAAAAAAGGTTAAAAAAGGTTTTAAATACAAGAATTATTTTTTAAATGAAATAAATTTTTTTTGGGGATAGAAAAAAAGAATATAATTAAATTACAACAAAATGCAGAAATATGTTGAGGAAAAAAGTTTTATTGAATGGATCGAACATACTTCTTTTTACGCAGTACTCCATCTACGGAACATTAACTTTTTTAATTTAGTTAGAAGGATAATTTATCAATATTAACTCTAAGTGAATTAAGGGTGGGGGGGGTGTAGATTGGAACACCGATCATTCATTTAGAAAGCTAGATTATTAATCTAAGTCGCGGTAAGTGATCGAGATATGAAAGGAAGAACTGAGAGAGTGAGAGAGAGAGAAACCAAGAGAGAGAGAGAGAGAGAAAGGAGGGGGGTAAAGAGAGAACTTGGTCTCTTTGCAAAGCAATGAACTTCTGCGTTACTCTTAATCCCGGTTCAGTTCAAAGTTACACGAGTTATGGTCCTGATTCCTTCGAACTTGGCTGGAATTGGCTATACACAGGAAGAGCCAGCCTCAGAAGCGCGGGATTACACTCCCATTCGAAACTTATTCTCGATGACCCAGAACCAGTTCGATTCCACACGATTCGTTGCTAACCACTCGAATTAAAAGTTTATTGTATTTCCCTTGAAAGTACTTTTACGCACCTGGCATATAAATTGCGAATCAGCAAAAAAAAAAAAGAATTCTCATTTTTCTTCAAACTTCTTTTTTAATTCAGAAAATTGTCAAAAAAAAAATTCATTCCATTTAAAACTCAAAAAAAGGCAATTTTTTTCCCACGAAAAAATACAAAAAAAAAATGTATTTACAAATTCTCAAAAAGTAAAAATTCTTATTTTTCTCAAGTTGAAAACTTACATAAAAATGTTGGAACAATAAAAATGTAATGAAATAAAGTAGGAGAAGAGAGATTTTTGCCTTATCAAAATGTTCAATCAAATGGGATTGGAAGACGAAAGGACCTTTTGTAAAAGGATATATATATATATGCGCGCGCGTATACACTAAAACTGTTTCTGAAACTTTGAGCAATCTATCTTAGAACTCACATTGCCCACCACCCCCTCCTCCCACCGCTTTTCCTCAACCCCCCTTTTAATGCAACCTACGAAGTTTCTGTCTCCTTCATTTCATAGGTAAACGTTGCCGCTTTCCAACGTCCGGACGCGCGAGAGTTTGAAACAGTGCAACTTCTACATGGGCCATATATTTTAATTATACACACCACAAAAGCCATATACTTTCTGCAATATTCGTTCTCAAAAAAAAAAATACATGAAAAAAGACGAAGATCCACATAGAATATACTGTATATATATATATATATATATATATATATATATATATATATATAGGAAAACTGTGGGATAAACTTTAGAAAACAAATATTCCGTGACGACGACAAAACTTCACTATATTTTGTAAAAGATTTTTTTAAATGAATTCATATTTGCAAAATAATTTATTTTAGATGTCAAAAGTGAAAAAAAGTTAAAGAAAAGGCAAAATTGGGGAAATTTTGTAAATTTAAAGACAAAGTAGCAAGGGAATTTTTTGTCAGACGAAATTTAATAAAATCGTCACATTTTTAAGTAGTATAAACTGTATTAGTCAGACAAATAGAAAATTTCTTATTAAAAGTATCATAAACGTAAGTTTTTGTCAGGCAAAAATGGTTACATCTTGTAATTTTATAATCAGTAGTTTCAATAGATTTTAGTCTGACATGGAGATTTCAGTTTTCTTATTTTAGTAAAAGTGGAAAAAGTAAATTTCAGTCAGACAACGATTTAAATTTTGCAATTTCAGCATAAATACGGTGAAAGTAAATTTTGGTCAGACAAAACGGATAATTATTTTGTAATTGACTGATCGTAGTAAATGTAAGTTTTAAGAGTAAGTTAATATAATTGTTCCATTTTCGAAATCAGTAGTTTAAGTAAATTTTAGTCAGACGATTTAAATTTTGCAATTTTAGTATAAGTAGTAAAAGTAAATTTCAGTCAGACAACAATTAAAATTTTGTAATTTTAGTATAAGTAGTAAAAGTAAATTTTAGTCAGACTTATAATTCTTGTAAATTTAGTGTCAGTAGTTTAAGTAAATTTTAGTCAGACTTGTAATTCTTGTAAATTTAGTGTCAGTAATTTAAGTAAATTTTAGTCAGACAACGATTTAAATTTTGCAATTTTAGTATAAGTAGTAAAAGTAAATTTTAGCCAGACAACGATTTAAATTTTGCAATTTTAGTATAAGTAGTAAAAGTAAATTTCAGTCAGACAGCGATTTAAATTTTGCAATTTTAGTATAAGTAGTAAAAGTAAATTTTAGCCAGACAACGATTTAAATTTTTCAATTTTAGTATAAGTGGTAAAAGTAAATATTAGTCAGACCTCCAATTTCTTGTAAATTTAGTGTCAGTAGTTTAAGTAAATTTTAGTCAGACAAATAAAATTTCTCAAGTTGTCAATAGCTTTAGTTCTTGTTTTAGTTTGACAAATTTCCAAATCATGTTATTAAAGTATCAGTAGAAACATACATTTAAAGACAGAAAAATCACAAATTCCTTTTATTAAAATATTAGTAATAAAACATAGTTTTAGTCGGGCGACAATTTAAAAATTATTGTCAGTGGTTAAAAACTGTTTTAGTCAGACGAATAGAAATTTCATAGAATTAAGAAATAAGTAGTAAAACTACGTTTTGGTAAGCAAAAAATACTAATCTCTTTACTTAATAAATTTTTTTAAAATTCAGTAGTAAACGTAACGTTCAGTCAGACAGAACGAAACTGTTGTAATTCTTAGAATTTTACACGATCAGTAGTAAAAATAAGTTTCAGTCAGAAAAATTATTTATTAGTCAGATACACAGACACAACGGTTAATTCTAATAATTTAATTATCATCAATAGAAAAAAAATGAGATTCTGTCCAAATTTCTCAATTATTTCAAAAATAAATTAATATCAATAGTAAATATCAATTTTCGTCGGACAAATAATTTTAATTACTACTTATTTTCATATATTCCCATGTATTAATAAACCTGAATAAAATAAATATCCCTGAAAATTGAGACAACTTTCAACGACTAGAAATTTCTCTACACTCTAGAATACTAATTAGTAAATAAATTTCAATTACCCTTAATTCCACATTTCTAAAATTACATAAATATATACATAAATGATATCGTATTTTTTTTAACGATACTTTCAAAAAAAAATTTGCAAATAAATAGAAAAAAAAACGTGTAGACTTGGCTGTTAAAAAAATGTTGACCTAATTTTTTTTTTTTTTTTATACCTTGAACATTCGTATATTTCTATGAGGTATTCATGTTTCAGTGAACAAACCTTGGTTTACAAACTGGTTTCTAGAACTTACCAAATTAACGTTCCGTTAACGTAACCCACGTTCATAAAGCTCGTTGGATATAACTTTTGAGTTACTCGAAAGGAATTTTGCATTTCACTGTGTTTCCCCTCCCTACCTCTTCCTTCTATTTCCAGTTTTCCGACGAGTCAAATAACAAACCTAAATTGCGCACTTCTTGTGCATTAATGCAAATCTTCTCATTAAAATTGTAATCTTATTGCGTGAGTGTATAAACTGATTAAAATATAACCAATTATAAGTTTCTGTTTAAAATTCCCCTCAAACAAAATTTCTCTTCTTGAATAACAAATAAGAGAAGATTTCTTAATAAGCTACATTGAAAACATTTTTATTCAAAAACAACTTTTTTTTTCTATTATTATAATTTTTGCTTTTAATTTTGAAATTTTTTTTTTTTAATTTATTTTTGAAAAATTTGCAAAATCTAATTTATTTAATTATAAATGGAATATTTTAGAAATATTCCACTAAAATAATTTTTCTATTATGATGTTTAAAACTATTTTTTCTTTTATAATTTTTTTTTTAAATCTATTTTAATTTACTGTGGCATATAACTATTTTTTTTTGTTTCTTTGCATATATTTAAAAACATTGGAGACTATTTTTTTCAGAAGTAATCCTAACTCGTATAGCTGCTGGATTAATTAAAGTTTATTCTTTCTTAATTTAAAAAGTTGCGATTTTTGCGCGGCATTTAGCTCTTAAATGAAAACAGCAATCTTCGCGTTCCTTCTAAAGAGAATTTAGCACGCGACAGCAATTATGTTTTAGTAGTAGGAAAAAAAAGCCCCTGCGTTCGGTTTACCACAAACATTAATTTCAAAGTAAAACAAGTTTCTTAGTTGGCATTTACGTGCATCCTTGAACCATTAAATTTCAAAAAAAAAAACCTTTTGTTTCCCACTTATAATTTACAAAAATTTATAATTTTTTTTTCTTTTGTAAAAAAAAATCTAAATATTTGCTTTTTGTCAAAAACCGTTTTCTTTTTATTATTTTTATAATAAAAAGGCCTTGTACAATCAATATTTTTTCGTTTTTTTTTCTAAATCCAAAAAAAGTTAATTAAATATTAAATATTTTAATTTTTTTTATTTTTCGCCACTAAATTTCAAACTAATTATTCTATTTACCATCTCATATTTTTTTTCTAATTATCCCAAAAAGTTAATTTTTTTAATTTCTTTCCTCCGACACAAAAAATTCGCAATATTTTCTATACTTTTTCGACGGGAGTAATTTCTCTTTTCACAGGATGATTTCTTTAAAACTGAAATTTAACAAAATTGGAGGACAGGGCAATTTCAACACGTTTTGAGCCTCGGAATAAAACCGGAAGTTGTTCATCGCAGGGTGAGAGAAGCGGGGGGGGGGGGGGTAGTTAAGGTTTTGGACCAGAGATGAAGTGCGGAGAGAAACGTACAGATAATTGGTTTTTGCCGACAGCAAATCGGAAGGGCGAATTACTGCAATTGAGGGTTCGTGATTCCCTCGGACAGTTCTACAGATAATAAGAGTTTCCCGCGAAGGAGAAACTTGCTTGTTAGAAGACCGGAAATGAGTGTCATCGATAAAAAGAAGAGGGCTCGCTTGCAATTTTTCCTTGCACGCTGCTTGAAATAAAATTCAATTTCCGTACACTGACCGACCCTCATCGAAAAACCTTTTATACAAAAAAAAAAAGAAAAAATGCTACTATACTCTACAAAAATAGAGGAAAAAAATAAACCAAACCAACTTCTAACCAAAAAGTAATAATACCATATTATTATTATTATTATTATTAACTTTCTTAGAATTACGTTTCAAACATAATGGAGAATAAAAAACAAAAAGAAGAGATTTATTTTTGAATGAATAATAAAAAAATACTAAAAGAATTGAGTAACAGTTAAAAATAAAATTCTAAATGTAATTTTTGAACTGGAAATTGTAAAGAGCTTTCTTGGGCATTGGGAAAAGTAGAGTATTCAAAAGGCCAAGCAAAAGTCGATAGTACCAGCGACAGATTTAAGGTTCTCTCACTGGGAGCAAAAAATCTTCATTTCGTTCGTGTAGAATAGAAAGAGAGTCAGAAGACTTGTAAGAAAGAAGACAGCAATGAAGAAGAAGTATTAGAAACCTTGGTATGGGAAAGAGATCGGTGGAAAGGCTTCGGGACACTGAAGGGAAACGATTGAACGTTTCGTATCAATGCTGGATTCGAAGCACACACACACACACACACATACACACATACAAAAAGAATTACAAGCAAAAAAACCATCACCCCTTTTTCTTTCTTTTTTTTTTTTTTTTGCTTCATTTTTTATATCCCAACTAAAGAAGAAAAAGATATCTCTTCACACGAAAATCTTCACTTAAATTCTCATATTTCATGGCTATATGAACTTAATTATAGAGTTGCATGAATTCTTTTTTAAAAAAAATTTTATTTTCCTTTTTATTAATAAAAGAAATGTATGAATTTTCACTGAACAGTAAATTTATTTGTTCAATAATAAGAAAATAAAAAAAATTATTTATTTACTTTTTATTTCCTTCTTTTTAGCAAAATTCTTTTATTCTCTGCATTTATTCTTTATCGTTTGTCAAAACGATTGACAATTGTGAAATTTTCTCACATTCAATGAAATGAAAATTAATTGTATATAAAAATTATTAGACCATATTCTTTATGCTAAAAAAAAAATATATAAAAATTTTTTATTTCTCTCTCTCTTTATATATTTAGAGTCGTTCTTGAATTTTCCATTTCTATCACCTAAAGATAAAAACCAACTCCAGCTGCATTCTTAGACTAAAACTTTTCAATCGATAACACTTACTTTCAGGGGAAAGAATTTCTCGTAAAATTTATAGACCCTTTGTTTTAAACAGAAAATAGATCAAATCGACTTGAAAAATTATATCCTTTTTCTTTGGTCTCTCTACCTATATATAATACTAAAATCTTCGTTTTCATTCTTTGGATTAAAATAGATTATTGATGAAAACATTATTGATAAAAAAAAAAAAAAATGATAAAAATTAATTTAAAAAATAAAAAAAAATCATAAAATTAATAACAATATTAATTGAAAAATTAATAAAAAAAAATTATAAAAAAATTAATAAAAAATAGATTTAAAAAATTGATTAAAAAAAAATTATTTTTCAAAAATAATCGTTATTAATTAATAAAATTGATTGAATTTATAATTGTGAAAGTTTTCTACACTCTGGAAAATACACGATGAAACGCTAACCGCAATGGAAACAGTTGTGAGTGACACGATGGTTAAAGTAATCATGTGGAACATCAAAGCAACGTGTTACAAATTTCCACAACTTAAGGAATTCTCTCTTTATAAAACGTGTGCAAAAGTAGAAATTGAAAATTTTCTCTTAAATTTTACTTTATCAATTTAAAATCATTTTCTATTTATTTTTTATTTATTTTCTATTATATTCAAATATTTTTGAAAATATATATATATTTTTTTATTTTTCATTTTTCTCTATTGTCAAAAAATATTCCCTAAAAAATATCTATCATGTAAGAAAAATTTTTCTAAAAATTCAAAAGAAAAATTCCTATCAAATTCCCCGAAAAAAGAACGAAAAAAAATTTTCATATAACAATTAAATAAAGAAATAAATTCAGGTTAAAAGTGCAATTGCACCGTCATAAATTGTATTGCATCCTGCGGTAATCGAGTACTTGAATGGGATTAAAATGTATTTTATGTTTATAAATGAAAATGAAAATGTCACTCAATAATATTGATTTTTCATTGATAGAATGGGAGCGGAAAAGAGAAGCATCATGATACATTTTTCTCTATCTATTGTTGATGTGTTTATTAAATCCTTAACCCTATATAACAAAAAGCATTGCAGGAAAAGGGAAAAAGTCTCTTTTGTATCACTCGATAGAACTTTAATGACAATGAAACTATATAGAGCTTCCCAACATTCACTTAAATGTAGTGGCATCGTAAATGCAACTCTCTCGTAATTGTTGCTCAGTACCTACTTTCTACGCTATCCCAGTAACTTTACCCAGTTTCCTGGCCTATTTACTAACTATTCACGAGTTTAGATACTGAAAAAGGCAAATTGCAGATATAAAACTTTCCTATATATAGATGAAAAAAAAAAGAAAATTTATCTTTCAAATCCTTTTCGAAAAAAAATTCCAACTAAATTAAAATAAAATAATAAACTTTTTTTCATGAAAAAAATATAAAAATTCTTTTTCTAAAAGAAAAAACCATAATTGATTTCATGTTTTTGTTTACACATTCTTTATAACGATGTTAGTATCCTAAAGGCTAAAGTATAATCTCAAAAAAAAAAAAGAAAGTTTCAAGTATATACAAGGTAGTGTTTTAGATTTGTTCAATAATTCATGTGAGTACTTAGAGGGGCTTCTTTGCTTGATGTTTCAGGTGGAGACATAAGAGTGAATGTCATAGTGCCTAAGGAAGCCGAAGTTGGCACATCCATAAATTTAAAATGCGAGTGGATTCTCAGTAAAGGGGATACTCTTTACTCGGTAAAATGGTATAAAGACGATCACGAATTTTTTCGATACGTTCCCGACCAGAATCCAAAAATTCAAACATTTCCATTAAACGGAGTCTATCTTGACGTAAGTACACTCTTAACGTAAATTTTTTCAAAACCCTTAAAAAAAAAAAACCTCATTTTAATTTTAATGAAAGCATGTTTGATTTAAGCCGCATGGAAATCACATTTTCTTGAGAATTTTTATTCTCAACTAAGTTTTTTATCTTCAAGATACCGCGAGAGAATAGAAAAAAGAAGGAAATGAATACAAAGTAAAGTGAATAAAAGATATTATCAAGAGAGAAGGATAGAGTAAAAAAAAACATGACGAAACGTAAGTTTTAATTTGATAATGAGCTTTAAATTAATCATGCTTTTAAGAAAATTATACACTTGAGAAGAAAATTTTGATATAAATATTTAAGTAAATTTTAATCTGATGTACGTTTTTTCCCCTCTATATATATATTATATCTTGATTGTATTTTCATTTGCTTCCTGTAATAAACTTAGGAGATTGTATGATATACCATCTATCCTTATGAGAAGAAAGTTTTCAAGTTTGATGGGCGTCTTTATAGTATCTTAAAAGCGTTTTAAAACTTCTGAACATCTCATCATGATCACTTCAAAGTTTCTAAGTTCTAAAGACGAGCGCCTTTCAGATAAAAATATTACAAAACTATAATAATTTTTGATAATAAAAAAATGAAACAAGACTTCAAAGTATAAAAGTCGACAGCTAAATACAGTTTTTTTTTCCCCACAAAATAAATCTCAATTATCTTTTAATTTATTTTTTGTAAATTTATTTTATATTTTATAAAGTATTCAATCCAATTCGATAAATTGATACCTTCAACCTTTGAATTAAAAACAATAAAATTCTAAATATCGTATTTTTAAATAAAACAGACAATTCTTTTTTTTTTTGAAACTAATTAAATATAATTTGAAATTAAGATAATTGCGAATTTAAGGAAAATAACCTCTTACAACGATAGATGGGTATAGTATTATCTTGTCAGATGACACTCGAACTACGCTTCGGGCAATGTAATGCGCTATACATCTTTCGTAATTCTCTTCTCCTAAGGAATTTGGCAGGATTTGCATTTAGACGACTCACATCTCGACGTTGGCTCGCCATTTCCGACTCGTGGGAATAATCTACAACGGAACCTTTACAAACCCAAGGAGAAGTACTTCTCCCCCAGAAAGATATACTGCACGTCGAAAATGCCCTGGATCGCATTACCCAAGGCATAATATAACTCGCCTCCCCCACCCCCCTCCCCCTTTTCAACCCTCCTTTTAACCATCACGAAAAATTATGTAATGAAGCGAACTACTTTCACATGAAATATTTTCCAAGATATTTATGTCTTATATATATATAAATATACTCATATGAAATTATTTGCCTACCGAAAATTTCGAGAATGAAAGTGATTTGGAAATATTAAAAATTCCTCAGCTTCATTTTTTTTGTAAAGCCAGACTAGAATAACAAAAAGTTTTAATTTAAGATTTTTTTCAAAAATCTCTTTTCAAAAAACTGATAAAAAAAATTGATAAATTATAAACAAAAAAATATGTCTGTAATAAAAAATGGAAATACTTTGAAAATCGAAATAAAAATTCTAAATGAGAAATATTTACTCTCTAAATCTGAATTAGTAGTTTTCTACTAATGAAATAGTGCGTATTCGTTTACCAATTGAATTAGTAACAGTTTTGACTCTTTTTTAGTAGAAAACTACTAATTACTAGTAGAAAACTACTAATTCATGGAGTAAATCGTATTTTTTACTATTTTAAATTAGTAAGCCGATTTACATAAAGAATTAGTAATTTTCTACTAGCAATTAGTAGTTTTCTACTAAAAAAAGAGTCCAAAACTGTTACTAATTCAATTGGTAAACGAATCCGCACTCTTTTATTAGTAGAAAACTACTAATTCAGATTTAGAGAGTAGTCATGAAGAATCGAACCTTCGTTATCTTGTTTATTGAGAAATCGAGTATGGAAACCACTCACCTACTCTCTAAATCTGAATTAGTAAAAATGTTTACTAATTTAAATTAGTAACTCACTTTTTGCTTTAGATTTAGTTAAATTTTACTAATTGTTAGTAAAAGTTACTAATGATTAGTAAAATTTTACTAATTCAGAAGCAAAAAGTAAGTCACTAATTCAAATTAGTAAACATTTTTACTAATTCAGATATATGGAAAATTTCAATTTTCAAAAATATTAATTTTTAATGAAACACGCGAAAAAATAAAGTAGAATTTTTATCCCGCATTTCGGTATAAAAATTAACTGCAACAAATTTTATCCTAGTTAAAATCGAATTGGTTAAAATTACCTGCAACAAAATTTATCCATCATTTTTTCAGTGATAATGCAACGAATTTTAAACTATAATTGAAAGTTTTCTGAATTATTTCGTCGGAAAATCTCTCTCTCTCTCTCGAAAAAAACCATAAAATGTAACACACGTTATATACATAAAATTATCTTACTCAAAAAATTGGATTTTCCCCAGAGTCGAGTTGATATCAAAGAAGCATCGTGTGCGATGCTTTTTCAGGAAGCATTTCCATTTAGAGGAAGACCTCTTCCTAGCAAAGCTGAGGAACAATACAAATGTCGTGTGAGCCACTTCCTCTTTGACCAAGTACAAAAAAAAAAAAAAGAAAAGAAAAAAAAAACTCTTTCCTTTTCCACGAGAGAAATGAAATGGCTGGCCGTAAAGTGGTGCAAGGACGAAGACGACGACGACAACGATCACGATCAGGGGGTTTCTTTCCTCTGTGTATATGTATATATAGGTGTACACGGAATTCAATGCAATCAATCTTTTCTCACATCCTTGGGTACAGTCTGTGTCTGAATCAAGAGTTCAAGCTATTTTCACCAAATGCCAAAAGACCTAACACTACGTCTATTTTTCTCTCTCTCTCTCTCTCACTCTTCCACAGGTAAATTCGGAATAATTTCGAATGTCGACTGTACAACCATCCGAAAGCTAGCTTTCGACTCGATTCGTCTTCTTGGCATTGCCGACGACCTCAGCAGCATCAGAACTACTAAAATGGCTCGGAACATTCGTACAAACGAGGCACTAGGGTTCGTTTTGTTACCCCTCAGAGAGAATGAGAATTCCTCCCGCGATTTTACTCAGTAGTTTACTACCTTTCTTTTTTTTTTTTTTTTTTTTTTGCCCCCACCTCTAGAAATTTGACAAAAAATTCCTCGCTTTGGTATTTTTCAATGTTTCGAAAAACAAAAACATCACGTTTGCTTTTAATACTCGACAATTTCAAAAATTTAATTACTTTTTTAATTGTTTTTCCACCATTTTTCAATATGGCTTTCAAAAACCGCTATTTGTCCTATTTTTAGAAAAGAATTTTGTATTAATTAATTTTAAATAAAAAAAATATAATATAAAGGAATAAAAAATAATAATAAAAAATAAAATTACATATTTTTACTTTATCTAATTAAAAAAAAAAAAAACAATGAACTCGCTGAGTTGAGTAAACAATATTTCCGCAAGATCATAAAATTTGCATAAACATAAACATCAAAATACTCTCATTTCATCTTAATAAAATTGCCTCATGCAATAAATTTATCGATAAACAAATCATAATTAAAAATTTAAAGACAAACACATAACATTAACAAAAAAAATATATATATTTTAGAATAATATTAAAAATAATAATATACAGTGTTTTCTTTTTTTTTATTTTATTATTATAATTTACTACTTTTTTATACAAAAGGACATATTTTCCCCTCTATTGTAAGCCAATTTATATTATCAATAATTTAAAGAAATAATAATAAACATAATAATAGCAATGCAAATAATAAAAAAATGAAAGGAATAGAAAACAATAGTTTAATAATAGTTAAAAGAATATAAAATAAAAGTAAATTTCTATAGAAATAAAAACGACTTTAAACAGAACATATGAAAAAAATAATCGAGGTAATTAAAAAAAAAAATGAAAAAAAAGAGCGAAAATAAAATTCTAGAAAACCAAGAGCGAACGACTCACGAGTCAGGTTGTAATTTCATTTCATACTTTTATCCACGTAAATTTATCACTTGCTACCGGACGTCCGGTTTAATCTACTAATTTGCGTTATACAGAGAGTGGGTGTCTTCTCCTTCTCTCTCTCTCTCTTTCCCCTTATGTAGGTAATGTGCTGCGTCGGCCTGCACACGTAAACGTGCAGTGCGAAAGTAACGAATGTGAGACGGCCCCGACGGAATCACGAAAACGTGGTTTGCAACATTCTCTTTTGTCCGCCAAACACAAGCCAAGGGAAAAACTCACTTTGAAAAATTATGCTTCATTTTCTATGTTGCCACCGACAATTTTCCACATTCAATCCCCCTTTTTCTATATATATACATATATGCCTCATGTGGAAAAGTTACACAATTTTTGAGTGACACTTCTAAAATGAAATATCATACATGAACATATATACCTATCTATGGTAACGGCACCAGTGAAAGAACATTTAAGGAAATGCATACTTTTATCATTTATTATTTTTGAATGCAGTTATTAAAAATTTTTTTACCAATTTTTTTTCGATAGCTAATTAAGTGTAGAATGCGAAGGTCATATTTAATTTTCATAAATATAAGATGTTAATTAAAATTTTAATTAATAAGTAAAACATACCTATTTCACCAGTGAAAGAACAAATTGTCTAATGAAAGAATTTTCTGCATCCAGTGAAAGAACAATGTGAAATATATATTTAAAATATATTTAAAAAATATATTAAAACAAAGATAAAGTAATCAAATGTTTGTAATATACTAAAATAAAGGTAAATTAATGATAATTATGAATATTTTTTAACTAAGTTTGCGGAATCTTATTTTTAATTGAAAATGCATTTATAACCTACAATCAATCATCTAGTTGCAATTTATTTTGACAATATTATTGTAACCTAACAGTGTTAACCTATTTGATTTTTTCATTTTTTTGTTTAACTTCAGACTATTCGTTGAAGGTGTTCCTTTATTGGATTGCATTGGAACCAGTGAAAAAACATTTCTGTTCTTTCACTAGTAAATAAAAAAAAAAAAAAACCCAATAACGGAATTTGCTTTTCTTATGGCAAATTAATATTTTATTAGCTTTTAAATGAAAAGAAGTATTTCTAATACACAAGATAAATTTAGTTTAAAGAAGACCGACGATTTAAGGCAGTTTAAATTAGTTAAATGTGAAAAAAGAAATAACGTGTCAGAGAAGAGTTCTTATTGTTGAAGATAAATTTGCAACACAACATTTTTAAAAATTATTTTTTATAAAATTTACGTGTTAACTCTCTAGGTATCTTAGATACTAAAGACGTAAATTAAATAAGGAACATAAAAATATATAATTTATAATACCAAATTGCTTATTACACTAATTAGAATGCAAAACATGAAATTTGTTCTTTCATTGGTGTCAGTTCCTTCACTGGTGCCGTTACCCTATATATAAAAATTCTTCATTTACCCCGTTTTTATCTAAAACAGTATCTATATATTTATAAATATTTTATATATATATATATATATATTTTAATTATAAATCTATATATAAATTGTTCTATTTAGACATCTGCTACAATTTTTTTGAAATATAAAATTTCTAACAATAAGTCATTATTTGTTAAGTTTATGAATGCGTTAAACTTTTGACAAGATTCGATATATATATATATATATGTTCTGTCGAAAATTGCAATTAACAAAGTTTAAATTTACCCAAGAGCGCGTCTCATTTTCTCGTATCAATATCGAACCATTCAAATATGTTTGTACGCTCTCGATACGTCAAGTACTAACGTTGAATTTCCATTAAATTCCCCCCCGTCTTGTGTAATTTCCGGCCACGTGATCGGCATGTTATAAACGAAGGTTCTATACTGAAAACAGCTCCTTATAATATATCGAAAAGCAACTTATGCCAAAGACACGAGGGACATAAAAAAAAAATATAATTTGAAAAAAAAAATAATTTTTTAATAAAAACTTCCAAAATTTTTTTTTTCTTTTAAATAATTTTGAAAAACAATTTTTAATAATTCTGTATTAAAACAAATTATTTTTACACATATAAAAGGAATTGTTACACTGATAATTGATTTGTTACTCTCTAAATCTGAATCAGTAATTTTCTACTAATGAAAGAGTGCGGATTTGTTTACCAATTGAATTAGTAACAGTTTTGAATCTTTTTCAAGTAGAAAACTACTAATTGCTAGTAGAAAACTACTAATTCATGAAGTAAATCGTATTTTTTACTATTTTAAATTAGTAAGCCGATTTACTCTATGAATTAGTAGTTTTCTACTAAAAAAGAGTCCAAAACTGTTACTAATTCAATTGGTACACGAATTCGCACTTTTTCATTAGTAGAAAACTATTAATTCAGATTTAGAAAGTAATATAGAAGTAATAAATTTTGTTTATGCAATAAATTTTTTTTTTGTTTTATTCAGTTTTTTCACACGGAGAAAAAGAAAAAGTAATTTTTACTACTTTCAGAGTAAAACTGGACCAACTCGAAGTTTCTGCGCATCTCTGGCAATTTTTACTCCAAAAATAGTAAAATTTATTATTTCTGTAGTAAATTTTACTGTTTCCGTAGTAAGTTTTACTATTTCTAGAGTAAATTTTACTATTTTTGGAGTAAAAATTGCCAGAGATGCGCAGAAACTTCGAGTTGGTCCAGTTTTACTCTGAAAGTAGTAAAAGTTACTTTATAAAAGAAATCTTTTTTCTCCGTGCAGTTACAAATTTTTCATTTTTAACTTTTTTCTATAAAAAAAAGAAAGAATCACTAAAAATTGTTTTCTCTTAAATAAACCTTTTATTATTAAAAAACAAACATGAAGCACTTTTTAAATTATAAAATTCATTAAAATAAATTTCATATCCAATCACGTGTCTCAAACAAAAAGTCGATAACTTCGTTCTTCCTTCTAAGAGAAAGAGAGAGAGAGAGAGAAAGCATTATATTTTTTTTTGTTCCCCTCGATATATCTTAACTGGAGATTGAAAAGAAAAAATGGATTTCTTTTGATGAAAAGGAGAGCGATAAAAAATTGGCAAGAAAAAAAAAAAAAAGGTGAAACAAATTACAGGAAATGGTAGATCGGAAACTTGTGAACGAGAGTGGGAAGGGGGGGGGAGTGTTTTATTTGGTCGTAAGATTTTGAGAAACGTTCTCTCACTCTTTGAGACTTTGAGAAGAGCTATCGAGGATGATAAGTGGCTCTTTAAAAGACACTTGCGCGGCGCGGCAACCGTTGTAAGAGAGAGATTCAAAGACATGACCGTTAACGCCGCGGCAGGGTAGCCATATCGATGCTGTGAAGATTACTTTAAACTCTGTGATTCTCACGAGATACTAACATTTCTCTAAAGTCCAAATGATTGGTCGTTACAAGCTTCGTTAAAACTTACATAATATGTTGACATGACTTGAATTGACGAGTTTTTTCTTACACTTTAGTTGAGTGAAGGTTGAAAAAAAAAATTGAAGAAAAAAAGACGAAAAATCTATCAGAAACGAAATTTTTCTTTCAAAATAATTCCATTACCACTTTTTCTAATTTTCATTTCTATTTTCACTTCCACTTTTTTAAATTTTTATTCCCATTTCCATTTTCACTTTTTCTAATTTTTATTCTCATTTCCATTTCCACTTTTCTAATTTTCATTCCCACTTCCATTTTTTCCAATTTTTCTAATTTGCACTTCCATTTCCACTTTTTCTAATTTTTATTTCCACTTTCTTTTCCACTTTTTTTAATTTTCATTCCCACTTCCATTTTTTCCAATTTTTCTAATTTGCACTTCCATTTCCACTTTTTCTAATTTTTATTTCCACTTTCTTTTCCACTTTTTTTAATTTTCATTCCCACTTCCATTTCTTCCAATTTTTTTAATTTGCACTTCCATTTCCATTTCCACTTTTTCTAATTTTTATTTCCACTTTCTTTTCCACTTTTTTTAATTTTCATTCCCACTTCCATTTCTTCCAATTTTTCTAATTTGCACTTCCATTTCCATTTCCACTTTTTCTAATTTTTATTTCCACTTTCTTTTCCACTTTTTTTAATTTTCATTCCCACTTCCATTGGGAAAATTAGAAAAAGTGAATGTGGAAATAAAAGTGGGAGTGAAAATTGGAAGAAATGGAAGTAAAAATGGAAGTGAGAATGAAAATTAGAAAAAGTAGAAATGGAAGGAGGAATAAAAATTAGAAAACGTGGAAATTGAAGTGGGACTAAAAATTAGGAAAAGAGGAAGTGGAAATGAAAATTAGAAAAAGTGGAAGTGGAAATGAAAGTTAAATCGAATTACATAATCGACCCCCTGGTTGAAAATTATACTTTTTTCCCTTTGCCACACTGAGAAAAATGTTTAGTCAGAGCAACCAAAATTTGGTTCGGCCAACAAAAAAATTTTGTTGGTATTTAAGCAACCAAACTATTTGTTCGAGTCAACCAAAAAATTTGATTGAGTGTTTTTTGTTGGCATAACAAAAATGGTTGGTTAGCTCAACCAAATAATTTTGTTTGCCTAACCAAATGTTTTGGTTGAGATAACTCTACGACTTTGTTTCAGCCAACCAAAATTTGGTTACAAAAACCAAAATTGCCTAATCAACTCTCTAAATCTGAATTTGTAAAAATGTTCACTAATTTGAAATAGTGACTCACTTTTTGCTGATGAATTAGTTTTTTACTAATTTTTAGTAAAAGTTACTAATAATTAGTAAACTTTTACTAATTCAGAAGCAAAAAGAGAGTCACTAATTCAAATTAGTAAACATTTTTACTAATTCAGATTTAGAGAGAAACAATTTTGTTGCAAACACTTAATTTTTTTTCTCAGTGTCATATCAGAATTAATAAAAAAAAAAAAATAGTTTTAAACGAAAAAAAAAAAACACAAACAATGACCTTTTACTCAATTAACTTTGGAATTGCAAATAGTGACTTTTGAACAGGGAAGGTAAACAGAAACTGTGTCACAAGTTATGAGAATCAATGGAAACGAAGAGGAATGGAAGCGGACAGATGCCGCTTTAGACACAAATGATACGCCGCAATCGTGCTGATTGTAGAGAGTCAAGTGGCAAGTTGTGGCCGCTGAACATGACGGATAGCGCTCTCCTGATAACTATGTAACCACATAGAGAAACGTTACACATACATACATACATATACAATGGAAAATGTATTTTCATCGTCAAATATACGAGACTTGATCTCGACAACATACGGAGGTAACGGATTCGTAGCAGAATTCCTGTTTCCGTATTTCTGGGACCATCAGGCACCACTCGCAGTTTCGCCTATTGTCTTTTCGATTCCGTAGATACACATACATGTGTGTGTGTAAGTGTGCGTTTGTGAAATGTTCATATTGTTCCGACTCCTAACTTCATTGATAGAATGCGCGCTGATGCAACTGTCGAGCTTATCGATAATTTATGGGTTACTGGTGTACCCCCGAAACACCAGACACGACTCAACTGGCATTAGCTTCGATTAGACACATCCATGGTCCAATTAGCCTTCTACAGTACTGCGAAACCGGTACTCTGTAACGGCTTTTCCCCAGAAACGTCACGCGGGAAATTGAGCGATGGTCTCGATTGATAGGTGTTCTATTGAATTATCCGATGACTGATAGTCTCCGCACATTTTCCCTTCGACCACCACACACACACACACACACACACACACACACACACACACACACACACACACACACACACACACACACACACACACACACACACACACACACACACACACACACACACACACACACACACATAGATACACAAGAGAGAAATGAATATTGGCCCTGCAATTGGGACCAAACTCTAATTCCCAAGTTGAACTCTGTAATTCCATGAATAACGTGTTTTCCCGATGTTCCACATGAGAAAGCATCTAACGGTATTTTTTTTTTTATATTTCCCCTCTTTTTTTTTTGACGCGCCAATATATTCAACTAATTTAATTTTTGTATTAGTGTCAATTTGTGTTGAGTTATTTTATTTTCGATTTTTTCCCTTCTTTTGTTGATTGAAAATGATGAAGACAATATTAGTTTGAGTTGTATTATTTTTTGGTAGTTTGTTAATTAATTATGTTTGGTAATTTCACAGAAAATTAATAGGCATTAAAATAAGCTGCAACGCTTCTTATTTTAATCCAATTTTGCTTATTTTAATCCATTTTGGTTTTAAAAGAAGCAAAATTGGATTAAAATAATTTTATATTTTTTATTATTTTAATCCATTTTGGTATTAAAAGAAGCAAAATTGGATTAAAATAATTTTATATTTTTTATTATTTTAATCCATTTTGGTATTAAAAGAAGCAAAATTGGATTAAAATAAGAAGCATTGCAGCTTATTTTAATACCTTTTAATTTTCTGTGTTTTCTGTCAGTTGTAAAAGAGAGTTTAAGTATTTCATTTAAATTTTGGTAGCAGTAAAAGTCAATTTACATCAGACAATTTTTTTTAAATTCTTCTAATTTTACTCTTTAAATTTGAATAACCGAAACTTATTATTGTTATTATTATTATTATTATTATTATTCACATATTCAAATGTAAAAAGTAGTATCAGTAGTAAAGTCAGTCAGTAGTAAAAGTAGCATTTAGTCAGAAAACTGTTTAAATTCCTGTTATTTTGGAGTCAATGGAAAATGTAAGTTATAGTTCAGAAAAATTGTTAAACTACTTTTAATCGTAGTTTCAGTAGTAAAAATAAGTTTTGGTCAGACAGAACGGTTTTATTTTATGTATTTTTAGTATCAGTAGTAAACATAATTTACCGTCAGACATATATGTTAAAGTTCTTTTAATTCTAATCACAGTAGTAAAAATCGATTTTGTCCAGACAAAATTTAAATTCCTGTTATTTTAGTATCAGTAGTAAAAGTCGGTTTTTGTCAGACCACAAAGATTGAATTTCGTCTATTTTTAATGTCGCTAGTAAAAAAAAAAAAGTTACACTCACACAATTCTGTTGAAATTCTTATAATTTTATAATCAGTAGTAAAAATCAATTTCAGTCAGACAGAATGTATAATCTCTTTTGTAAAAAATATATTTTATTATTTAATCTTATTTTAAAATAGAATATCCTTCTCTATACCGCATATTAAAATAAAAAGAATAATAATTAAAAACTCAATCTTTAATTTATAATATTATTTCCATATTTAATAAAATACATTTATTTATATATAAAAAAAAAATTAAATTAATTTTGTTCAATGCTGTTTTCTGTCAAGATGAAAATATTTTATTTTTGTATTAAAAAATATTTAATTATTCAAAAGAATTAAATTACATTTTTAATTACTATATTAAATATAATAATATTTCAAGGCTTTTAATATATTTTCTTTAGTTTTCCCATTTTCTGACACTATACGAAATTAAATTATTTCGAAATATTAAATTACGTTTCTAATTATTAATTTCTTTATATTTTCATTGCTTTCATTTATGTCTGACACTGTATGATCCCTGACTATTTACTATTTCATAACGTCCGTTTATTAATTAACTTCGACTACTTTAATAATTTTAATTGAAAATAGTTAATTACTTGAACACACATTTCAATTTTAAATATTGAAAGAAATATTTAAGTTCTTCTTCAAAATTATATTTTTTTTGACCGTAAAAACAAATCTCTGGTATTCTTTTTTAACTAATTATTATTTTTTTTCAATTATTATATTATTATAGTTATTATTTACCTTTAATACACCTTGACTCCAAAAAAATTTCCCGATGAAGAATTTGAAAATCAATTTAAAACATGCCAACAATGTTTACAAAACTCACCTGAAACAAAAGAAAAATAAATTTAATATAATATGTGACAAATAAGTCATTATATATATATATATATATATAAATTTTTAAACAAAATAAAGACTTGTTATGCCAACTGTAAAAAAGTCAAATGAAATTTTTTATCTCTACTTAATAACTCATAACAGATTTTAAAGCACCCAAAAAAAAGAGGAGAAAGAGGAAAATGGGACAGTTTGTAAGAGAAGATATAATATGAAATTTTGAGATGAGAGGACTTCATTTACGAGATTGAGATGTCGAATAAAGAAGACGAGCTTTTTCAAGCGTAAGTCATAAATCCTCTCCGAAGGAGAGTTTCGACATAATTTTCCCCGAGCTTTGTCCTTTCGTACCGTAAACATCATGTTAACTCCCAAGTAAAGGAAGCAAGGTTCGTATTATTCCCGGAAATTTAATCTCCTACACGACGGAAAATAGATGGACGAGGAATTCGCTGCGGATTGCTGGAAGCGAATCTCTCTTCTCTCTCTCTCTCTCTCTCTCTCTCTCTCTCTCTCTCTCTCTCTCTCTCTCTCTCTCTCTCTCTCTCTCTCTCTCTCTCTCTCTCTCTCTCTCTTTCCAAACCCATGTGTCGTTTCAGCCAGGAGAATATATTTCAGTTCTAGTATTTCTTGACCATTGGTATAATTTACTAAGGCTATCACTCGTCGCGGATTTGAATTTTTAATGCCCCAGGGAGTCACCAGAGCTATATATGCTCTCCCGTAGATCGTCGCTGCAAAGGCAGAGGTACTCAATCTTCTTGGGATCGTTTCTTTTAACTTTTTCGTGCAGACGCAAAGCCTGAACACGAACTTTTCTGATCGCCCAGAAGGTCGCTCTGTGCAAAACTGCATGTCAAATTCTCTATCTCGCTTCACTTTTATCCCTTTCTCAACAAAGTTCAAGTTTCGCGGTATTTTTTTTTGTAACCCCTTCTCTATGTAAATTAATAAGTTTTCAAAATTTTTTTTTATTGTAAAAATGAGTTAAATTTTTTTTTTCTTTGTAACTTTTTCTTCTTATAATGATCTTTTAAATAACTTTTTTATATTCATTTTTTTAAATTTTTACTATTGTGGCACGATTATTACTTTAAAAAAAAATATATATATTTTACTATGTAACTACAAGGGTAATGTAAAACTTGTTTATTTAAGTTTTTAGAACTTTAAAAATAAAAATTTTTAAAAAAAGTATTAACAACGAACAAGAAAGCTATATATTGCTTTTAAGATTGTTTACTTTCACAAGTCTTTTTGACGTAGCAGTATATTTTCAATAGGTAAACATGTTCGTTGATCGAAAGAGCCTTACTGTCAACTTTTCCTCCCATATATTCTTGTTCGATACTTAAAGATAAGCTGATTACCTAATAAGAGAAAAGTTCAATGACAGCATCAAAATATTTCTCAAATAAAAATATATTAATAAAAATAATAATAATAATACTAAACATTATATAATAATTTATAATAATATATAATAATATATAATAAAAATTATATATTAAAAACAATGTTGTTTCAAAAAATTTGTGCAAATTTAATAGCAAGATATGTTTTAATTTTCAGTAGTACGAATCGATTTTCGTCAGACAGAATATAAAATAAAATAAAAATAATTATTTTCTATTTTCAGACTACTCTAAACTTTAATGATCTTTAATACGTAATGTAACATTGAAATTTTCTTTTAGTTGATTAATTTTTCATATTTTAATACTGAAATACTTTAATACACGATGTATCATTCTTTTTATATATTCTTTTTACTTTCTATAAATTTTACAGTATTATTCAATTTTCTTTTACAATATTTCCCATATGGATTGTAATTAATGTTATTAAATAATTCAATCCCATTAAAATACTGATTAAAATATTTTATTTATTCTAAAGAAAATAATTTTCTACTATCGTTCAGTGTAAATAAATCCTATTATATATATACATATATGAAAATTAATATAAATTTTTTTAAATTATTTTTTGAAATTATTTCAATTGTAATAATAATTTTACTGAAATTTATTACGTATTTTAAATATAATAAAACAAAAGGTGAGAAATGCAAATTTTAATCGATAATTTTCTTGTGGTAAGAGAGACATATGTTTCAAACAATGGCTCTTCATTACGAAAACAAACATTAATGGTTTCTCTCTTGGTTTATCAACAGAAGACGGAGAAAACGGAGAATTCGATACGGTTGACGGAACTTACTTTGGGAAGTTCCGGCCAATACAAGTGCGAAGTATCCACGGAGGCACCAAACTTCGCCACAACTTATCGCAAGGCAAATCTCACAGTCATTGGTGAGTAAAAAAAAAACAAGAAACTTTACACCTAATGAAAATTAATTAATTTTCGATGTAATTTACTTTTTCTATTTGTTTTTTTTTTCACCAACTTTTATCATCCTTTATTTTTTTTTAATTTGTATTTTAGTTTTTAATTTCAATTTTTGTAGTTTAAACATTTTTCTGTAAAATCTATTTCAAATATAGAATTTTATAAATACTATTAAAATATTTAAAAAAATAAATCTATTTTGAAATTCGTTTTTTTTAATCAAACTTTTCCTAGCAACGTAAAGGAGATGTTGCAATCTCTCATATATATATACAATGAGCATAAATCGCAATTAACCGTAAATTAGGCAAGTTTTCTTGGGAATAACTTTCTAAGCATAAGTCTAAATGACTGAATATATTTGTTGGGACGGGTGGCGTACTAATTTAACCTCAATTACAATGTTCATTGTGTAAGAAGGTATGCCATGAAACATCATATTTCAAAAGCTATGTGCTTTCCAGAATACGCCAATATGAAAGTCCGCGAGCATTCTCTCTCTCTCTCAAATTCTCTCTCTCTCTCTCTCAAATTCTCTCACACACTGAGCTTTGGCCGACCAAAGGTCGACCTCATCCACTTACAATCTGGCAACAGAGGTACCAGTGTAGCAGAATCCGCATGGAAGCCCCGAGCTGCTTTTATTCCTTCCTGCAAAATACGAGGACCATGAATATGTATAAGAACAATTTTCATTTGCGATAATAATACATTCCGAACAAAGTTATGTGTCCTGTTGGGGGAAAAAATATCGGTTCGCTATCTAGCCGAGAATTTATAAGAGTATATTCGCTTTCTCAATTTTTATCATTTTTGAACAAAAAAAAAAAAAAAATATAATCTATACTAACGGAAAATCTAAATTTTTAACCAAAATTTAAAAATTAATCTAGTTTGACAAAAAAATAAATTACAATTTTTTTTTTTTTTTAATATAAATTGAAATAAACCAATCGCACATCCCAATCAATCAGTTTCAACAAGATTTGTTTAATAGTGAAATCTTTTTTACGATAAAATGAAATTCATTTTATCAATTCAATCTATAAAACGCTGCGAGTTATTAAAAATTGTAACAATTTTATTTCGTGAAACGCTCCCTTGTATATTTTACCATCAATGGAATTTTCTATTTTATGCTTTTATAAGTTTCAAATGAAAAAAAAAAAAAAAAAAAAAAAAAACTCACAAAATATATTAAACATCGACTAATATTCTTCATTGAATTTCGATTAATTTCCTCTCCAATTATAACGATGAAAATTAGAAAAAAAAAATTTATTTTCAAATTGAAAAAATTATTTTCATGAAAAAAAAAAAAAATTCGTTTTTCTCAATATTTTCAAAGCAAACATTAATCGTCAACAGAGAAAATTGAATTTTCGATGATAATTTTCTTAATTTACGAAAGAGATAGAGAGAGAGAGAGAGGAAATATTTCCGGTTGACTTTACGACATGTTAAGACAATTAACATTGTTGATATAATGCGCATCGCTCGCGGAAACATCTGCGGAAATAATGTTTGTCTTCGCGAGATTCGTTCTATCAGGCACGTCACACACGTTTGATTCTTCCCACTGGGCGTAAATCACAAGCGAATAACGAGAGGGTTGAAAAAAAGCAAATATATATATATATATTCATTCTCACCAATGCGAATTTGGAACATTGAACGAGAGAAGCGACAAAATTTGTATCTGTCTACGTGTGAACGTGCGCGAGAGAGATGAGAAAAAAAAACCGGTAGGTCAGAAAAAAAAATTTACATCATTTATCACCATTTATCATCGAGCGTATTTCTAACTGTATGTAGTCCTATCGAATTCTACGATTGATACTGGCAAAATTTGCTATACTCACGTAAACAAAACAAAAAAAAAAAAAAAAAAAAAAAAACTTCCCGACAATTCTGATTGACCGACGAAACTTAATTTCACTCGCTTGTTGTTATTAACGTCTATTCCTCCATTTGTACGAAAATTAAAAAAATAAAAAAAAAGAACAGCGATGTTGATAAAGCGCCGAGTACATGTAAAAGCGATTTATGTCCTCGAATCAAAAGTCGCGAATGCACACTTTCATTTTGCCTTTGAAAAATAATTGTTTTGGCTAGAAAATTTATTTTTGTTCAATTATTTTAATTTTGTCAAAAAAAAAAAAAAAAAAAAAAAAAACATTTTCGCATTGAAAAAAAAGATTTTGTGTTTCCAACAAAATCATTTCGTTAATGAATTTTGGTTCTTGTAACGAAATTTTAATTGGCTGAAACAAAGTCATAGAGTTATTTCAATCAAACATTTGGTTAGTCCCACAAAATTATTTCGTTGTACATTTTTAAATTTCAACCAAAATTTTGTTACGACAACAAAATAATTTGATTAACACAACAAAATATTTGTTGGTTTGATCAAACATTTTTGATGATCTAATTAAAAAAAATTTTGGTTGAACTAACCAAACATTTTTATTATGTCAACAAAAAATACACAATCAAATTTTTGATTGACTCAAACAAATAAATTGCTTATAAATAACAACAAAATTTTGTTGTTGTCCCAAACAAATTTTAGTTCTCTCAGTGCGAGAAAAAAAATGTTTCGAATTTAAAAAAAAAAATTTGAAAAAATATTTTGTGAGATAAAAATATATAGATAAATATTATGATATGGATCACTAGTCGAGATATAAAAAAATTCTAATTGTAATTGTAAATGAAAAGAGAAAGATCTTTTAACGTTAAAAGAATATCAACAGTAGAAAGTGAAATAGTGAACTAATTTTTAATGTTATGGAATCGTTCACTCTAAGCTAAATAATCAAGAATCTCCAAGGAGAAAAAATAATATATCTTTCGTAATCCCAGCCATGGATTCCTACGAGTTGAGAGGCTTTTCCAGGGAAAATATAGGCTCCTGGATTATGCATGAGCCGCACGAAGCGGGATTTGGTTTTCCCTCGATCGTTCACCTTCCAACATTCGTTGTTGCATTTCGAGCTGAGAATATTCATCGTTCGACAAGGATTAAGGGCACCAACATTCGAAATTGCCAGACAAACCACTTTACTCATATCTCACGAGCCAAGATACTTTTTTTTCCTCTAACCACCCCACCCCCTGTCCCCCATATCTAAACCCCCTCCCCCACCACTCTTTTCCTCTTCACTATCTCTCGCGCTTTATTTCTCCCAGAATCCTGAATTCATCAATTTAAATCGACTTTTATTTTACACTTTTCTTTCTGATTAATTTATATTCGAAGACTTTCAAGTGTTTCTGATCCCTTTTTAATTAAATTTCCGAACAAAATCGTATTTCAAACGAGATTCATCTCAAAGGGGAACTACTTTTATAATTTTTTTTTTGTTTTATTTATTTTTATTTGTTGTTGTTAATTTCAGGTTTAATGTGATTTTTTTTTGAAATAAAAGTTGTTAGATACTTGATTAATTAAAAATGGTAATTAACAGAAAGTTAACAAGTCTGTCTTAATATTGTACCATTAAAAAAGTTACAAACGTTTGTAAACTCTAACTTAATATTTACTTGTACTACTGATTTAAAAAAAATAATAATTTTTTTTACTAGAACTAATTTAAACTACAAGTAAAATTACAAGGTCTGACTAATTATATTGACTTGTACTACTGAAAAATTTTAAACTCTGACTAAATATTTTCTTATACTACTAAATAAATTACAATGGTGTATATTTTGCTACTGATAAAATTAAAAGCTCAAAAGTTTGACTAAATATTTACTTTTACTACTGATAAAATTAAAAGCTCAAGTCTGACTAAATATTTATTTGTACTACTGAAAAATTAAAATATCAAAAACCTAACTAAATATTTACTTTTACTACTGATAAAATTAAAAGCTCAAAAGTCTGACTAAATATTTACTTGTACTACTGAAAAATTTAAATATCAAAATCCTGACTAAATATTTACTTTCACTACTGATAAAATTAAAAGCTCAAAAGTCTGACTAAATATTTACTTCTACTACTGACAAAACTAAAAACTCAAAAGTCTGAATAAATATTTACTTGTACTACTGAAAAAATAAAGCCTACCTAAATATTTACTTGTACTACTCAATAAATTCCAAACATGTAAATAATCTGACTACATATTTACTTATACTACTGAAAAATGAAACTGTCAGAAGTCTGATTAAATATTTACTTTTACTACTTGTTTTTTTTTAGTAATATTCTTTACCAAATATGGTTTGATCTATAAATAAAATTAATTATTAAACAAAAACTAATATTTTCATAAATAATTAATTATTAGAAAAATACATTATTTTAAAATCTTTTAATTATTTTATAATAAAAATAATTTTTTTTTAATTAATTTGATTTTCAAATGAAACTTGTCATTTATAAATATATATATATATATATATTATATTTATATTAATCAAGTACAAGAATATACTTGTTGATTTGTAGCGAAAAACTATATAATTATATTTCTCTAATTGTAAATACAAGTTTTCAAGTACTTCGTGTAACGCTTTACACACCCGGGAGATTGAAATCTACCTGTTAACAAACTGTTTTAATTAGCATTTCTATTTCTCATTACATCTAGAAAACTTGGCAAAAATATAAAGAGTTTTTTTTAATTAAAAGAAATCTCTTCATTATTATTTATAATTAAAAACCATAAATTCATAAAAGTTTTAACTAATAACAATTATTATTATTATTATGAAAAAATTTCATTTTTTCACGTATGTAATTATAATTTAATTTCTAATTAATTTTTCATATTTTATATTTATTTCCTCTATAATTAAATAATTAAAATTTAATACTTAATTTTTTAACATTTTTTCTATTTTGAAATCTTTTCCTGTTCCAGGTAAATTGATTTTTTTTTTATCTCAACATCTGGATGAAAGTTCAAAGTAATTAGTATTAATATGCGAAAGACATTTATCGAGATATATGCCAGTGAATTTCAATTCATTGTTCAAGATTTTCGTTATTAATTACAAACTTAGGCTCAAAGTTCCATATAGTTTGATAAAGTAAATCTTGTATGTGTACTTATGTATTAGATATATGTATATATGTGTGTGTGTATTTTATATGATTGAAGAGAATCACGTTTCAAATTGAAATTAAGGGACTGGTCGTGCGAAATGAATGCCTCCAATGTGTGTAATTTGAGTAAAGTGCATAATTGGAATACAACAAATGGACATTACATATGGCCTATGGAGCACACACGCTCGTCGGCCCAATGCCAATTCATTAAAGGTATTCAATTGGCCGAAACATTTCGAGTTCGCCACGAAAATCCAGCGTTACCAATAGTTACTCGAATATAGTTTCTATCGGATTGATCATTTGTGGGTACAACGTGATTGCTTAATTACATCTAATCGGCCTATGACAGCTTCGAATCAATTTCCTCTTAATTACTACATGCAAATTTTTTTTTCTTCAAATCTATTAGAAAAAAACAAAAATTTGTAAAATTTTTTCTTTCTTCAAAATATAAATAAAAATAATATTAATAATAATTAAATTTCAAATAAAATTCTCTAATTGAATAATTAAATTTCATGCTCCTATTTCATTATATTATGTTAATATAATGAGGGACAAATTTTCCACTTTTAGTTCTTATTAGTTTTAAAATAGAAAAAGTTTTTTTTTTAAAAGCGTTCTCATTATAAATTTTACCCGAGACTCTTTGGTCTATAAGCAGGTAATTGGAAAGATGTCAAGGAAAAACAGGTCCTCGAGCCTAGTTTGAGTACCTCGAGTGCCTGAGATACTGATATCGAGGGTAGAAAGCTGTGGCAACCACAAATCTTAAACAAGAAGTAGTATATAGGAAGTGAGCCAGGGAGAAATTGCTTTCTTGGTCGCGAGATTCGCTCGTTTTCCTCTCTCTCTCTCTCTTTCCCTCTCTCGTTCTCTTCACCCCTCATAATCCAAGGACTGCTTCGTAATTATTTCAAACGGGTTAATTCGACCTACCTTCTCCCTGCCGCCTACTTTGTCTTCGACATTACACATTCCCTTTCTCTCAATTTTCTAACTTCCCACCTACACATCCACCCAACTTACTATTCTTATATTAAAATAAAATTTTCAAATATCTTACTCTCGTCACACGTTGTTATTATTATAATTCTTCATTTTATTTTCCTATTTTTTTTTTTTGTAATTTCTAATTAATACCTATTTTAAATTACAAAAAAAAACTAATTACTGAATTAAAGAAACTCAAACTAATTAAACTGATTTTCAAATTAAGTTACAAAAAATTTAATTAAAAAAATAAAATATACAATAAATATTGAATTTGTACGATTTATTAATTTTTTTGTGAATAAATTATGAGAGAATAAAAAAGAAAACCTCGAGGACCGTGTGATTTTAACGAGAAGAGAAATTAGTTTTCCAGTAGGATGAAAAAAAAAAGTGATTAAATCTTCTATAATTTTTATATTCCAGAAGATGATGTAGATCATGTGAAGAGCTTAAATTTCATCCTACTTCATATTTTATTTTTGTACTGCACCAAGTGGTTCATCCTCAGAGAATATATATATATATATATATATATATCAAGTTATAATCTCTGTTCATTTCGTAGGAATGTCGTGCAAACTTGAAAGTGACTCTCACAGAATTCGACAATAACTTCCAGTTTATAAAAGATTAGCCAATTAGTGTCATTTTTTTTTTTTTAATACAAGAAAGAAATTTTTACTACTTATACAAGAGCAAATAAAATTTTCTATAAATAATAATTACGTGGATTTTGGTTAAGATTTAAGAATACTTTTTTTCTCTATCGTAAATAAACGATTTCAAGAGAAAGAGAGAGAGAAAAAAGAAAAAGAGAAGAGAAAATGGAAAAAATGTTTCCAAGAAAGGTAAGGGATGCGGTTCATTCGGTTGGAAGGTGCCTGATGCAGAAGAGTAAAGCGATTTTAGGCACTAGATGCCCAGGGGGATTTGGCGAGAGTCCAAGATCAGTCAATCGGGTGTACGTATCCTCAGATTTGTTCTGCTCTCCAAATCTTGTCTGTAAGAAGCTTTTTAGCCACGGAAACCTTGGGAAAAGAGGTTCAAGAAACTTTATTTCTACCGGTTTCTGCGGAAAGAACTTTTAGGAAAATTTACATTTCAACTTGATGCCACGACTTTTCTCTCATTTATTGCATTGAAAAACCTTTTTACCACGCATATACATAGTTTTTTAGAAAAAAAAAACTCACATTTCCCCTTTGAAAATTACCATCACTTTTTTTTTCACAAAAAATATTTTAAAAATCCGTAAAAAAAAATTTTTTTTTTCTTTTCTTCTGCAATAATGAAATAAAATACAAAAGAGGAAGAACAATTAGTTAATTAATTAGTTTAAACCAATGAGTAAGGGCAAAAAAAAAAAAAATCGATTTCTCAAAAGTGAAAAGAACCCGTTTTCCAGTTTTGTGACAATGCGAAATTATTCACAGGTTTAAAGTGCAGACAAAATCGATAGTGGCACTTTACTTCAATTATCGCTAATAAGTGATCAGACGACACTCAATTAAGAATTTAAACGAACCCAAAGAGATTCCCTCGTTGGAATCCATAGCGTTAGCGACCAAGAACTCAAGTCTTGGAATAAGCCAAAGTCCCTTTTCTCTCTCTATATGTACCGCGGGGTAACAGCTTTTCTCCAACTTGCAATTGATTTAGAAAGTAATTCACTTCCAACTTTTAAAACTTGGTTAAATATTCCTCTCTCTCTCTCTCTCTGTCTTTTCATCTCAATGTCGATCAAATATCTACGATTAAATATCTCGATATGCTAAGGAATCATTGAAATCGTTTTTATAATCTACCACCAGTGAATTAATTTATTAAAACTTTCAAGGAAATTTTAATATTTAAAAAATTGTAATACTATTTTTTTATTGATATAAAGAAAATAGTTTTATAATAAATTTAATTTCTATGTAATATTTATTTTCAAATGAAAATAACATTTATAAAAAAAGGAGGTTTTATATACAAAAAAAAAAAAAAAAAAAATTGTAAGTTGAAAAGAAATTCAAGAGACGTGTATTAAAGTTTCTAGGTGTGTGAAGAGGTTGAATAACGAGTTACGATAAAGGTATCGAACATCCAAAGGAAAAACGATTTCCGATGCACTAACGTTAAGGCGAAACTTAAGCGCCAAGCACGTTTAGAGGGTGAAGATCAAGTCAGTAACGGGGAAATTCACGAAATTTCCATCGCTGCCTCCGATAGATAAAAGTGTCGAAAAGTTTCAAATTAAATATATTTGCCTATATATATAGATACGACGCGAGTGTGGAAACGAAAAAATAGAAAAAATAAATCGTCGCCTCTGTTAAGTGGATAAAATTTTAACTAGATTCAGCGATATATATATATATATATATATATATAGTGATAGTAGCAAATATAAAATGAAAAAAGAAATCGAATATCGCGTGTGCCAAGTCGCTTAATAGTACAGTCCAGCCATATGTTGCGTAATATCGCGATTTCTATGATAACGTTTCTCCCTTACAGAACTTTCTCCCCTTTGTGGATTATATGCCCTCGACAAGCATACGAATGGACTTATCATGTTTTCTATGCCATGTACACACGATACGTGCTCATCAATCCAATTCTTTTTTCGGCGAGATGCCAAATTTATGAGACTTTATAAACAGTAAACATATAAATTAAAACCTAATTTTAAAATTTATTTAAAAAAAAAAAATAAAACTTTGCCTCACAAAATTTATGTATTTATTCTCTAAATCTGAATTAGTAAAAAATTTGATTCTAATACTCGATTACTTTGACTATTATCATTTACATAAACCATATAATTTTTATTTGAATCAATAAAACAAATACCAATTTAATTGACTCAAATAATAATTATTTAATTCAAGTAAATATTTATTTAATATGAGTCAAGTAAATCGATAATCAAATAAATTTTTTTTTTCCCCGTGTATAAATTAAATCCCTGCGAGGAAAATAATATTTCACTGTCTGACTATTATCAAATTATGAGAATATATTAAATAAACCTTTCATTATTTCCCACATTGCAAACATATATTAATTTGTTCATATAAAAGAAAATATTTACAATTTAATTTAAATTCAAATTAAATAGTAATTAAAAAAAAAAAAACTTAAATTTTCAAAAATCCACTTAATTAGAATTTAATTTAACTAAAATTAAATTAAAACTATAAAACAATTATAGTTAATAATAAATTAATTAACAAATATCCTCGAAATATTCGACTAATGTCAGAGGCTTTTATCCATATTGCAAAATATGGAAAATAGCTGAAAATTATATTAAATTTCTATATAGTTATATGTTTATGAAATATAAATGTGAAATTGAATTAGAGGGTAATATTTGAAATACCTATACACATATAAAGGATTCGCCATTTAAACTCAGTGAATAGGATAGAAAATGACCTCATTTTGAAAAGGGTACGTCAAAATTTTGTGTGCGTTATTGCACATGATGAAAAGCCCTTCATGCTAATATAATTGCTTATAGGCGTGTTCTTAAATGCGCTTGCACAATAATATATTTCTGTCAGAAATTTCCAAACTCTAAAAGGCCTATATAATATTTTTACGATGACATTAAAAATTTTCAAAGGCACTAATTAATATATGTGCTGCGTAATAATAACAACAACACAAATACAAGCGAGAATGAGATGATATTTTCCTCATTTTTTTTTTTTTTTTTTTTAAACAAAATTAAATTTTAATTTGAAAAAAATAATCTTTTCTCGTATTCCTCGTTTCTTGTTATATTAACTCAGTATCAAATAAAAAAATAAGAAAATATATACATAAATAAAATAAAAATAAAGAAAGAAAGTAAATATTAATTAAGAAATTTAGTATACTTTGAGATTATTTATGATGTTTACTATATAAATATTTTTTTTAACGAAAGAATATTAAATTTTGTGTTTAATAACATTTTAATTAGTGAGCGCGACATTAAACTTAATTTTCAGTAGTAACAGTCAACTTTCAGTCAGACCGTATCTATCCACGTATTAAGTCATTTAAACTAATACTCAATATCAAAGTTTTCTATATTTAATAAAACTTTGTTTATAATAATGAAATTCAACTATATTTAAATTTTTAATTCAAATAAAGCTGATTAGTTATTAAATAAATTAAAATTTAATTTCAACTAAAGAATTCATTTTTTTTTTTTTTTAATATTACAAATCTTTATCATTTATAGTAGAAAATTTATAATTTTTTCCAACAAATTTTTCCACGAAAAAAAAAAATCGTTAAGTACTTTATATTAAAACTCGATAATTCATTTTCTCCAAGTGTTGAAATTTCATTTTCGCATTTTTTTTCTCCAATTTCTCTATTTAATCAACATTATTTTTTAAAATTCCTCTCGACTCGCGATTCCCATCAAAAGCGACTCAATGAGATTGAAAACAAAAAAAAATTGCTACACTCTTTCTTTCAGCACTGACATATATATAACACTCTCTCTCTCTTTCTCTCGACTGTAATCCAAATGACAAGATCAATATCCTCTTTTGTTTCATTCCTATCGCTATATCGAATGACTGTAATTACGTTAATGCTCGGTTCATGTTTCCCAGAATAAAAAATAATTAGATCGAAAGATGCATTTCAGCTTATATATATATACATAGAAGAACAAAATATCATTGTATTTCATAATAATAAAGAAGAGTATATGTCACATGATAACATCCATTAGCGAGACAAACAAGTTGCTGTTCGTTAATGAACGAATAATTCACACACACACATAAAAAAAAAGAAAAACAGAAAACGAGAAATGATTTTTATATTCATTTCGCGAATGCAGCTGCTGAATATCGTTGAATAAAAGATCCACATTGAGTAATAGGGAAATGGCAATGTCAATTGACGCTGATAAGTAAAAAAGCAAAGCACAATCAAAGAACTTTTTTTTTCCCTCTCTCTCTATCTCTCTTTATCTTTTTTTTAAAACTACGTTTCTCATGCAAACTTGGGAAAATAAGAGAAGAACATTACTATTCGCTGGGGTTTTCTCGTTTGAATAGTATCCTATATATATAGTGGCAAGGGCGTACATCGTGAGCACTTAATTTGAAATCTAAACGAGTGCACGAGCCACCCGCTATATAGGTCGCCGCAGATATAATTGAATTAGACCAACCAACCGAATGTCTCCAAAGCTTAACTCGATTTCCAAGACCAATGAAGATTCCACTAATTTTAAAGAAGCGAAGAGCGCAAGATCCGACCACTGGAATCATTCCTCCCTCCTCAACCCTCCCACCCCTCCTTTTTTCGACCAATCAGAAATAAGGACAATTTATTTTACTTTGACCCATACGCGAAATGAGAGAATGGCCCAAAAAAAAAATCTTAGCTAAAGAGCTAATCTACATTTATTCTTTTACAATACTAAAAGAGTTAAGTTAATAGTAACTCAAAACTGTTTCCTTCAAAGAGTTATTAATTTTTCATATTCGAAATATCGCTGTCATTAAGATAATAACAATAATAATAATAGTAATAATAAAAATAATAATAATAAAAAAATTAGTAAATATTTAATAAGAAGTTTTAAAGATTTATAATTTTCTCAGTAGTACTAAGAAATAATTATCAGACTTTCTTAATTTATTTAATTTTATAAGTAGTAAAAGTCAATATTTAGTCAGACTTTTGATTTTCTATTTTACCAGTAGTACAAGTACATTTTTAGACAGACTTTTGAAATTTTAATTTTTTCAGTAGAACAAGTGAATATTTAGTCAGACTATTTATACATTTATAATTTTTTCAGTAGTGGAAGTAAATATTTAATCAGACTTTAATTTTTTCAGTAGTAGAAGTCAATATACAGTCAAACATTTTATTATTTATTTTTATCAGAAGTACAAACAAATATTTAATCAGGCTTTCAAATAGTTTGTAATTTTTTTCAGTAGTACAGGTTAATATCTGGTCGGACTTTTTAAATTTTTTTTAATTTTATCAGTAGTACAAATCAATAATTAGTCGTACTTTTTAATTTTTGTTTTTTTTTTAATTTTTTAAATAGTACAGACAAATATTTAATGAGACATTCTATCCATTTGTAATTTTTCAGTAGAACAAGGCAAATATACAGTCAGGATTTTGATTTATTTGATCAGTAGCATATCAGACTTTCTAAACAGTTATTATTTTATCATACAAGTCAATATATAGTCAAAAATTTTGAATTTTCAAGTAATTTTATAAGTAGTACAAGTCAATGTCTGCTCAAATTTTTTAAATGCTCGCAAATTTATCAGTAGTACAAGTCAATATTTAGTCAAAACTTTGTTTAATTTTCCTAATTGTATCAATAGCACAAGTCTGTTACAACCAAACAAAAAAAACAAATTTTAGTAATCATTTCTTTGAATCAGAAATTTTTTGATATTTTCTCTTTTTTAAAAAAAATTAAAAAACATAATCTAAAAATTAAAAAATTTTAACACTACTTATTTTCTTTTTTAATAAATTTGTTTTAAATATTACAGCCAGTATTCAGTCAGCATTGTGCCAGTTGTAAATTTTTTTTTTTTTGTTTGTGATATTTTTCCATGGTACAAATCAGCAAAAAAAAAAAAAATTCCTGCAATTCATTCCCAATGCTTGAGCTAATCTGCATGACTACCTACAGCTTACGATAATCCATAAAACTGATTTCTCCCAGGGGATATCTTCTTCTTCATGCCATTACTTTTTCATTCTCATTCTTTTTGTTTTTTTTTTCTTCTCTCTCTCTCTTCTTCTATTTCCCCCCTCTCTTTTTTCCCTCCTTTGTGTTTTAAGTATAGAGATCCTATTTGCACTGTGAAACGCTGGGATACGGTTCGTTAGAAATAATCTAAGTAGAAGGTAAATATTCGAATTCAGTTAATTGCAGTGAAATTTACATTATAGTGGGTTGAGAGTTTTCATACTTTACTTTCTTTTTTTTTCTCTACTTTGTCATATTTCGTCTGTTTTAGTCATTCTTTCTTTTATATTTTTTTCGTTTGCTTTCATCTTATGAATATGACTTTCATTCATTTGTACTATATTTCATTCGTCAGTTTTACCTGGTGTTCTTTATTCCCTCTCGAACTTTCAAATTTTTATTTCAACTCTCGTCGTTTCACCTGGTTTTTTTTTCTCATTTTTTTTTCTGCTTTTCATTGTGTGCAATATTTTACTTTATAGTCGGGCAATTTTTCATAAACAAAATGATTTCTTTCAAATTCACAAAGCAATTTCAACTTTTTTTACAGCAATTCTTTGTTTACAAAATTTACAATTTTTTTTTTTAATTATATTTTCTTCTTTAAAAGCAAATAAAAAGAACGAATTTTTAATTATATTTTAGTCTTTTTGTAACAAACAAAAAAAACTCAGCAAAAACTAATTTTTATTTCCAAAATCACGAGAACGAATTTGAGTATTTGAAAACTCTTTTAACATTTTCCAAACTACAATTGCATTTACATCCTGAAAAAATTTGTATTTCCGAGGAAAATCAAATTTTCCTAGTTTTAGTCCAATAAAGCTATTCTACTATTTAATTTGATTTTACAGAAAAAAAAAATGCCTCAGATTAAGAAAAATGTAATTTATCATCAATTCCATTCAATATCAGTGAATAAGAAAATACTTATATTTCCAACTATACGAAAAAAAAATTTTTAAATAATAAAACTGAAATACGGTCTCTCTTTATGGTTGAAGTTTTTGAAATTAAAAACCCAAACCATTTCACCTTTATATATTTTTTAAATTTCCTGACTATTCTTACTCTAGGCATTTAAATTTATAAATCATGAAACATGAAAGCACTTAAAATTACTTTTCAAAACCATCTGGAATGTGAAAAGCGTACATAAAGCCTTCATTTACAAACTATTCCACATCTTGAAAAACTTTCAATATCTTCCCATGGCTCTGTGAATGTCTCCCTTGTGAAAAATTTTCCATCTTTCCATTTTTATATTTATATATTTCCTGATAAGCGGGTATATATATATATATACATATGCAACTTATATACATATAAATACGTCCTAGCGTATGCGTACTTTTGGAGTATCGTAAATATTCATGAGATCATAAATATTCATGTCCGCAGTTCAAAGAGAATGGTTTAAAGAAGGAAAAACCAGGAGAAACGACGTCAAGATCCTTCCAGGAAATATCGTCTTTCCTTTCCTGGTCTCGAAGAAAACCAACCTCTCTCGTCTTCTGAGAATACTGGCAATTGCACCAAAGAGCAAAATTTTTAAAGTGACTTGATTCAATTGGCCCATCAGAAACAACCCTTTGCCATATTTATCAATAACTTCCCCCTTTTTTTTTTTTTTGGTCCTCTTTTTCAAAAATATTTATCAATATTCCAAAAATTGTTCATTTTTATCTCAACAATAGCATCTATTTTCTCAAATTTTATTAGAGAGAGAGAGAAAGAGAGCAATATTTTATAAAACTTATTAAACTTGAAAGCAATATACTCGTGTGAATTATAAATTTTTTTCCCTTTTACTAATTTCCAATGGAGTCGTTCATGATCGATGAGACCACTACTAGACTTGCCATAAATCGCAAATCGATCCCAAAAGGAAAGGTATGCCTGATTTACGATCTCGCTTTATGTGAAACTCATCATGTGGGAAAAAGAGAGTCCGCAGGTTATAGGCGCAAGAGCACGAAAAGGAAATTAAGGATCAAGGAAAACTGCGGGCATACCATCTCCTCACTTCGTTTATATCAAAAAAACTTAAAATTGCCTTTTCCCCCTTGTATAAATATTAACTCAAAAAATCTCTTGTCTGACCATAAATTGACTGCCAACTCAAAGTAAAATCTACTCCAAAATTTTTACATAAAAAAAAACAAATTGCTAACACATTTATCAATTAAAATTGTAAGATAACGACAAAAACTTTCGTCAATAATAAAGATACATTCATATATATATATATATATATCGCTGATTACGAATCTGCTGATAGTTTTCAAAAATTCAAAATGGCGAATCCAATATGGCATCAAAATTGATGGCAAATGGTTTCTCAAGCAAAAACGTCTATTACTTCTAGATTAACACCAGATTCGTAATCAGCGACCCCAAAAATCCCCGAGTGGCAATTTTCAAGTGAATTTAATTAATTTTATGAAATTTAATCGCCATATTGGATCGGCCATTTTGAATTTAAAAACTATCATCGGATTCGTAATCAGCGACCCCAAAACCCCCTGAGTAGCAATTTTCAAGTGAATTTAATTAATTTTATGGAATTTAGTCGCCATATTGAATCCGCCATTTTGAATTTTTGACAACTATCATCGGATTCATAATCAGCGACCCCAATAACCCCTGTGTGGCAATTTTCAAGTGAATTTAATTAATTTTATGAAATTTAGTCGCCATATTAAATCCTCCATTTTGAATTTGAAAACTATCATCGAATTCGTAATCAGCGACCTCAAAAACCCCCAAGTAGCAATTTTCAAGTAAATTTAATTAATCTTATAAAAGTTAGTCGCCATATTAGATCCACCATTTTGAATTTTCAAAAACGCCAGACGTCATCGAAAAGTATAAAACTATTTTTGGGCAGAAGGGGGCTTCAGAGAGAGAGAGAGAGAGAGAGAGAGAGAGAGAGAGAGAGAGAGAGAGAGAGAGAGAGAGAGAGAGAGAGAGAGAGAGAGAGAGAGAGAGAGAGAGAGAGAGAGAGAGAGAGAGAGAGAGAGAGAGAGAGAGAGAGAGAGAGAGAGAGAGAGAGAGAGAGAGAGAGAGAGAGAGAGAGAGAGAGAGAGAGAGAGAGAGAGAGAGAGAGAGAGAGAGAGAGAGAGGGGGGGGGGGAGGATCAAACGCAATTATGGGATTTAGCATCTTAATTAAAATCCGGATATTTGACTGTGCATAAGGCATTATTAAGCTTGCAAATTTCCATCGAGAAATGAAACTAAATTTTCCCTCGGACAACAGAGTTGATGTTTAATGGAGCATTTCGTTGTCGTGAATGTGTCTCATAATCCAATGTACCAATTAAAGCTATTAGGGACACTAGAGCTACGGTTGTGGTCATCAAGCTGATAACCCTACTAATAATCGACACTAGAACACTTTCGCATGTCATCAATGCTGATAAACTGTATTCACGAATAACTCATAATATCCCTCCCCCCCCTTCCAATAGTGAACAAATGTTAATTTATTCATATCAAACGAAATAATGTTATATCACACGAAATATACTGCTACTAATAAATACCCTTTAGAATTCAATGAATCAACAAATATTATTATGGAAATTTTCAATTTAATTCTCCGCGGATTTCATATTAATAATTATCTTCAGCCATTTTGAGAGAGAGAGAGAGAGAGAGAGAGAGAGAGAGCAAACTTTTTAATTAATAATTTATTATATAGAGAAAAAAATCTCGAATTTAAATAACTCTTGTCGAAATTAATCAATATTGTGTTCACTAATCATTGGATAATTTAATTCGAATTCAATTGAATCAGGGGAAATAATAAACTTAACTTATTATTTATAACTTCACGGAGAGAAATAGATGGTAAGAACTTATGATGTTAAGATGGTAAAAAGTAGATATTATCCGGATCCGGTACTATCAAAGATGTTACAAAATGTATGGTTATGTTACCCACTACAATCAAGATGTTACTTCGTACAATCTGAATAGTAACTGATAGAATCCAGATTGCTGTCCGTATATCTAGATAGTACCCCATACCGTCTATTTCTCTCCGTGTTATAGTAATAAGTAATAAATAATATAATAAATAAAGTTTCTTATTTTAAATCATAAAACTATCAAGTCAACAATTAAATTATTTTTATTAATTGAAAAATAATTACTAAAAAATGGTTATCTTATACCAGACTTTCAGTTATAAAATCTTTAATAATAATTCATAAAATAATAACAAAAACTAATTTATCAAAAAAAAAAAAAAAAACAAAAAAAAAATATAATCAGTGAACAGTATACGATGAAAATTAATTCTAATCCTAAATATGGCTTTTATATGCTAATTACCTTCAATTAAACTGAAAAAGCATTTATTAATAATTCGATTATGCAACACCATTAATATTAACAAATAGATGCAAAATATTCAAAAGTCCTTTAAATAATTAAATTATTATTAATAAAATAATATGTAATTAAATTTTAAAACTAACAATTAAAATTTTTAATTAAAAAAGTAATTAATAACAAAATTAATTACTTGAAAAATATTACATTTTTTTTTTCCTTTTTCATTTTTCATCTATAATTATATATCATCAAATAAAACTTGCAATTATCTATTATTACCATATTAAAAAAAAAAAAACGGTAAAAAAAACTTTTAAAAATCGGTATATTAAAAATAAAATTTAAATAATAAAATAAAATAAAAAGCTGAACAATATCAAAGTGAAATGAAAAGTAAAAAAAAAAAAAAAAAAAAAAAAAAAAAACTAGATGTGGATCTAGAAAATGGACATAAAATTTTGCAAATCGTGATCCAGGTGAAGTTGCTTCATATATAAACTCGCGTGGCTTTTGCGCGAATTGTGAACAGAATTCGAATGAGGAAAGTTCGGGAGCAAAAACAGACACCGTTGTGCTTAGTACTGGTTTAATTAATATCGCAATATCCGAAGGTCTCTCTCTCTCTCTCTCTCTCTCTCTCGATATATATATTTGAATATTCGTATATAGCTTCTGGTTTTCTCATGTACCATTTACTGTAGTGGAACAAATACAAAACGCGCGCAAACTTGACGTGTATATTTGCACAATGTTTCGAGCATTGGCAACTCTGCTGTTTAAGCTAATTATTAGTTACTAGCTCCTAAATTACAATACAAGTACCGAAATATTTCACGAGAGGTCAGATTTTCAATTTCAAGTGTTTCAATATCATGTAACATGATTATATTCCTATTTAACCAATGAACGTCAATATTCATTAAACTAGATATATATTGTAAAATAAAATTTTCCACACTCGAAATCAAATTCAATTGTAATTCAACAACCACAAATTGAAAAGTCATTCAAAATTTTGCAAAATAATTGACAATTTCTAGCCACACATTGAAAAAAAATTACTTGACTAAAATCAATTAAATATTTATTTATATTAAATAATTATAATAATAATAATAATAATAATAATAATTAGGTCAATTAAATGGTATTTATTTTAAATACAGAAATTATTGATTAAAATAAAATTTATTTAATTCAATTATTTGGTTTAAAAAATTATTTAATCCAAGTAAATATTTATTTAAAAATATTCAAGTAAGCAATTATTTGAATAAAATAAAATTATTTTTTTTTTTCAATAGCAGTATAAAAAACAAAAAGTCCCTTAAAAAAAACATTACTCGAAAGGGTTAATTTTATTATATGCGAGAAATATATACACATAGAGTGATATTAAAATAATATTTGTATTGAAAATAATTTTTATGCAATAAATCAAATTGGTGTTTCAGTACCACCGGAAAGAAATCCAGAAATCAACGGTCTGGCTGGTGAATACACAATTGGTGAAAATATCACCGCTAACTGCACAGCTTTTGCCTCAATTCCAAAGGCAAAAATGCATTGGACCATTAATGGAGAAACGGTGAGATACTTTTTTTTCATAAATACAAAACAATTTTTTTAAAAAAAAAAAAAGTAACATATTTACTAAATAAAACAAAAACCTAATTTTTAATTTCACAAAAAAAAAGATGTTAAAAAATAAATTAACCTTTTTAAAAAAAAAAAAAAAAAAAAAAAAAAAATTATATGATATAAAAGTATCAGAGTTTAGAAAGAGGTAATAAAAAGTCAATATGTTCCACCTATATAATCGAGGAATCACCTTAGTAGAAGTTCCTTTAAGCAAAGTAAAAAGCGATTCTCGCTTTTCCACTTGAAAAGAAAAATTAATACAATCTTTTCCGCTGGGTGAATTCAATGGTTAAAAGGAACGGCAGTGAATCGGCCTATTGCTCAAGAATGAGGGTAGCTCACTTCGAAACTATATATATATATATATATATTGGCTAGAAATTGAGTGCCTCGCGGGGGAAATCGAAGAGGCTTCCCTTATCTCCTACGTGCTTTTACACGACAAAATAAAATAACCTCCTCTCCCTGTCACTTTTGATTATGTAGACTTGAATGTTGCACTTTTTTTTCCTTTCTTTTTTTTTTGTGCCATGAAATCTAGTTTCACTTCTGCGCCAATGTCGACATCTCGCCAGTAAGTACATTACTATCCAATAACGCGGTATGTTCTTCCTGCTTGCGGATTTGCACACAAGAAAATTGCGGTTGACACTTCTGGTTATGCCTCTAGAGATTTTGCCTCTCTTAATCTTAACCAAAATAGTATACAGAAAATAAAGAAATTTACCCCTAACCTAATATTGCAATTAAAAAAATTAATTTTTTAATTTTCATTTCTAACTGCGGGTGGAGCAATTAAAAATTCTTATGATTTTGTGCAACGAGATGAAAATGTTTTTTGATTACAAAATTAATAAGGCGTCTTTTTCTTTTTTGAAAAAAAAAAAAAAAAAAAAAAAATTAAAATGAAATCTTACGTGTCAAAAGACATGTTTAAAAGTCTAATTTAAACATTTCATTTAAAATGTGACCTTTTCACTCCCAATGAAATAGGATTAAGAAAATCTGGGTTATGAGGCAAACATTAAAATATATACTTTTAATAAAGTATAGTCTGAAGGAATATACTTTAAGCTCAAATAACACCTTTATGTCACTAATTACGAATCTCATAAAGACATTTTATGCATATTATCTCATTTCTTCTCTTTTGCGAGCAAAACTTTCCACGTATTTTGTTACAGAAACCTTCATACTTGATTAACGATTGTCATAACTTACTTAATTATTCAAACCATAATTCCTTAACTATCCATTACTCAAATGATGAGCATTTTAAAAAGGCTCAAATTCAATTTTCTATCTCTAAACACTGTAACATATTTTCAACTTATATTTTCATTCACATTTTTATTATTTTTTTTTGTTTCTTTTTTTTCTTTAAGATTAGACGCAATATAAAAAAACGTAACATAATTATTAAAAGTGAAAAAAATAAATATTCAACATGAAAGAAGAATATAAATATTTATGAATATTATCATGCTTAAATTATCAGAAAGTAAAAGTTTTTAAATACAAGAGACGAAGTAGAGAAAATTCTCCAATTTAATCCAATATTTGTAACGCGCTCTAAATCTCAAAACCATCTCTCATTCAAATTGACCTATATGAAAAAAGTCATTAATTTAAACTTGATACAACTGTAATTAACCTACATACCTGTAATTTTCACATATCGCTTACCACTGGACTTTTTTTTAAAAAAATAATTGTTATAACAAAGAAAATATATAAAATGCTTTTAAAAGAAAATATATATTTTTTACGTTGCGTTTCTATTTCTATAAAACTTTTACTTGAAAATCGCGAAATTTCTTTAACAAAAATTAATTACTAGTATTATTATTAATTCTATACATAAAAATGAGGGGAAAAAATAATAAATTCTCTATGATTTTCTCGTGACACAGTATTTTATGTATTTTACTATGAATTACACACCTACTATTTAAATCTGTCTCTCTTTAACGAAAGAGGTTGAATTTTCACTAATGACTGACTCTAAAGTTACTCTCGACTATATATTTTAACCCCTCTTATCACCATAACGCTTGACTTGAACTAATATATGACTGAAGATTGACTTCTCGATATAATCCCTTCTTATCGTCACTAGAAACTTTGATTTTCTACTGTATTATCAGACTATATAGATTGATCTCAATTACTTTTTATTTTTAACGTTTTATATCAATCATAGATATATTTAAAATCAATTATCAAATTTTTAATTTTCTGAAAAAAACTCATTTTTGATAAAATATTTTTATCACATATATTTGTAATTAAGGAAATGAACATTTAAAATTATAATAGAGATGAAAAATCTACATTTTTAGATTCCATATTATAAACTACTAATTTTGCCATGACCTAATTCAATAATTTAATTAAAAAAAAAGACAATTAAAAAAAAATCACAAAAAAACTAAAACTGCTTTTCTATAATTAGAGAAACGATGTTTTAGCTTTTATATATATACCTATACCAATCGATTAAAGTTCTTTTTCGAAAGATTCGTCTATAATTAATTAAAAGTGGATAATTATAGAAATTTGTTACCAAAAAAAAAATAAATATTACTGGGCACAAATTGATTATTTAAAAAATCGACTCGGATTTAATTAGATCTGTACAAAATAAAAAATTTTTTAGAGCCATTAATATTCTAACAATATAATTTAATTTTTAATTATAGTTATTTTAAAAATAATTTTAGTTTTACTTTTAATATAAATAAATAATAAAAATAAATTAAAAAAAAGGCTAATTGACTGTAATTAGCTTAATTTTGTAATGATTTTTATTACTACTATTAATTATAATACTGTCTAACTATCTACGGGAACAATCATTATCTCAAGAAAAGTTTATTTTTACAACCGTCTGACTATAGACTAACGACGACTACTTTAGGGATTTCTTTTTATCGACTAATTTACTTGATTTTATTACGTTCGCCTATTTATTGACCCTAACTACCAAATCCTTCCTTATCTCAAAAGAGATTGTTTCTCTACTTCACGATTTATCTACAATTCTTTTAAATAATTTTTTTTACTATAAATACGTTCGAAAATTTTTGTTCTGATTTATCGTAGGTTGGATGCTGTTGGTCCATTCAAAAAGTGACTTATACATTTTTTTGTAAACCACTATCTGCGGATAAGTGTTTATTTTTGGAAATTTAAATTTTCAAAATTTTTTGTATACTTTGGTCCATCGTATCTCGGATGCTGTTGGTCCTATCGAAAAGTGACTCATACATTTTTGTAGAGCACTATCCGGGGATAACTCTCCTATTATGCCCGAGAGTTTATCTTGAAAATTTATATTTCCAAAATTTTTGGTCCATTTTGGTCCATCGTACCTCGAATGCTGTTGGTCCTATCAAAAAATATTCCATTCCATTTTTGTAGAGCCATTGTTGGTCTCTTCAAAAAGTGCCACATAAATATTTTGTAGAGCGCACTATCTGAGGATAACTCTCCTTCTATTTCGGAGAGTTTATCTGGAAAATTTTAAATTTCAAAATTTTTTGTCCACTTTCGTCCATCCTATCTCAGATGCTGTTGGTCCAAGCATAAAATATTCCATTCCATTTTTGTAGAACACTTTTTGGGAAATATAACTCTTGCTGTTAACGAGAGATTATATTGATAATTAAAAATTTTTGTCTACTTTGGTCCATTGTAGGTTGGATGCTGTTGGTCCATTCAAAAAGTGCCACATAAATTTTTTGTAGAGCGCACTATCTGAGAATAACTCTCCTTCTATTTCGGAGAGTTTATCTGGAAAATTTTTAATTTCAAAATTTTTTGTCCACTTTCGTCCATTGTATCTCAGATGCTGTTGGTCCAATCAAAAAATATTCCATTCCATTTTTGTAGAACACTTTTTGGGAAATATAACTCTTGCTGTTAACGAGAGATTATATTGATAATTAAAAATTTTTGTCTACTTTGGTCCATTGTAGGTTGGATGCTGTTGGTCCATTCAAAAAGTGCCACATAAATTTTTTGTAGAGCGCACTATCTGAGAATAACTCTCCTTCTATTTCGGAGAGTTTATCTGGAAAATTTTAAATTTCAAAATTTTTTGTCCACTTTCGTCCATTGTATCTCAGATGCTGTTGATCCAATCAAAAAATATTCCATTCCATTTTTATAGAGCACTATTTGAGGATAATTCTTTTGCTGTTCACGAGAAATGATCTTGATAATTAAAAATTAAAAAATGTCTTTTTTTTGGTCCATTATAGGTCGGATGCTGTTGGTCCATTCAAAAAGTTCCCCATAAATTTTCATTAATATTATTTTATTCTAGAAAAAAATTAATTTTCTACCTTCTTAAAAGATAAATTTTGTCTTTAATATATATCGATTCTAACTGTCGGAATTTTGAATTTAAAATAATAATTAACACCGAACGAATGCATGACAATGACGGTAATTACGGTTTCGTTTGCGGATTGAGTTCCACGTTTGAATTCCCACTTGAATTTCAGTGGCAGTCGGGAAACACACAAGAGTGGACACGATATTACACGTTGATTTCGACATTCCTCAAGAAATACCATCGATTCGTGATCGCGTAGGTAGAACAGAGTTTGAATCGGTTTCAGGCGACCTCTTGGAATCTCTGTTGCCACATGAGAAGAGCGAGAGGACAGAAAATGGAGGGAAAGGAGAGTAGGAGGAGGGAAGGGGGGGAGACGTATAGAACCGAGACGACTCGAGCACCCTAGGGAGCGCTTTGCGAAAGGACGCTTTGATCGTGTTTCCGACCACTGGGAAAATTCGACGAGTTTCCACTGGAGCAACTTTCGTTTCCTGAACTCGTCCTTTCCCACTTTTCCCCCCTTTACCAAGAATAAAATGCGACGATCGAGACACTCGACATTTTTAATATTATTCCGAAATGTAGAAGAATAAGGGACCAAAAGGGGCAGCAAAATGAAAAAGAGGAATTGAAAGAATGAAAAAAAAGTAATAGAAACCGAAAAAAAAGTAGAAAATAAAAAACATGAACAAAAAATAAAAAGAGAATTAAATTTATTGAAATAAAAATTAATTTCTTAAAACAAAATTTTATAAACTAGATTTTTCAAAGGCACAAAAAATGCGAAAATATTTTTATGATTCTACTGTATTATTTTTTGAATTCTATTTTCAAAAATTCTACTGCCAAAATATTTTTCAAGTCCCGTAACAATAAAATATCACCAAATTAGATATATATATATATATATATATATATATATATATATATATATATATATATATATATATATATATATATATATATGTATGTATTATATATAGTATATCGTGAAACTTTTGGATTTTCACGAGTTCCAAGTGCGAACACATAAATCCTTTTTTGTAATATTTCCGAATGGAAATTGATTAGCTGTTAAGAGTGCGCGTTATTCTACTTTGATAGTCTCAAAATGGGAAGTGATCCAACTTCAATGACTTTCAAATGGGAAACGTTCAAATTTTCATTGCTCTACATTGGAAACGATTCAAACTTTATGGCTACCAATTTTATTATACGATTCTATCAAATTTTAAAAGATATCCACTTTGAAAACATTTCATTTTTCAATGTTATATAGACAAACTCCCATTGATTAGTTCATTTAAGTTCATTAGTTATTGAAAAAGAAAAAAATTCTGGTCAAAATCTTTAAAATAGAAAAAAAAATTATTAAAAGGACCTTTTATAAATTTTTTTTTTCAACAAAAAAGGAGATTTGCACGCTCAGTTAATTTCTATTTTGTTCAAACTAGAGAAACTGGGAAGGCGCTGGTTAGAGCTCTTATTTAAATCTAGTTAACGACTTAATTGGAGGTTTCGGAAGTTCTATTTAAATCCCTATAACTTGTTTAATTTTCTTAAATTCATAATAACTTTTTATTTAGAAAAATTTAAACTAGGAAAACTTATTAGGCGCTAACCAGGAGGCTAATTTAAAACTAGTTAACATCCTAATTTGGGTTTTGACTAGAAGTTCTGATCCAGTTCCTAAATTGTATAACTTTCTTTAATTTCTAATAACTTTTTTTTACAAAAATTTAATCTAGGATAACTTATCAGGCGCTGGACATGACCCTAATTTAAAACTACTTAACACCCTAATTGGGATTTTATCTAGAAGTTTTGGTCAGATACCTAATATGAAAAATTTTAAAAGTACTTGTAAAATTTTCTTCAATTGCTAATAACTTTTTTACAATAAAAAAAATCTAATCTAGAGAAACTGGCAAGGCGCTGGTTAGAGCCCTATTTTAAATCTAGTTAAAGACTTAATTGGAGGTTTCGGATGTTTTGGTTAAATCCCTAACTTGTATAATTTTCTTCAATTACTAATAACTTTTTTTTAAAAAAGTTCAAACTAGGAAAACTTATTAGGCGCTAACCAGGAGGCTAATTTAAAACTAGGTAACATCCTAATTATGGTTTTGCATAAAAGTTCTGATCAAATTTCTAACTTGTATAACTTTCTTTAATTTCTAATAACTTTTTTTTACAAAAATTTAATCTAGGATAACTTATCAGGCGCTGGACATGACCCTAATTTAAAACTACTTAACACCCTAATTGGGATTTTATCAAGAAGTTCTGGTCAGATACCTAATATGCTAATAACTTGTTTACAATAAAAAAAAATCCAATCTAGAGAAACTGGCAAGGCGCTGGTTAGAGCCCTGTTTTAAATCTAGTTAACGACTTAATTGGTGGTTTCAAAAGTTTTAATTAAATTCCTAAAATGAAAAATTATTAAAGCACTTGTACAATTTTTTTTAATCGTCACTAACTTTTTTACGAAAAAGAATCCAAACTATAAAAACTTGCTAGGCGTTGGTCAGGGCACTATTTCTAAGTAGATCAAATTTTTGCATAATGAAAAAAAAAAGTAAAGACGATTTTCACGACAAATACATGAAATTGTCGATATTGGAGAACACAATATTTAATTGAACTCAACTTGGACAATATATATTGAGGATAACTAAAGGTTTCATACCAACACTTTGACTGGATTAATGGTTTACGGACACGTGACTGGATGAGCTCGATTCTTGTTAATATAGTCGAATGCGTTTGAGCACTTTGGATTATGAACTAATTGGATAAGCAGTATTAATACGAAGCGAGGGCAAAGTCCTCATTAGATTCACTCAATATTGCAGGGCAATATTCGGCGTTACGATGCCACGTATACACATAATGTGTACACGTGGCCGTTCACCTTCCACCGCATCCAAGGGATGTGCGATGGGTATAGCGAGATCACAATATCGGGATACGCCATATAAATTGTGTGTTCTCTCGCACGTGACTGGAAGTAAATACGAAAATGCGGATTTACCTCGTTACCGGTCAACAAAATTAATAGGGAATTACGAGAGAGAGAAAAAAAAATAGGAGAAACAAAAATTACACGCTCTTGATCAATCTATTTTTGTTAGCAGTCACTATTATACAATATATGTTATATAATTTTGAAATTTACACTCTAAATGTTTTAGGAGGGACAATTTATATTAAATATATTTTTCCTATAATTTAAGAAAATCTCCTTTTTCTTTTTTATAACAGCGATAACGAAGAGATTATTTGCAAAGAAAAAGAAGAAGAAGAAGAAGAAGAAGAAGTAAACTTTTCATTTGTCTATAGGGAAATGAACTACAATGGACTCGGAGAAAAAAAAGAGGGTTTTAAAAAGTCTCGTCGACCTATAATCTAAGATCATAAAGAGCTTCCTTGCGGTGTATATAGCAAAAAATTACGACAATGCCGATAATGATAAAATTCCGTACGTAAATATAAAATGAGCCCGAGTGCATTATCGTGTCGAGATGAAGTTATAAAATAAAGATAAAAATATATGATTTTTTATTTTCTTCGGTAAGAAAACAAAATTTTTAAATTGTTAACAAATTAATGTTAAAATATCAAAATTGAAAAAAATATTATAATTTTACAAATATTGTCATTTATATAGAATATATATGTATATATTTTAAAGGAAACAAAAAATGACATGTGTATTACACAATAATACATAGTAGGAGAGGGAGTGTCCGTTATATTTGGAAGTAATATCTTCTTATAAGGAGGTATTTACATTTTTATAACAGCATTGTTGAATGCTCTCTGTGAGAATTTCTCCTCGACTGGAAAAAGTAGAGGATATTAAAGTCAACATGAGTTTATACCAATGTGCATTTCATGAGAAAATAGAGCCTGCGTGTGTACAACAGAAATTTCCCGGTAATGCGTTACAAAAGTGCACTTGATGCGAAAAGTTCTTGAAATGGTTTCATTCCTTTTTCCATGACTAAAAAAGAACAAGTGAGAGAGAGAGAGAGAGAGAGAGAGAGAGAGAGAGAGAGAGAGAGAGAGAGAGAGAGAGAGAGATGTTAAGAGCCAACACAAATAGTACCACTTCAATACAATATCCATCGCTCCCTAAAACAACCAAACTTTCCCTCGAAACAGAAAATAAATTCTCTCATATTAAATTAAAAACAACTAAAATCACCCAATTTTTAAATTTTCTCCTGCAAATATAATTTACGTATTTAAATTTTTTTTTTCAAAACAATATAAAATAGCAGACATCTAACAAAAAATTTGGATTATACGATAATAATCGTATTTTAACTGTATCGAAATTGCTCTTGCATATATATATATATATATAAAATAACGAGTTTTTATCGTTGTAATTTTGAGCTGTCATGTTAAATACGAATTTACCAGGGTAGTGTAAAATTTAACAGTTACCGGAAATTGCAATATCGCAATAATCTTATCTTGATCGCATATTTTACAGAATTCTTCGCAACACCGATACAGGTTAGAATCAAATCAATTTTGAAATCGACATTTTCCCGCTCCATGAAACTTCTGCTTCGTTCGACTTTTTTTTTTTTTTTTTTTCTTTTGCCCATTTATTTTCGACTACCTATATAATAAAATTCAAAATTGCAACAAAATCTATATATTTTTCTCTCTCTTTTTTTCCATATTACGAGATAATTGAAATTTCAATATATCGGAAAAATTCAACAAATAATCAAAAAAAAAAAAAAAAAAAGAAATTCTGATTTTGTAGATAAAAATTCTTTTTGACGTAAATATAAATTTTTATGATACAATATACTTTAAAAGAGAGTTTTGAGTAATAGTGTAAAAAAGAATGAAATTGTGCGATCAAAGTTCCGTACAAGTAATAATAGTTAAAGTAACGTAAAATTTGGGACAACCTTCCAATTTGAAAGTACTCTAATTTTGATGAATGCTCTTTTATAAGAAAAACCAAAATCCTTCCACGATTAAAAAGCTTTCAACTAATGTATTTTTTTTATTAAAAATAAAATATTCTAGGAATTGAGATTTCTATTTAAAATTTAAATCTAATTATCTAAAAAAAGATAATTAAATTAATTAAACGTGTTCGATTTACTTAAAAAGGTTAAATGAAACGTAAATTTTTTAAAAAAAAAAAAAAAATCCTGACAGTTATGAAAAGAAAATTTAGATATTGCATAAATTTTCTTATCCGTAAAGAAAAAGAGTTTTTTTTTTCAATGAAAACTGACACTGAAAAAGAAACGTTAAAAATTTTATAGCAGAATAAGGGATCAAGGGAGATGAAATGCGTAATTTAGAAATCTCACTTTCATCCGAGAAGAAGAAAGATAGTGGGGATCAGATCCACAACCTCAACTGACAGGAATGACGTACATTCTCTGTTCAACGTTAAATCCTTTTTCTCTCATCGTTTTATCTCACACTTGTTAAAAGAAATGAAATTTCTACTTTTCAAATTAAGTATATTTATTTATGACTCTTTTGCCCTATATGGATGTGTATAAAACATTAATGAACTTTAATTTGAATATTATGAATTCCGTTTTTTTTTTTACTCTATTTTAACATTTTTTAATTTAAATTAAAATTTTAAACAGTGACCTATACTACTTAGAATCTTTAAAATTAATATAGTTTTTATTAATTTAGAAATAATTAAATTGTGTAGATAAAATACACAATTGAACGATTTATATATAAAACAGTCTGACCTCAAATTGACTATAACTACTGAAATAATTATTTCTTTAAAGTTAAGGGGAAAGCGAATTAGTTATTATCTGTAACTAATTAATTTTTTTCTGTGTAAAAACTAAATAATTTTATCTAGTAATTTTTTGACAAAAATTTTTCCTAACCGGAAATTTATATAAAAAAAAAAAAAAATTTTTTGAGTACATTACCACTTTCGAATTGACAGATTTTGAAATTGTTCAATTTTCGACTCACCTGAAACAAAAAAGAAAAAAAATCATTCATTAATTATCCATATTTGAGAAAAAATACAGATATTTTATTGATGAAAGAAAAAAAAAAGAATTGAACATTTAAAACTAAAAGCGAAATACAAATACGAATTTTATTTTTACATAGTTTTTCCTGTTTGGTTTTCTTTTTTTATTCTTTTTTTTTTTAACAAGATGACGGCTGTAAACATTAAATTGAAAGTATGGTCGTGTTGACCAGTGTCATTAAGATGATGTTAGCAGAAAAACAGTCATGTGAATGTTTTTTTCATGTTAACGATCAAAGCAAACATTTTTGTTACGACGCATGGGATCAAAACCATGCATGTAGGTAGAAAGTAACCATTCACGTTGTGGATTTTGATGGTTATATTCGCTCGTTAAATCTCCCATTGATTTCAAATATCTATCTTATGCTTTCATTCGTGTCAGATAAGATTTACTTATGACATGCAAAATGTATTTCAGAATATACATTTTTCACTATATTTTTCCAAATTCAAAAAAAAAAAAAATTCTTTTTTATTATTTTTAAATATTTAAAATTATTATTTATTTTTTAATATATAAACTAATTATTATATTTATTTTTAGTATACAAATTTTTATTTTTATTTATTCGTTATATTAACCATATATCTTCAATAGTGAAATAACTCCGATTGAATAAAAATTTTATCTCTTGAATTTATGTTAACAAATTTACGTCTTGTTGACTCAATATTTATTAGTTTGTTTAAAACATTTCATTCAATGTGAAAATTTCAATTCTCCATGTTTCAATACTTTTCCAAAAACAAAATCAATTTTCAATATTTACACTCTCTTTTCAGTAGTTAAATTATTATTCAATTTATTATTTTAAAAATGTGCTTTAAAAAAAATGACGATATCTCACGGAAATATATGATTCGACAAAAAAAAAAAAAAAAAAAATTGCCAATTGAAATGATAAAATAAAATGATTACCAATATTTCCATCAGTTCATAAAATAAAAAATATTTCTTTTTATTCCTTTGAGGGAATGAATTTAATATTTGTTTAAATAAATATATCTATGTATAATGAAAAATAAAAAGTGGTTGTTTTAATCATTTTGACATATTTTTTTTAAAAAAAAATAAAAAACAATTTCTAGTTTTTATAAATATTTGAATATTTTTTTTTTTAAATTCTAATATTAAAGGAAATATTAAGTATTAATTTGTTTCACTATTAAAGTGAGCGCTTTGTAGAAAATAAAAATATAGTTTTTTATAAAGAGCAAAGGTCCTTTTTTTTAATTTTCAAAGAGGATCTTTATCCCTAGAGAAAGTGGCAATTTTATTTGTCATGGTGCATGCGATTAGTCAATGTCAAATGCGTTTAACATCACGTATTCAGGACAATATTACCTCCCTTGAAGGGAATAAAAATTTAACTTATTTTTTACTAGGAGAAAAATTTCCCCATAACCATTCCTTAAGGAATTCTCAACAAGCTCAACAAAATATCAAATGTTCACCTAGATTTATTGAATTTCCTGGCAATATTTTTCAACACCATCAAAAAAAAAAAAAAAGAAGACAACATTTTTTCCTAATAATATTAATACATACATAATTATTACATTTTTTAATTAATATTTATTATTAATATAGATTAAATAAATGATTTTTATAAAATAGATGTATTTGAAAAATGTCTTCCTTAGTAAAAATACCATTGAATGACAAAAAAAAAAGATTCATAAAGACATCTCAATAAAGCTTTTGAAATTATTCACACCTGTATTAAGATGACAGGAGCACAAACATAAAAAAAAAACGTGAAATTTGAGAATTTTGGAAACAGGCAATTTCAAGAAGAGCCATATCATGTATACATATATATGTACATATATATACTGTGAAAATTCAATGCTCTGAAGAGTGCAACATTTCCTCGTTTTTCTCTGACTTACGTTTCCAAGAGAATAGCGTGGCATAATAAACGTGCAAGAATGCCCGTAAGAAAAGTTCGTAACCCGACACTATGCGCCATAAACGTGACGCTGTGGCTGCAACAGGGGTTTTCCCCTTCTGTATACTGTCTCTCTCCCTCTCTCTATAGCCGCAATGCAAGTGGCCAGCAGAGTGCTCGTTAAAACTTTTCGAGTCCTGAATATTTTGCAGCAAAGTGAAAGTTTTTTTCCCGGATTATCAAGGAAAATGTTACGTCTCGACTAATGAGACAGGCAAAGTGAACACTTCCATTTAAAATAAAAAAAAAACCAAAGCTACAAACTATACAACTAGAGATATGCAAAAAAAAAGTTCCACAAGTGCTTAATACTCCAACCCTTATTGTACCACTTGTACTTTATTATAATAGTGAAAAAAAATCTCACAAATTGATCAAAATTAACTGTCATTTATTAAAGAAACTTCTCAACGTTCGTATAGAAATATTTCTTATTTTCCAATAAAAAAAAATTTTACTGAACTTAAATTCTTTTTGAAACTAATTTAAAATTTTTTTTTTTTTTATTAACTTTTATATTCATCTTTGAAAGTAAATTCATTATTCCTCTTGTCTATAATAATCCCGAGGTGTAAAGTACTCTCTAAACTTGAATTAGTAGAAATTTTACTAATTCAATCAGTACTTTTCATTTTAACTGAAGTTTCAGTTATTTTTTCAAAATTTACTAATATAATTAGTGAATATACAAGCAATAGAAAATAACTTATGTAAAACAGTAATTTGTATATAACATAACCTTTAAAATTAAGATTTCAGTAGATTTTGCGGCCGCCGCCATATATTTATATTACTGATTCAATCAGTAATTGATATTTTACTAATTGAATCAGTAAATTTCTAATAATTATCAGTTGCTCAATTCTCGCTATGGCAATTAGTAGATTTCTACTGCTAATCGGTGAAATATGACTGATTCAGATTTAGAGAGTAATCTTTTTAACCCTAGGGAATAAGGTAGTCTTTTTATTACTCCCTGGAGTAAAATATCAATCAAGGACAACAAAAAAATTTCGTTTATTTGTTCTACACATACGGAGAAAAATGAAAAAACTAATAAAGTAACTTTTACTCTAGAAATAGTAAAATTTACTCCGAAAATAGTAAAAAATAGTCCGAAAATAGTAAATTTTACTATTTCTAGAGTAAAAAATGACAGAAATGCGCAGAAGCTGCGGACAGTTCCGATTTTACTTTTTAAAGTACTCTCTTAATTTGAATCAGTGAAATTTCACTGGTGAAATAGCTAGAAGTCAATCTATTTTACCCATTACCGATAATACAGATTGACTGATTCATTTAGTGAAATTTTCACTGGAAATCAGTGATATATGACTGATTTTCAGTGAAAATTTCACTAAATGATTCAGTAACCGACTTCTAGCTATTTCACCAGTGAAATTTCACTAATTCAAATTAAGAGAGTAGTAAAAGTTAATTCATTCGTTTTTCCATTTTTCTCCTTTCACTGAAAACAAATTTATTTGATTCAAATAAACAATTGAATATTATCAACAAATAATTATTATTTGAAATGTTTGTAATAAATACAGAAATTATTGGTTAAAATACAATTTATTTAATTCAATTATTTAATTTCAAAAATTATTTACTAAATATTTTATTTGATAATAGTCAAGTATATTCGTTAAATTTGAATCAAGTAATGTTTTTTATTTTTCAATGCAGAATGATTAAAATAATTAATAAACAATAAAATTGATATTTATACGTGAAATTATTCGCTCATTGAAAATCTACTTTTTATCAAAGTAAAGCTACTCTTCATCAATATACTTTGGAATAATATTATTTTTAAATGCTTTGTTAAGTGGAGACTTGTAAAGTTGTCGAACACTTTTCATTTGCTTTGGTGGCTTAAGAGAGAAAGAAATGATTGAAAGTGGAATTCCCGATGAAGAAAAAGGGACCTTCGGTTAGAGTAAAGTTGCACGTCTAAAAGTGGTAATGGCAATACTTTACTGTTTCCAAAGAGAGAAATAAAGAAAGAATGAAAGAGAAAAAAATAAAAGAGAGAAAGAGAGAGAGAGTTGTTTGATCAACGTCGTTATCACTCGTTTATATCCTTCGTGAGAGAGAACTCGTCGAATATTCATTAAAGTTTTTCTCAGAATGAGAATGTCGACTGCTTGGATTAAAGGAATGGGTCGGAAGGGAAAAGAGGAGAGGGAAGTGATGGTGGTACAATCGAAGGGAAGCTGGCATCAAATTGATATCGAATAGTGAAGCTGCAAAGGGAAATTAGTTTCAATGAGTTGCAGGTGCAGACTGAGATAGAACTAATTGTAAGAACACGTTCAAACTATATGCAACTGAATTCAAGAATAGTTTATGGGTAAGGTAAGGGAGGTTTCTGAGAAAGTTGCGTAAACTGATACAGTGTGACGAGAGTGGGACTTTTTTACATAATTAACTTTCACCTGCTGTATTTTAGACCTTCTCACACCTTATCTAATTAGACTTTATCAAATTCGGTTCCATCAAATTACATTTCTATCAAGTTAGACTTTCATAAAATTAGATTTTATCAAGCTAAATTTTACGATATCAGACTTAATCGCATTAGATTTTATCAAGTCAGACATTATCGAGTTTGATTTTATTTAATTAGAAATACTTATTTGATTAAATTTTACCTATAGGCTAATTAATTAAATTTCTTTAAATGATTATAATTAAATGAATTTTGAAATTTTTTCCGAAAGAAAAAAAAAGAAAATTTAAATTAGCTTCTAATTAATTACATAATTAATTGTTATTTTTGAAGTAAAATTTAATGAACATGGAGAAATTGCCGAAGGGAATAATATAAATTTAATCATTGGATTAGATAATGTTTTCTGAACTAAATGACTCGTCGATTCGATCAGGCGTAGAGTGAAACTTTACCATCTGAAAGCTTAAGTAATTCATGGCCATTCAAGCTTTCTCTAACCCATCGAGGAGGCTTTTACAGCCTTCGATAAAACGAAAGTCTTGCTGGGCCCGGATTTATCAGCCTCAAAAGTACCCTTGATCGAATAAATTCTATGCAATAAAGCCACACTATCTCAAAACAGTTAAAAAAAAAAAAAAAAACAGAAAAAAATTTTAGCTCACATTTTTACATCTTTCAATACACTCTCTGTTAATTAAACAATCTCCTCGAATTTACAACAACATATCGAAAATTCATTTGTCACTCGTGAGAAACAAAACAATAAACTATATTTTGCTAGGAAAAAAAAATTTTTTTTTTTGAAACAAATTCTGTTTTGAGATTGTGAGGTCCTTTTGTGTTCTATTTAAAATAAAATAGGTGTATATGTGGTACTGAGTCCGATTATAAAACCCATTAAAAATTAGTGGTTGACTCCGCAAATTTTCTACGCGGATGTTCTTCATGATAGTGGCTCGCGGGAAGACGTCTTTTCACTTTATTCGCGAGGAGATGAAAACGGGTACTTATCAACTGAGATTACTTTCCGGGAGTTGAGGGCTAAGGTATAGGGGTCGCTGAGCTCAGATTGCGTGGAACTAAGAATATTACGAGTGAAATATTAACATTAGCACATTTCAAAAAAAGAGAGAGAGAGAGAGAGAGAGAGAGAGAGAGAGAGAGAGAGAGAGAAAGCTAACTTTTACATTTCTTTCCACCCAAGACATCCTTTCCTGTCTACATAATCCTTCCTGTATATATATATATATATATATATATATATATAAAATCTTGAAACATATACGCTCCTTGTACTCGTCAAATATTACATATTTTAATCATTAATTATCGAATTTCTCGAAAAATATTTTATTTACTTTTTACTCTCAAAATTTAAATCATTTTTAAACAGTTTTCAAAATAAAATATAATTTATAAGATAATATTCGAAATCTTCAAAACAAAATTTATTGATATAATGGTACATGTAACAAGCAAATGTTACAAGTGTTATTAGGTTAAACATTACAAGATGAGATATTTCATGATATCGACCAATGAATTATCTTGTACAGACAGATGTCGGATGATCATTGTTCGCTACTCATCAGCATCCGTTCATTGTACTGTCATCAGAGGCGGATCCCACAGTCTCGTTCTAAAGGGTGGGGGGTGGAAGAGGGGTGAATAACTGAATTGTCATTAAACCCTATATATATATATACATATATATCTATCTCTCTCTCTCTGTCTCTTTTCATTATATTCGACAATTTAAACACTACTTGTTTGAATTTCACAAATATCCATTGTTCAAGTTTAGACAAAGTAATACCTGTTGACTAAACATCATTGTCATGAAAATAGATCGTTTATCAAAGTACAATTTACATCATTTTCTATTGTGACAATAATTTTCCATTACAAAATACGTCAAGTGAATATTAAATATTAAATTTATAAGGATTTTTCATTTAAATTATTTATGTTAAAATGAATTTACTTTTCCAATTATACAATGTAATTAAAATCAACACAAAATTATGACAATTAAATTTCTAATTATAAAATATATCATTTTGACATTTGTAATTAATACATAACATTAATTAATAAATATATTATTGTTCAGAAATACAATTACATTGGATAATAATTTACCCTACATTTATATTCCAACCAAAAATTGCCAGAATTCACTATTGAAGCGTTCGCCAGTATTGCGCCAATAGTCAATTTTTTGATAAAAACTCTCTAAATCTAAATTATTGGAAATTGAACTACTAATTTAAAATGGAACTTTCATTAATTTTTAATTATACTTTTTACTAATAAAACTTTAGTAAAAAAAAAATTTTTTTATTTTCAAAATCTTTTTTTCCTCCAACAAAATTGCAACATCCCAACTTATTGGAAAAAAAAAAAAAATTAACAAGAATTGTGAATGTTTTTCTTTTGATATTATATCTATATCAGTGAAATGTAAATAAGTTCGTTATGAAAATGTCACAAGGGACATATACACTGTGGGACAAAAGCCCTTTGAGCCGTGAATCACAATTCATGCATTCCAACTTGGGACCAATCGCGTAAATAGCATATGGCAATGAATTATGCAGCTTGTCATATCGCAGTGAGCTACTCATCAAACATAGACGAGTATGCACACTCACTAGAGGTAGAAAGACCCCTGTTTGCATTGCCGTACAAATGCACCAGGCGAATAAACGAGCCGTGCACGATTGATGGACCAAATTAATCTACAGGTAAAATCGATTTTCGAAATCATAATTATCGCTTAACAGTAATCAACACCGCATGCAGGCAATGAGTCAAAATACTAATACCAAATATTCAAATTATATATACACACACAACGACCTTTAATTTTACAATTATTTACGAGAAAATTGTATACAAATATATACCCTTTGACAGATGAACGTAAATATATTTATATAATCAAAGGAAAAAAATACCACACATCCACAAAATTCACACATCAATATGTTTAATAATTATAAATCAAATATTTAAAAAATAAATATCAAATTTCCCCTTTTGAGGTTTGATTTAAAATTTTTTTTTACAAAAATGTTATTACATTTGAAATATAATATATTATATTTCAAAATGTTTTTTTTTTTTTTTTTTTTTTTTGTCAAATACAGAATTTATTTATTATTGATGGAAATAAGATTTAAGGACAAGGGCAAAAAAAATTCATATTTCTGGATAAATACTTGGTTTGCTTTTTGAAATTACAATGACTTGGTGTGGATCTCTGGAGATTTGACTGTTCGACGTTGCAACGAGAGAGTATAGGGTAAAAAGAAAAAGGGGAAAAGACAGAATAAAAGGAAGACAGCCAGTGGCAAGGGACGACATGGAGGACGGACCGAAAGTTTACTGTACTCCAGGGAAATGGAAGGCGATACAAGTTGCACGTTCGCACTTACCAATTGCTTGCTTTTCGTTTTTTTTTCTCTTCCTTTCTCTTAACTATTTTTAGAAGTTTACACCTCTATAACATCCGAAGTATCGTATCTCGTGTTCTCTTTATATAATGACAAATAATACAATATATAACTTTATACTCTATATTTTAAAAGACTATATATACATATATACCTACTTTCAAAAGAAAAAAAAACCACTAAATTAATAATCGAACCGTACGTGACAGAGAGAAATTTTAACCAACAATATTTGTAAAAAAAAAAAAGCAAATATTTATTTAGAGGAGAATAATTCTTTTTGATAAAATAAGAAAGTTTAAAATGATAAACAAGAAAAGCCTAATTAAATATGCAAATAAGGTCATGTTAAGTCGATATAATAGTTGGATAGAGGTTAGGAGGAAATGATGGCAATTCACAAATAGTGAAGTTGAATATTGGAATGGACCACTCTTGTGGTTACTCCGATCACATACCTTTTAAGCTGTGTGTTAACCGCAAACCATAAAGCGTTCTAGTGAATGTAGCTGCCATACGATTCCACGTATAGATGCCTAGTTTAAACTAAACTACGTTTATCGCTTTGTGGTTGAAGTCTCCAACTAGAAGTTAAAACCATTCCGCGAGGATGGTTGTTACCACTGATATTAGCCAATCTGTCCTTTAATCCCTTTTTGCACAACTAAATTCAAAATGTTTTCCAAACTGTTTTCATTGACGCATATATTGTTAATAAAAAAAAAATTCTTTATATATTTTTGTAAGAAATTTTTTATTTATTAACAATTTCTCACATACAAGAGGAAGGAGAAAATAGAAGAAAAAATCTTACGTCTGACTGCAACTAAATTTTACTACTAATGCCAAAAATTTAATAAGAAAAAGTCTGATCTGACTAAAACTGACTTTTACTACTGCTATTGATTAAAAAACCTCTGAAATTTTCTGTCTGACTGAAATTTAGTTTTACTACTAGTCATTCCAAGAATTTGAATTTTGTCTGACAATTGAGGAAAAATCTTGCCTGACCGTAACAGACTTTTACCACTAATGCCGAAATTGTAACAAAAAAAGTCTTGTCTGACTGAAACTGACTCTTACTACTTACAAAAACTCTGAAATTTTCTGTCTGACTTAAAAGTAGTTTTCCAAGAATTTCAGTTTTGTCTGACAATTAAAAAAAAATCTCGTCTGACCGAAACAGACTTGTACCACTAATGCCGAAATTGTAACAAGAAAAGTCTTGTCTGACTGAAACTGACTCTTACTACTTACAAAACCTCTGAAATTTTCTGTCTGACTTAAAACTAGTTTTACTACTATTAATTCCAAGAATTTTAGTTTTTCTGACTTTAACTGTCTTCTATTACTGAATCTAAGAAACAAAAAATTCAAAGCAATTATTCTTAAATTCAGTGTATTATTTTTGTTCTACTAAAATTTAATGATAAATTTCATTAAAAATATTTTCAAAAAAAAAAAAAAATAATAATATTTACCCTCTGTCGGTATATATTGTCTTTTAAAAAAAATAATATTGATGTGTATTTCTAAAATGTCAATTCCTTTGTGAATAAATTTAACCTACACCAATGGTTACTTAATCAAATGAAAAATATTTGTGAGCGGAAGCAATGTATTATGCAAGTAACCACTTAATCTTAGCTCTCACACTTGGAGACATTTAAGGCGCGATGCCAAGTTTGAATCTAATGTTGAAGTCAAAATACGACATTTCTCACAAAAGCTCCTTTCATGCTTCATAAATAAAAATAATATCTCTCTCAATTACTTTTTGCTAAATTGTTGTCTCATTCAATGGTATATATATATATATATATATATATATATATATATATATATATATATATTTAAATTTAATTTAACGAGAGTTTTGACAGTTATTTATCGACAAAAAAATAATTATCGAAGATACGTCAATTTTAGCTTGTTAAAATTTAAAATATTAAAGAGATCATCATCGTCTTGACGTATATTAAACAATGATTTTTAATTAACAAAATTTACCAATTCTGAGAATTTAGTCTCGCATAAAATTTGATTCAAAAAATCGATTTGAGTTAAAAAATGAATCAATTCAGTTTGAATCAAATACAATTTATTTACTTCAAATAATAATTTAGTTAAAATATTTTTTTCCAAAAAATTCAATTTTTAATGTTATTAAAAGAAAAAGGTACGGCAAAAGTAAAGAGAAAAAAAACGTCTGATTAGGAAAGTAGAAGAGAAGATGTATCACATAAAGAGAGATATATGGTTTTAAGTAGTAAAAAGTAGACATGAAATTTTCAGTAGTACTAACCAGTAATGTAGGCAGACTTTTTTTTGAGAAATAAAAACAAGACTTGGGTATGTCAGACATAAAAATTTCAGTAGTACATATCAATGTTAGACAGTCAGAAGTAGACTTTTTAGTAATAAAAAACGAATTTTCAAAAAGTATATATATATAAACTAAAACATTAAGAAAAAACATATTTACGAATTCAAAAACTTCTAGTAGTACAAAATATAATCAGACACAAGATTTAGGCCTTTATTCCGATGCTAAATTTTTTATTAAAATAAAAATCTAAAAATTTTACCAAACAAGAATTTTAAAGCAATAAACCAAATGCATCAACACACCTTTTGTGAATACGTGACTAATTAAAAAGCAAAAAAAAAAATAAACAACGATATACCTCAATTATTTTTTGGAAAAATGTTTCACAAAAAAGAAATTTCCTTGAAAAAAATATTAAAAAAAAAAAATTCATCAAATAATAACGAAAACTTTCTTTTGCTTTCAGGTCTCGAGTAAAAATACAGTGAATCATCCGCCAATGCAACCAATCAACCCCTACGGTGTTGCCATTGTTCCCAACAGAATTGGATTGCGAATACAAGCTGATGCAAAGCATCATGATCGTGGTCGTAGTGAAGTCAAAATTCGATGTATAGCAAAAGTGGGTTCAAAAAATTACGAGACAGAGAAACGAGTTACAATTTATCAATTGGATAATCAAAGGCTGCGTGCCAGTGATCTTAGAGGAGGTTCCTATTCAATTCGCGGTGAAATTTTACCCGTTATCTTACCAATTTTCTTGGCATTATTTTCAACGTGACCTGTACAAGAGGGCAATACAATCAGTCGATTTTTTTTCTAGACAACGTGATGTCAGTATTATTTAATATACTCGTTTCACGTCGGTTCAGTGTCAGTCGTCCGATCCTTCGTATATATATATATAAATAAAAATATTATATATAAATACAAAAGTTAAAAGAAAAGAAAGAAGAAAAAAAAAACCTTTAAAAATTAAGAGTTATAAATTTGTAAATGAAATTCGATGTTGAATGAATGTGAATAAATGATACCATAAGCGTTTTACATGATGAGATGAGATTAAAAAGTATAATCATTATTCTCAATTTCAATATTAATTTAATTTATTTATTTGAAACATTTTTCCCTGAGAAATAATTGATTTCTTTTTTATCTAAATCTCTTAAAATGAATCAACGAAATTTCAAATTAAGAGAAAATAATTACAAACAACGCTGTAATAATATTTATCAATTTTTCTACTGAAACATACAGTCAACGAAAAATTAGAAAATGTTTTTTATATCCAATTTTTTTATTTTATTGCAAAAAAGTTGTTTTTATATATATTTACTATTTATATAATTTATATATATATATATAATAATAATGAAATAATGTTTTGGGAGAGAAAGTGATGAATTGATTCCATATCAAAGTGTGTCTTTTTCGGTAAGTTTTTGTCACCAATTATAACCGCTTAGAATTATTATTATTATTATTATTGTTATTATATAGGTATATTTGGATGGCAATAATTCTCATCAAGCGCCAAAAAATATAATGTGTTAAAAAACAAATGTTTTATCAATTATCTCCAAACGTTATGTATTTTTTTTCTTGAAAAATTGTTAATAGAGTTATTATTGCTATCCAATTTTTGTAAATAAAACAAGAAAAAAAACTGATTTTTCCAACGATCAATCTCATCGTGTATATAATATATTCAAAAAAAAACCTTTGAAAGTTAGACAAACTATTTATTAAAAAATGCGGCCAACGTTTTTCTGTCAATTTTAAAAGGGGTGGGGGGGGAAATATTATTTTTCAAAAACACAATTATTATTAATCCAACGAAACATAACGAAATTTTGCACACATTACTAATTATTATAATAATGAAAATCGTTGTAAAATTAAATAATTTCCAAATTGAAAAAATAAAAAAAAAATTTAAAACATTAATAAATACCGATAAGTATATTCAAAAGTTTTAATCAAATTTCCCGCCCAAGCGAATTTAAATTTTCATTTATTAAAACAATATCAGGAGTTTAATTTTTTTTTTCTCGTCTAAAATGAAATGTAAATGCAGCGCATAATTTTCAACTTTACGTTATAAAAAAAAAAAAAACTGAATACCAACTTTTTCCCCCGTTTCTAAATTTGTTAAACACAAATTAAACTTTTAGAAAATATAAAAAAAAGGTATATTTTTAAAACGAAAAAAAAAAATTAGAAAAAAATCGGCGTTTAAGTTTAAAAGAAAAAAAAAATTCTCCACCTCTCAAGGAGGATTGCTTCTTGACCTAAATGGATGTCTTGCCAGTGATTTCTTTATCTTTCTCTCTCTCTCTCTCTCTTTCTCTCTCTTTCTCTCTCATTCTCTATTTCTAAAGTCATCTTTCTACTCGTGGAAATTATTTTCTGAAAATCCTGTCGCAGACACGACTCGTGGTCAAGTCAAGATGCGGAGCAGATGAATCAATAAGAAAGTCAGCCATGTCAAAACCATTACTCGATGTCCCACGAATGTAAGTTAAAGTGTTCGCAGAAAGACGGTAAAACGTTGGCCGGAAAACTGTGAAAGAATTCACGGATTCCGTTTTACAGTTCGCTCGGCTGCTCCTGACACTGAGACCGGAGATATAGAAGAATAAAATAGACAAGGGAGAAGTCGAGATTTTAAAACTTATGGAATGAGAAATAGACGTCAGTTAAAAAACAAGAGGAAAGTGAATTAATTTTAAAACTAGTAATATAGTTAAAAATGATAACGAATAAAAAAAAAGAAAAAAAGAATATCAACTCAATGAAAACTGAGAAATAGAAAAAGGGTTGATAAAAAGAAGGCTCTCTTAGAAATATGAATATAATTTAAATTTATAATTCGAAATTACTCTCCAAATCCGTTCTTTAAAATTCTTTAAATCTATTTGGTTATATGGAATAATAAAATATTATTTTATACAAAATAAATTAATTTAATTGTCCAATAATAATTATTATAACAAAATTTAAAAAGAAAAATTTATTATCAAATATTATTAAATGTTTTAAGTCTGTAACTGAAAAGGGTTTTTTTTTTTAAACAAATTATAAGACAAAATTACAGTATTTTCAATTTGAAGAGTCGAATTATAAATTCTTTTTTCCAAGCAATTATATTCTGTTTGATAAAGTATCAGCAGATAAAACTTTTTTTTTTTTCTTAAAAAGAAAAAGAACGTTGTTTACAGGAAAATATTTGTATTCAAGAGGAAATCTCCGTAAAATCGACCCTCTAATTGCTTCGGAAATAACATTTTCCCCTCCAAAGATAATAAGGGTTAATTTCAGAAGGGTTACAGAATTTCTATTATATTTCTCATTAATTTTGATAATTTTTTTTTTCTGTTAACAAATAAGAAATGATTTTCTTCTAATTTGTTTTAATTTTAATAAATTAAAATAAAAAATAGAGAACGAAACAAAACACACCTAGTCATCATTTTTTAAAAAAAAACCTTAATTATAAACAATTTTTTCTCTTTAATAATTTTAATTGCTTTCATAAACTGAAAATTCAAGAAAATTTATTTTATCTTTTCTATTTGAATTTTTTGAAACAATTTGTAAATTTTCCAGACAATTTTTCCCATATACATAATTAATTATACTTAAATTTTCTCATATATATATGTATATCAATTTTTATTGCTACAAAGACGTAATCAACTAATTAGCATATTTTGTTAATTATTCAAACGCTCGAGTATAGAGAAATAAAAGCAAAAAAAATTAGAACACGAGAGAAAGAGAGAGAAAGAGATAAGAACAACAGAAAATATAAACAGAAAAATGAAATAGAGTGAAGTGTATATAAAAAAAAAATTGAAAGAAAAATGTAATGCAAAAATCGAAAAACTATGTAAATAGCTGAAGGAAGAAAAAAAAATCCACGAGATGGGGAAAAGACATAAACGTAATAAAGAAAATAATAAGAAGTAGCAAGGTGTGAATAAAAATATGCGACTTAACGCTGCGACTAATGTCGCTGCACATATCACACAACACCACCGATAAATTTTCCTCTCAAAAAAAATAATGTAAAAAAAAAAAACTCATCTAGACACTATCTAACAAAAGCAAAAATATACACCTCGTAAAATAAATACACTCATATAATAATATGGAACAAGTCAGTAAAAATTCCAGTAGATTAAGTGCCAAAAGAAACGCAAGATTTCTCTTCTATGTGGGAAGAGGGAAAATGGACAAAATGCCATATTTTTTGTTATAATCATCGTAATAATTGTTCTCACATATAAATAGAAGAATATATACGTGGGCGAACAAAACAATGATTTATCCTTTGAAATAAAAAAAACACACCGAGAACAGGAGTGAAAAAAAAAAATTTTTTTTTTTTAGGGTTAATGAGCAACTTTTTATGTCGAAAAAGCACACCTATTAAATATAAGGGCAATTTATGCATTGCACTGTTCACGTTCGCAAATTACTACCGCGCTGTTATGAAGGTTCGTTGGGAGCTTTCAAGTTCCAACTAATAACATATACGCGCTATATCGCTTCTGGCGACATGAAAAGTGAGCGAATTTATTATACCACTATATTTCGGAAAATGTCCTTATTATTTTCATTAAACGTCAATTAAACATTTTAATAATAATTTTTTTTTTTTTGTAATGTCATTCAAAAAGAACGGTCAAGTGGCTGAAAATGAAAAGTAGAAATTATTTTTTTTTTCTTTGAATCCTTAATTTTCCTATTTCGAAACTTCAACACTGAAAAAAGGGTTTGGTATTGACAACCAAACGTTTAGTTCGTATTTAAGCAACCAAAATTTTTTTGTTGAATCAACAAAATTTTAATTGTCTGAATCAAAATTTTGTTTGACACAATCAAAATTAGAAAAAAAAGGATTTTTGTTGTCCTAACTAAAATTTGGTTGGGACAACCAAAATTTTGTTGATTCAACAAAAAAATTTTGTTTGCTTAAATACCAACCAAACGTTTGGTTGTCAATACCAAATCCTTTTTTCATTCAACTCCAGACATTTCGATATTTAATTCCACAAAAGTGAAAACCATCTCCTAATAATTTGCAAATTTTTAAATCTAATTCAGTTAAAATTTTAATATAATTTTTTGCACTAAGAATTAAAATACCCAAAAAAATGTATTTCTATTTGTTTATTAGACAAACTTATTTAATTTATTGCAAAAAGTTAAAATTTTAATTGTATTTAGAGTGTATAACCGAATTATCAAAAAGTAAAATAAAAATTTCAATATGTGTATAAAATATTAATATTATATTTTAATCATTAAAATATCGTATAGTAAAATAATTGCCTCTCTAAATTTGAATTAGTGAAAAAGTCACTGGTCTCAAATTAGTCGATAAATTCTAGCTATTTGAATCAGTAACATTTCACTGATTTTCAGTCAAAGTAATTGATTCTCCAGTGAAATGTCAATGAAAACCACTGATTCAAATAGCTAGAATTTAGCGAATGATTTGAGACCAGTAACTTTTTCACTGATTCATATTTAGAGAGTGCAATTTTAATTCATATAGCAAAAAGTCAGTCATTGATTAAAATTATTAAAAAAATGTAACAAATAAACATTTTTTTTTTTTTAATATTTTCATAACAAGGAACAAAGTACGAAAAATAATCATGTAAAAACAAAAGCACTCACTTAGAACTCATTTTAAAATACCGTTTTTAACCATAATAATCAAAAACAACTGCTCCTGAAAATGTTTTTCTTTCTCGACATTTTTCCTCGACCTTTTGCTTCAAACTACTTAAATAACGAATACACCCGTACATATATACCAGTCTGCCTATATATTTATGTCATGAAACATTTTCTCGCTAACATTTACGTTTTTCTTTCACTTCTTCATTACCTTATTCGTTTTCCCGGAAATTTTATGACTGTGTAATTAAACATCAAGCTGGCAATATATACATATACCTATATATATATATATATAAAAAACACAAGTAAGATCATTCTTAGAATCGGCTTTTTTAAGGCGCCTCCCTTTTTTTTATGTGAATTTAACTTGGTTGTAGCATTTTTTTTTTTTACCACTCTCGCAACTTGTTTTATAGTTCAATTATCAAGCTACGTAACAATGTACAGATTGAAGCACTAAAAATTTCATTTCTGACATGCAGGCGATAAAGTACATCAGAGCCTTCGTAGAATACACCTTTTTCTCTATTTTTATTATTACCTTTTTTAATTTCTAGGTAGAAAGTCTCTGTCTGGAAGTTAAGTTTCCTCATTTTTTTTTTCTTTTTGGTTTTTTTTTTTGTCACGAAAAAAAATCATGGTGAAAATGAACACAAAGAGATCGTTTCTTTGACATTATTCTCGTCATTATTATTTTTATTTTAGCCGGTCTCATTAAACTTTACCCAGAGAACTTTTTGTTTTATAAACAATACAATTTTCTCTAAAAATATAAACTTTTTGTCTTGCAACATTTTTTCTTTTTTTTCCCCCTAAGTGACATTTCTTTTCATTTCACCCCAATGGGAAACTGCCACGAGTAACCATTGGCGTATTAATGGCCCAATGATGGGAGCCAATGAAAAAACCATTGGCACCCAATAATGGACCATTATTGGTAAAGTCATGGGCTGTCCACGCCGATGCCAATGATTGGCAACCATCATTGGCAAATTATTGGCAACCAATAATTAGCCAATATTAAAAATTTTAATAATAATTTAAAAAATCAATAATTTAAAAAAAAAATTATATTTTTATTATTTTTTAATAGTTATTATTATTATTATTTTATTTTTAATAATTAAATTAAAATAAAAAAATGGTCATCAAAGTATTAGTGAAACTATTTCTTCCAAAAAAGAGTTTGTCTCAAATCCAATTAATAGAAGAGACATCGGGCAGAAAAAAATTTCGACGAGAAAAAAATTTTAGATCACTGCTTATATACCAATCAAGTGGCATCTCAACTGCGAGAATCAGTGATGTTCGCCCTCCCTTTGCGGCGTTGAGTGAACTAAAGTCCAGAGCTGAGCCATCAGCGCAGCGCGGGAACATTTAAAAAATTTGATTTTATTAGATATTTTATTTTATAATAATTAACGAATTATTAAGTATGACATTATGTTATTAATAATTATTAATGACATTAATTATTTATTAAGTTAATTATTTGTCATATTTAAAATAAAATAAAATATCTAATAAAATCAAATTTTTCAAATGTTCCCGCGCTGCGCTGATGGCTCAGCTCTGGACTTTAGTTCACTCAACGCCGCAAAGGGAGGGCGAACATCACTGTTTCTCGCAGTTGAGATGCCACTTGATTGGTATATAAGCAATGATCTAAAATTTTTTTCTCGTCGAAATTTTTTTCTGCCCGATGTCTCTCCTATTAATTGGATTTGAGACAAACTCTTTTTTGAAAGAAATAGTTTCACTAATACTTTGATGACCATTTTTTTATTTTAATTTAATTATTAAAAATAAAATAATAATAATAATAACTATTAAAAAATAATAAAAATATAAATTTTTTTTTAAATTATTGAATTTTTAAATTATTATTAAAATTTTTAATATTGGCTAATTATTGGTTGCCAATCATTGGCATCGGCGTGGACAGCCCATGACTTTACCAATAATGGTCCATTATTGGGTGCCATTATTGGAATTATATTGGCATCCCTGGCTCCCATTATTGGGCCATTAATACGCCAATGGTATTTTTCCCATTGGGACTGTCCAGATAATAGAGACAATTTTTAATTTTTTAAAATAAACACTTTACTAAAGTTTCCATTAATCGGAAAATTTATGTAAAAATTAAAAATTCCTATTTCTACAAAAAAAAGAAACTTCCAAGTTTTTTTTTTTTTCAACCAAAAATTTTGTTTTCTTTTAAACAGCAAAATTTCAAGCGCTTTACTTTCGAATTTCAACGGGTTATTGACATTTTCGTAAGCAGAGTGCTTGAATCCGATTTGAAATTTTCAACGGTGTGATCGATATTTCAATTTTACGGCTCGACGAACACAAAAACCATGCGCTTTTCGCCAGTCCATCCAAAAAGTAATCGGACTCTTTGTACTTTTCGGGTTTTCCTACCCAACCACACGAGATCACTGTGGAAATTCTATTTTCGTCAGGAATTCGTCACTTGACAACGAAATTGCTGTCGAGAACTTGCACAATCCCCCCCCCCCTCCACCCGAAACGAAACAAAGAGCGAATAAAGAGGACAATTGCTTTGCCTCCTTCAAAATCTTTTACGTGCGAAATATTCCACACACAGTCATGTTTGAAATTTTTATAAAAGACGAAATTTCCACCTCCAAGAACATATAGTACATTCCGTTTTCTATTACCTTTATAACACTACAGAAAACTGTACTGGAAACGTTACAATTTCAAATATAAAAGGAAAAATGTAAATTCCACACGAGAACACGTTAAATTCTTTTACAAATCATTCATTTGTTTCGGTTATATTAGAAATAAAATCAAAAATAAAATTATTTTACGAATTTTTTTACAAAATATAAAAACAAAATTTCCCAATATATTTTTTCAAATGTATATATATATATATATATATATATATATATATATATATATATATATACAATAAATCTGCTCTTTGGAATATTTTCAATTGACATTTATATTTATGATTTTATATGATTTAGGTGAAAAAATGAATTTTAAAGTGGGACAAAAAAAGAAGAGAAAAAGGTAAAAAAAAAAAAAATGAAAATGAGATGGTACACTGAAAAAAAAAATTATTTGATTCAAATACCGGTGTATTTGGTTATTATCAAATAAATATTTACTTGAATCAAATATTTTTTATTTGAAGCAAATATATAGTATTTGAATCAAATATTTCAGTATTTGAAGCAAATAACATTTATTTTATTTAAATAAGAAATATTTGATTCAAGTAAATATTTATTTGATAATAACCAAATACACCGGTATTTGAATCAAATAAATTTTTTTTTCAGTGTATAAAATTTCAACATGCATGTGCACTTTGTGGAAAAGCATTAAGTATCGAAACTGTCAGTGAAGAAAATTCAATAAATCCCCTTTTCCTATGGCAAATCCTTTTTCTCAGTGTCTAGCAACGTTACGTTAGTACCTTATGGTTCTCACTATTTGCGCTATACTTCATGCCTGTCAGAAGGATCTGCTGCAGTCTTGAATTCAATAGAAAGTTGCGCCAGAGAGTATTAACAAATGACAAATCTTTTTCCAACTCAAGAAAACAACAAAAGATAACACAACTTCTCACACATATACACACATACTTCCGGTTGGGGGAGGAAAAAAAAACACACACACACAATCACTTATTTCATATAATAACGTTGGTCAAACGTCAACCAGATAAAGTTACATTTTGTAAACTGACTAAAAAAAAAAAATGCTACCGAGTCCACGACTTTATATGATAAGAAATAAAATATGACGATTTCTTCCATTTTTTTTTGTTTTTTTCGAAAATTTCATATTTTTCCAAAAAAAAGAACCATATATACGAGAGGAAATTTCTATTATTTATATACACACACGAGTTTTGCGCATGAATATTTTATTATTTACACCGGAAAGGAAATACAATATTTCGTTTCTTGAATTCATTGTTTTTGTCGCATTTAAACCAGGATACACACTGCTCCTGGCACTTTTGTACATAAATATCCTACGAGTATGAAGCAGAATCATGTAAAATGATCAAAGTGAAAATAAAAAAAAAAAAATTATTATACGATATAATTATCGAGGAGTTGATATATGTAATTTTTAAACGAAAATAAAGTATTTTAGCGAGTGGAAAAATTTGTATTATAAACTTTTCTATAGTTTATTTATATAAAAAATAAAATTTTTTACTTTTTGAACTTTCTTCAATTACAATTAATTTCATATAGTATCCAATATTAATCATTTTATTCTTATTTTTAATAAAACAAAATTTTATTCAATTTATTACAAAATTAAATTTACAAAATTAAATTCTTAAACAAAAATAAAAATCAATCAATACTATAACTTATTTATTTATAATTTAATTTATCTATAAAAGAAAATTGAAAATTCGAAGAAAGACCAAAAAGTAAATAATTGTTATAGTTAAAAAGAAAGAAAAACTAAACGAGGAATTGCGAAATTAATCAATTTATGTAATGATGCTGCAGAGAGAGAGAGAAAGAAAGAAAGAGCGAAACTGGAGAGAATATTCTTCGTTTTTGACACACTCAATTACTTATCTTTAATGATAGTTATACGTGACGATTCCACAGACCACAAGGACATGAAAAAAAGATGATAAGAAGTAGAAAAAATTGCTGGTATGGAAAATATCGTGCGAAATGAAAATTGCAAAAACCTAGGAAACTGTTTTTTTTCCCCAAGTTTCAAGCACGATATTTTTACATTGAGTATAAATATAATACTATGTGAATATATTAAGCAACATATTATAGATTATATTATAAATAAAATAAATTATAAATATTAAATATATTCATTACAGATTTAAAGATTATATATACTAATTGATATATAATATATATGTATATATTATATATATATTATGTATATTATTATATTACACATTATGTATTATATATCGCGATAAAAATTTTTTGCATATGAAATAAGATGATCAACTTTTTTCGTAGGCTAGTTTTGCGTTTTATTTTTTTTTTCTTAATATTTAAATTAAATTAAAAGAAAAAAGAGAAAGACATTTTTTATTTCGAATGAGCGCGACGAAACGAAAGAAAAGTATGTGCATGTACCTGCGTGAGAATTGATAATCTCACAAATTATAGTCGCATTGAAATAGAATTCTTCGAAATTATTATATTAATAAACCCTGTAAATATGTCGAATTATTATTTTACCGAAATATCATCCTTTATAACTCAGTAAAACAATACATTTTTTTTTTTCATTTTATATAAACACATTTTTAATGAATCCCCTTTTTCAAAAAAAAAAAAAAAATAATAATAATATATATAAATACAAAATTCTTTGTTGTACATTTTATGAAAATATATATATATATGTATACACTTTACTGAGTTATTGAAGTCGATATTCCATTGAAAACGTATTGCAATGAATTATTGCTGGCCGATGAAAAACAGTTATGAGTTCAAAGCAGTTGTATAACTACAAAACAAGCTCAGAAAACGAATTTCAAATTTAATTACAGAGCTGCGGAAAAAGTCAACCCGTTATTGGAAACTATTTAAAAAAAAAAATTGAGAATTGTTGTTACGAAAAATATGAAAATGCAATAGAATGAATAGATGTGCGCTGGCGTTGTAATAATAAGAGATATGAAGAGAAAAAAAGAGTCAAAAATGGATTTAAAGATCCATTTTGTTCGGTATGTCCTTAACAAAAAAAAAAAAAACTGATTTAATAAATCCCTTCATCACAAAATTGGTCAATTTTTTCATTCCTTTTCTTTCGAATGTTTTCCCAAATTAAAATTATTTTAATTTAAAACTTTATAAAACGTCTCATAAAAATTATTACCATTTTTTTTTCTATAAGAATAATATTAAAACTAAAAAAAAAAAGAAATTTTCATTCTTCGTGAGATGTCAAGAATTGGAATTAACAAATGTAATTAAGTCGTCGAGTGGCTGTTGTTTTATTATTCAAGAAACGAGCGAGTCTATATAAAAAGAATTAGGAAAAAAAACGCTTACAGTGTCCTGCGACTTGTCGCGTAAACAAAAGCGAGGGTCCCGATAAACTGGATTTTAAATCCAAGTATGAAACGTGATGATGTTACGAAAGCGACGAGAAGCCGTTGCAACAAGGATCTGCTTTACGAGACGAGATTTTATCCTCTCGTTCCTTCGGGCTCCAATTTTCTCTGAGAAAATATCCAAAGCACTGTATACGCGAAAGTAACTGTCTCTCTCTCTCTCTTTCTCTCCCTCACTCACTCTCCTCATCCTTCCTCTTGGAAAAAATAAATCTGCCTAGCCTAGAACCTAGATGACCCTAAAAATCCAATGGAGATTGCAGTCACTTCCAATTCGGTCTCTTTACGGTTTCTTTATGCTCTCTACAAAAGACTACCTATTTTGATAGGCCAAAACGACCACGTACTAGGAAAAGGTCACTTGATCGAAATCTCGATTGCACACACCCTTAATCGCGAAAAAAGAAAAACTACCAACAATCCTTACTTCAATTTCCTATTTTTTCTATTTCTCCAATTTTTAGTGGTTTCAATAATAATAATAATAATAATAATAATAATAATAATATCACGACTGCAATTCTTTGAGATACAAAATTCATTTTTGACATTTACTTATTTATTATACTTGTTTATTTTGGTTTTTTTAATAATATACTAGTAAAATTTTATATCAATTTCAATTAATGAGTTTCAATAAATATCGCTTACATATATTATAGTAATTAATTATAGTTTCGTTTTCTACTCTTCGCAAAATTATCTTTAATAATAATCCTTTGAAATCAAAATTGTATTGAAAAATATTAAATATCTGTTTTCCAAAAAGGAAAAAAACCTTGTAAATAAATGATCCTTATGACTGGATTTATATGAAATATAAAATTAATTATGAACCTTTATACATACATATATATATATATAGCAAGTGGCGCATAATTTATCATGTTTACATGCGCCACTAATGGGTGGAATTTAATATTAGCATTTATTGACATGACTTATGAAATAGAAGTAATATGACATTCAAATCGAAATATTATTGTGCATAACTAAAATATAATGTGCACATGTATATGAAATACATTAAAATACGTGACCTCGTTAACGTAATACATAAATATACTATACAAATGGGAATCCAGAAGTATCTATTTGCAAACAAATTATATATATATATATTACAGATAAATATATAAAAAGTGGTAAGACCTCTATTGTATGTATTTACTTTCAATGTGAAAAAACATTTTTTTCCAATTCTCAGAAAAAGACAACTTTTCAAAAGGCTTTAATAAATTTTTCAATCGATTGAAATGAAATAATAAATACACTGAAGAAATTTTTTTTTTAATAATCGGTTACATGACTATTATCAAATAAATATTTACTTAAACCAACAAATTTTTATTTAAATTAAATAATTTCTGCACTGAAAAAAAATTTATTTAATTTAAATACTCGATTACTTGACTATTATCAAATTATTTATTTTTGTATCAAATAATTATTATTTAAGTCAATTAAATATGGTATTTGTTTCAAATACAAAAATTATTGGTTCAAATAAAATTTATTTAATTCAATTAAAAATTATTTGGTTCAAGTAAATATTTATTTGATAATATTCAAGTAATCGAGTATTTGAATCAAATAAATTTTTTTTTCAAATGTGTATTTGAAACAAATACCATTAATAATAATTATTTGATACAAATAAATATTTATTTAATAATAATAATCAAGTGACGGAACAATTGTTTCAAATGTATAATAATTAAATTTTAAATCTAATAAATAAATAAAATTAATTATAATTCTCTTAATGAAATAAAATTATAATTAATATAAAATTTTTATTAAATAAAAATTGTAAATATAATAACTAAAATTTCAATTATAGATTTAACACTTTAATTAAAATATAATTATTAAATAAAAATTGTTTCACATTAAACGATTTAAAATAAATTAACTCCATATAAATTATATTCCACTTGAAATTCTTTCCAAGAGAAAACTATATGAATTTTAAAAAATAAAATGAAAAACAATATGAACGTTAAAAACTTCAATTGGAATCTAAACAATAAAATTTGAAAAATAATTAAAAATAACAATAAAATAGATGCATATGCTAAAACACGTGTATTGCTATGCATACAATTCTCTTGTGTCGCAATCACGCAAGATGTCATTAAAGCTCGTTCCACGCGTCAGTATTAATTTTCCAGGGACGGCGCATTGGAAATTCCGCTCGTTGTCCGTGTGACACGATTAGGGTTGTTTCGGACAGTGGCATGCATTTTCTCGTCGCCATAGAAATCCGGATTCCGAGAATAGAGCGCTTAAGCTCGTACCAGGGGTTAAAACAATCAAGTCGAATTGCGTTAGCACCAGATGAAAGCCATGCATGTGCCATTGAATCTGCCCTCTTTATTATATCACGGATTAGCTGTGTCAAAGTAAATTGGTTTATTTCGATCCGTAAATACCGCAAAATAAAAAAAAAAAAATTCAATTTTTTTTCCCTAAACATTTTACTATCGACGACTTTTCTCATTTCCCCGTTTTTTTAAAAATTATTTTTACGATATTAACAATTCACTATTATTTTAATAATTAATATTTATTTATGTAATATTTTCTTTTTTTAATGTTCATATTGTTTCATTTTTGGTTTTTTAATTCTCAAAATTACTGTTTATCTCTTGCTCTCTAACTCTTGAGTTATTAAAACCACTGAAAATTTTGGACTTCTCTTTCGCAAAGTTTAACGAAGCTACTTGATAAAATCGGACTCAAAACTACCAATCTCCCACCTCCGGGACATAAGTGCCCGATAAAATCTCACTCAAAATAATACTCGTGAAAGTCTACTGAAATTCTCCAAAACCAGGATTTATACACAAGTTGGAATAAAACTTTTCAAATAAATTCCCTTCATCCGTGAGTTGTCAAGAGGAAAAATATAATCGTAATGTAATAATCAATTTCTCTATTAAATGATATCATTTTAAATAATAAAAATTGTTTAAAAGTAATAAAAAAAAAAAAGTTCATTTTCAAAAACACTACATTATAGAATTTAGTTTTATACTTGAAACAAAAGTAAAAAGTTTCACAGCGCAGTAAACGGGCGTTGAAAATTTCCATTAAAATAAGACTTTAAAGATGGTTTCAAGTAGTCTATGTCAGTGAATAGTCAGACAATGGTTAATATTCTCATTAGTATTCTGAACGAAAATACATGAGAAAGGAGAAGAAAAACAAGTTCATGAACGGTTCAATTCGAAAATTACAATTTCCTACAGATATTTCAATAATTCAAGTAGTCGACAATTTCTAGTCAAACAAGCGTAAAGCACACAATTCACTTATTAGTATTCAATCCGTAATACAAGCGATCAAATCATATATAGGGAAAAAAAAAATTCACAATCCTTTTTTTATCAATCAAATATAGGGATCTAATTAAAATGTGTCAAAAAAAAATTCAAATATTACATATTTCAATGTATTATAATATATCATACATAAAAATATAAATAACATTATTAAAATATTAAAAAATAATTAATTTTATATATTCAAGTGTCAAACAATTATTGACAATGTCGACCAAAAAGGCGAACAACTTAAAAATGAATAAAAAGAAAAATCAATAAATTAGTCAGCAAATTAACAATTAATTAATTCGCTGTAAAAGCTCGATCGGAGGTTAGTTCATTAAAAGCTTCCATGTCAATTACATTCAACATTTAGAGGTCCTTTAATTGAATTATAATTTGATGAGAGATTGAATTCGATTGAAATTCTGTATAATTTTGGATTTTCGATGAAATCAGGATTTTAGCCTTATTTCAATAATATGAAAATCATGAATATATAACACGAGAGAGAGAGAGAGAGAGAGAGAGAGAGAGAGAGAGAGAGAGAGAGAGAGAGAGAGAGAGAGAATGCACGAATTTTCGAGTGCTTTTCTGTAGTACATGTATGATTATCGTTTTTGGCGGTAAATTAACGACAAATTCCAAATTTGTTGCCCTCATTTGATATCGTCGAGCGCGCGAAATTAAGCAAATGTTGGCAACGAATATTTGTCCGCGTGAGAAAAAAAAAAAAACATTGTCAGTATGCCAAAAGTTTGTCGACAAGTTTTCGATTTAACTCATTGTTATCGAGATTTATGTACATTTTTTTTCATTCTCGTTTTCAATTGAAAAATTAAAAATATATTTCAACTATATTTGCTCTTTTTATCTTTTCTTGCGTTTATAATTTTTCTTATTCTTTGCCTTTCAAATTATTATATATAAAGATAATTCATATTTAAAATAAACTAAATTCAAAATATTTGAAAAATTTCTTAAATTATAAAAATTTAAAGAAAACTTCCTATATATATATAGTTTTATTGGAAAATAAATATATTGAGAAGAAACTTTAAAAAATATAAGAAAAAAGTTTTTATTATAGAAAATTTATTAAAGAGGAACAAATATTTTATCAAAAAACTTTCTCATATAATAAAGAAAAAAGAAATGAGAGGATACAATTTCTTTTAATTAAAAAGGAATTACATTTCTCTCTGATCCTAGAGCATAAATTCTCATGTTTAATTTTCATCATTATCTCGTTATGTACACATTTTTCATCATCAAATCTCATAATTCACGACAGTTTACTATAATATACAAAGATAAGTAAAGTTTTTCTAATATTCCAAGAAAAATGAACAAAATATAAAAAATTAATAAAACTAGAAGTAAGCCTCGAAAAATAAACTATATTGCTTTATCATTCCTGGGGGTGGGGTGATTTGTAGAAAATCCACTTTTAAATTATGGCTCCTAATGCGAAAATATCACGACGACGTGAAATGCTTAGAAAAATGAAGAAGATAGAAGAGAAAAGGGGAGAGAAGATAGAAGAAAAAAAAAATAAGGGCCAGTGTGATAAAATCGTATTAAAGCATTAGAGCGACTATATAAGGTCAGTGGAAGAGAATAGAAGACTCAGAGTTTGGGGAAGGGGGGATGACCTGGGAACGAGAGAAAAAAAATGAAGAAAAAATAGTGATAGAAGAAACGGTTGGCAAACCTGACACAGAGGAACGAAAAGAGTGAATAACTTCGTCTACGTGACTTCTTTGGTCGTGACGAAAGATTGATGCGCTCCTTTCGTCACCATAAGACCTTGTCCAACCCCACCCCACACCCCCCCTTTTTTTCCAACCTCAACTTCTTTTACTCCTATAGCCTAACAAAGGATTACCCGACTACACTTCTTTCATTAAAAACAGATTCTCTTCTTCAAAACTACAATTACCAAAAATCAAACTATTATACCTTCATATATATCTGATTTTTCAAAAAAAATAGAGAATTATATTTCAACCAATAAAAAAAAATTAATTTCAGTAGAAATGTAATTTTAAAAACTGAAATTTATTTAATGATCAATTTAATGATTTCTCGATTTCCTTTCTTGGGGTTTTCAACTACTAGAAACATCAATCGATAGTGACTTCCAATTATTGGGGACTTACCTCAAACCCATAGTGAAGAGCCCCTAGGAATTCGGCCTTTGACAACGTTCTCTATGTAGCTCTAATATTTCTCCTTTGATTAATTAAAGCTCTAATGCACTTGTGGCTTTAGTCAGAAAGTTGCTGTGTTTGACGATTTAAAAAGTGGGTGCAATTATATCAAGGACTAAATCTAAGGCAATATATACATTTTTTGACTATTTCAACGATTCGTTTACTAAATGAATTAAATTTTTTTTTTACTAATTTTTAGCGAAAAAGACTAATTGGTAGTAAAAACAACTAATTAGTAGTAAAAAAACGAATTGTCAGTGGAAACTCTAATTTAGTAATTTCAATAAATAATACAAAAAACAATTTTTCACAAATAATTTCGTGACACATAAAACTCAGACCTTTATAATAGCAAAAAAAAGACTCACCGATCGATGTATTAATGACAACATTCCTCTCCGCCACTTCTGAAGATGAACCACTTATCGTTGTATATATCCTTCCCATATCCTTCACAACAATCACTGAAAAATAAAAAAAATAATATTTAAATACACATCAAAATTAAATATACATATTTCAAATAAATTCAATACTGAACAATTAAAACAATAGAAATTTGAAAGAAATAATATAACAAATTATTACCAGCACGTTTGCCAAAAAAAAGTTAAAATACATTTGAGTGATGTTCAATTTTCATTAAAAAAAAAAAAAAAAAAAAAAATGAAACTCTAGTTTCACAATTGGAACGATATCCACTGTAGTGAAACGAATAAAAGAAAATTAGCAAAAAGTGTGGAGCAATTTAGTTTTATCTCAAAGGATCACCGAGACCGGGAGTAATTTTTCTGTTGAAAAGAAATGCTACATTATTTTCAAAGCATTCTTTTTTTTCGCATCAAAATTTACTCAATTATTATTCATCCTTTGTTAAACAGCATAAAATTAGAAAGCGTCAAAATATATATACAAATTATTTTTACAAAAATTATATATATATATATATATAGTTTATATTTATTTTTTTAAGTGGAACAAATGAATAATTTATTCGTAAAAAATACCTAACGAACCATCGTCGTCGCTCAAGTTTAAAATGTTCAGTTGGTGTGTGTGTGTGGAGGTTGTAATGCACAGTTTACTTGTGACTCGTTCTCTCTCTCTCTCTCTCTCCGTAAAACTAGAGGTCGACCAAACACAAGCGCCAGCCAAACACACCAAAGAATAACAGAAAGCAAAATAATTCTTTGCATTCGTACTTTTTTGTACTCTTTGTTTGCCGCAAGTGAAGTCTCACAGAAGGCGAGAGGTCCCATTCCATGACCCCGTTATTATTTTATGTATACAAACGCAAAAGAAAAGAAAATTCTTTTATATATATATATATATATATATATATATTCAGTGCCGTTTTACATTTATAACTTTATTATGGACAAATTGCTTATTAAAATACTGATCACACGATTAACTGTAAAAAAAACAATGCGCACCACATTATTTTTTCACTTGTTTTCAAAATAAAAGTGTGGATTTAAAAACTAATAAGTTTTGATTAAATTTACTTTAAACTCATACTGTATACTATAAAACTAACAGAAAAATTAAACTAAATTTTAACCTACAAATATAAAAGTATAAATCATAATAATAATAAAAAATAACTAAAAAAAAAATACATGGCGGATATTGTTATACATATTTAAAATTGAAGTAAGGATAAATTTAAGTTAATTAAAATATCCTTTTCCTTTCTCATAAGGTATCTACTAAGATTGAAACTACGCTAATGATACGGAACTTTAGAAATTTGTAATTTCCAAGGGAAATCTTCATATAAATCCACTATTCTGTCATATATTATTATTCTCATCGCTATATCACTAATCGTTATCGCAGCACTAGAATCATCACTATTCACATCAAACTAATCATATAATTAATCAAATTACCGATCCTTAAGATTTTCATTATTATATAATTTTAACGAATATGGTTATAGCATTTACATTATTAATTTTAAATCATCAGAAACAATAATTGTAACAAGAAACTTGCATTGTAAAATATATCAAGTATTAACGGAAATTCTCTCTACATATAAAATATAGTTGAACATTAAATTGTGTATTTTGCCGCAATGATGGATTTTCGTAGTACACAGCTCAATTTATTGTCAGCTAGTCACATAAATATTCGCCAAGATAGCCTGGAAAGTTAATGGTTTGTATACATGGTTTGAACATTAATCGATTAAAAATTCATTCAAAGTTTAATCATTTCCGTCACACTGCTCACCACCTCATATGTATACATATATATATAGAGAGAGAGAGAGATAGCTGGCTATAAGACATCAAAAGCCATTTTCCAAGGCTAAATAGATTCTTTCGATGGTGGATCGAACCATTCCTGGACTCAATCGACAGGAAGCGAGCTTAATAGGGCGAATCATAATTCCTTTCTATTCTACTAACCTTTTTGTAATTTCCCTATTTTTTTTTTTTTTTTCTTTCTATTAAAGCGAGTTATAAAAAAATTTAAAAATTAAATAATAATTAATTCAAATTTCATATTCAGGGTGACCAATGACCATTTTTTTTTCGATTAATGTTTAGGTAATAAATATATATTATTTATAAAAAATAAATCTCTAACCTTCGTCAACCGATGTATCAGATCTGTCGAAAATACGCGGAATTAAAACAAATTTAAAACACTCTCGAAACAAAAAAAAAATTTCTAAAATAACAATTTAGCATTGTAAATTTTTTCGTTCGCGAAAATATTTCGAGCACTCCCGAAGTTATTTACATTAATTATAAAAAATATCAAAAATAATAAATTTTGCACAAACTCACGTTGACCACGTCTAAACAGGTCAAGTCACGAATTACAACTGATTGAATTATCTTTTGTATTTTCCAACTATATTGTTTATGACCTTCGGCCTAAGGTATACTTTTATAATGTAAACATACACCTATGGGAACACAAGTATAAAACTAATTTCAAAATCGATTCGACACTTTAAAAATACTTTAAAAATACAATGGAAAATTTTTTTCTACTTGCAACTAATTATTAAGGTCACAGATAAAAAAATAAATATCTTGTAAAATATTTTAAAATATCAATGATATAATTTAAATGTTTTTATTAAAATTATAACCAACACTGAAAAAAAAATTTGATTCAAATAATTTTTTTTTATTTAACTAATTCAATTATTAAATATATATATATATATATATATATATATATATATATATATATATATATATATATATATATTAATAATTTAAATGTTATTTAATATAAATTTTCGATTTTAATTAAAAATATTAGGTACAAGAAATTATATTTCCCAATTCGGAGCAAAATTGCCCGCTAATTCCCAGTTTTTCACGGTCAGTGGACACCCTATATTAAAAAAAATTTATTAATTTTTTACAATTCAAAATATAACAAAAATTTATGTTATAAAAATGAAACGACGCAAATTGAAATTGAAAACAAAATTGAGTTAGATATATAAAGAATTTTTTCATCGAAAGCAAAAAAAAAAAATTAGATTAATTTATTTCGTTGAAATAAATTTTCACAGACTGAATGTGAAATGTAAAGTTGAGATATTTAAAGTCATTTTCTTTGAGTCTGAGAAAGCTTGATAAGCAAGTCACCTTTAACATCCAACCTCTAGTGGTTCGACATCAGCGACGAATTGGTGTCGTTCGTCTCCACTTTTACTGCGTCAGAGAGAAGTCGTGAGTGCAGGGTAAATCTGGATAAATGCGTTTTAAGGTTAAGATCATTTAGAATTCTCGGTACTCAATGCAAAACACGTTTCACTTGGATTACCCATTTCTTAAGTAAGTGTCCCTCTTAAAACGAAATCTAATCGACATCAATGATCATCAAATATACAATTACAATTTTTCTTCGTTTTATTATTATTGCGTATAAATCAACGATGTCGACAACTATTGCGCTAAGAGAAAATCACAAAAATACAATTTTAAAAAGAATTTAAAAACCACTTCTTGAATTCAACAAGAAGAAAATAAAAAAATAAAAAAACACAAATCTAACTTCTAGCCAGTGTTTCTTTATTTTCTTCTTTTTGCTTTTTTTATATTTCATTTCTCAATCCAAGTTTCATATTAACCGCGACGACATAATCTTTTCTTTCTTGGAGAATCGTTTTTACTTGGGGAAGTATATAAGACATTAAAGCGGTTCAAGGAAAAACGCCTCGAAACTTAGCCAGAGATTCTGACTTTAAAAGAATAATACAAAGTTAGTCGATAGTTTTATTTTATTCACACAATATATGTAACATATAAAAACTTATAAAAATCAAGTATAAAAGTTATTTAATTATAATTTTTGTTTTTCTATATTCTTAATTAATTATTGATAATTTTACTCTTAAAATTAAGTATTTTTTTGCTTTATAACTTTAAAGTTCCTTTTTGCATGCTTGTGAAATTTAATTTTAAAAAAAAAAGTTAAAGAGAAGAAGCTGCACATTCAAGATAAAAATGTGTTTTCTTTTTTTTCATCTTTTGAAATTAACCACTGTAATGTCATATATACAATGTGTTCTTCGTCATGGAACGTTCTCGAGTATCCACGAACACATAGGAAGAGAAACGAGCTTAGATGAGGTTGATTTCCCTGTAGGGCAGTAGAGGGACACGTATAAGCCAGTGTATATTCTCGACCCGGGGTCTCTTTTCCACGTGACCTTAAAATTCGCGACGTTGGCTTGGTCCCATCTCCCAGCCTCGACGTCGACAAACGCATTCATTCCACTTTTAGAAAAGTTTCACCAAAACCTATATATATATATATATATATATATATATATATATATATACGCGAATATAGGTCCGCAACCCGTGCCAAATGACCTACGAGAAACGGGACGCGAGAAGATAACTCTCTCGGAACAATGATTCTACTCAAAAGGCCAACTTTTCTCCGCATGTTATAAAGTAAAAAGCGATATGGTATCTTACTCTCGCAATCGGTTTAGTTGGCATTTTAGTGATTCTACTCGTGATGACGCGCTCCTTTTCCAACGAATAATTCCCAGAATTCGTTGAGTGCTAGAGACCCTAATTAAATTTCCATTTTAATGAAAGTGTTTCGTGGCGAAGTCTCGTTATGATCCGCAAAACAGGGCAGAGCATGGCAGCAAAAAAAAAAAAAAAAAAATGAGGAAAGGAAACAAAAAAAAGTCCACTATCAGATTCGCATTCTAATTTTCTATTGAACGGACTTTTAGTCAACTTTCGTGCACTAATTGACTTTAAAGGAGCGATAATAGCTAGAATTTTTATTAAACATTATAAAATCACACAAAAATTTAGGCACTTTTACAAAATTTAAAATAATTGTTTAAGAATTTAATCGCAGTTATATTATAAATTATTATTCAAAACACGAAAAAAAATATTTATCTGGAACAGCAAAATGTTTTACTAAAACAGCAAAAGTTTTAATTCAATTAAATCTTTTACTATTCTAGTAAAAGTGAATTTTTTTTTCCATGAAAAAATTTGAGAAACAATAATATTAATATAATATTAATATTTTCTACTGTCTGACAAAAAATTGACCTGTTCTACTTGCCACTGAGAATTTAAAAAAAAAATGTTAATTTTATCAATTTGACAACAACACAGAAAATTAAAAGGCATTAAAATAAGATGCAACGCTTCTTATTTTTATCCAATTTTGCTTATTTTAATACCAAAATGGATTAAAATAAGCGAAATTGGATTAAAATAATAAGCGTTGCAGCTTATTTTAATGCCTTTTAATTTTCTGTGAATACATTTTTCACATTTTTTTATAATTAGCGAAAATATTTGTTACAAATAATAAAACGAGAAAATGCAGAGAAGAAAAAAATACGAAATTAGACACACAATAATAATAATAATCAACAAAAAGCCGAATGCATTGTAAATTGACTTATACTACTTAAAATACACATAGCTGAAGGGGAAAAATTCTTCACCGTTGAAAACGTTGATAATCTAGATAGTGAAGTATCGCGTGTGGCTGTTGTGCATTCCTTTCAGCTTAAAAGCTTCTGCGGTGCTAATTTTATGGCAAGTAAGAGATTTAATTAATCCGTGCACTAATTGTCGGGCAAGTTTCAAGTGAGTTCACTTTTCATTTTCCATGTCAAGTTATACGTATATGTACATATACATACGTACGTATATAATATAATGCAAAACCAAGTTTTCTCGCTTATTATGAAAATTTAAAAAAAAAGAAAGAAAGAAAAGAAATATGTCGCGCTCCTTTAACGCGTCTTTTCCAAAAAGGAAAGGAGATCTCACGTATATAAAAATATATTAAATGAAACTAAAATGCAGAACACATTTAACGGAGTAATTGAAAATTCACTCTGAAAAAGTAAAGTCTTTTCCAGAGGCTCTTTTCAATTTTCCTCCATTCCCAGCGACTTCGTTTTTTTTTTTTTTTTATTTCTCTTTCACTTGATTATATTTTCAGTCTACCATACATTAATATATATTTTAAATTGTTTAAAATAATAATCAACAGTCAAGCATCACAAAATTTCCAAAATTTCTTGATAAAATGTTAAATAAAAAAAATCTAGGGTCCATCTTTTTTTTTTTTGGTACACTATATAAAAAGTTTCCAAACATATTCCAAGTAATAAACAATTTAAATTTCCCGAGTCGAAATTTAGACTCTCTATAAGTTCTCTAAAAACCTCCTTTTATCCTCCTTTTATTCTCTCCAACACTTTCATATACCCTCTTTTCGACCTCGAATTTGCAAAAGTGGAAATATCTGCTATATTGGAGGCTGAAAGGAGGGTTTAAAGATGACTAGAGAGGCTTAAAGGAGGTTAATAAAAAAAAAAAAAAAAAAAAAACGAAAAAATAAAATTAAAAAACATGTAAAAATTGGATTTTTTTTTTCTTATGAACATTATTTATTGACCCTATTGAAGATATATTTATTGGTCTTTGTCGTAATACTATAAAACTTTTAGCAGGAATAAAACTTCGAAAAATTCAAATTAAGAAAAAATTCCAAGATCTCTTTTCAACCTCTAAACATGCAGATTTGGAAACAAGCGCATGATTTTAGGCTGAAAAGAGACTGAGAAAATCGAGGGTAAAAAGAGGGAAAAATTTCGACTCGGGTTAAAGTAAAATCTAAAGATTTTGAAATTTAGGGTGGGCGCCAAAAATTGTATTTTTCAAAATTCCCTGACTTTTCCCTGACTAAAAAACTTTTGAATTATTTAATATTCTGCATTGCTGATTGAAATTTTTATAATGCTTTTTAAGTAACAATTCTATTCATAAATGAAAAGATAAGATAATTAAAAAATTGTTTAATAACAAAATTTTATTATATTTAAAATTTTTATTATAAAAAAAAAAGTAAATACTTTGAAAAATGAAAAATCTGACAGCACCATTATAATGAGCTATATCACAAAAACGTCTAAATAAAAAAACTAAATTGATATTTAGGTATAAAGTTTTTTAATTTGTGGTTTCTTTTAATCAAAATTCCCTGACATTTAAAGAATTTTTAAAAATTCCCTGACTTCTCCCTAATTAACAAAATTCCTCGACTTTTCCCTGATTTCCAGTTTTTCCATAACTTGCCGTCACCCTGAAAGTTTCTTGAAAAAAAAAAAAAATGTAAAATAGAAGAAAAATCAAAATCATTCAATGACAATTGAAGCTTCCTAACTTTTGGTCGTATTTTACTACTAGTAGTACAACTCAATATTCAGTCAGATTTTCTTAATTTTTGTAATTTTATCAGTAGAATAAATCCTTTTAATCAGACTTGTATAATAAAAATTCTAACGATTTTTCAAAATATAATTTGCAAAAGAGATTAACATTTTCGAGTTTGATGGGATAGAGAGAATGAGATAAAGAGAGAGAGAGAGAGAGAGAGACAGATCCCATGGAATCGAGAGATGTAATTGCTCTTATGGTAGTGGGTGTGTAAAGGGTAGGTGGGTTTCTGAAATTCTGCGTGTAAGCGCTAATTAACTGTATGTCTTACCGGAAAAGCCCGGAAGGAAGGACGTGGTAGTGATGGTGGTAGGTTTGGGACTATAGTACACACACACATATATATATATATATATATATATATATATATATATATATAGTGACTATGCTGAAAACGCGAATAGCTGGAAAGAGAAGAGAGACCTAAAGTGACACAAAGTCTATGATGGTGGAATGTTGAAAGCTAACACCAACACCCCCGAAGGACTATGTTCACTGAGCATTCTATGTAAATAGCATCCAGTTTGCTTGAGGATCAGCGTCCCTTAGATTTCGGGATTTCAGCTTGGGTCTTCGCCTTGGGTCTTTGCCTTTCAGACACCTTCCATGCTACTACATCTTCTCTCCACCCCCAAAACCTCAGACGTATTATTGACTTTTCGAGAACTGTTTCTCCACTCATCGAATCCACCTCTTTCTTGAGGGGGAGGGGGGGGGGGGTGGTGGTTCCCAGGGTCACTTAAACCTCACTCCTATGAATCCTCCGTAGAGGATTAGCTTCTAGAATGTTCATTACTTAGTGTTAGGATCCAGCAAATAGATTCTGATCAAGTCTTTCCTTAGATTCGAATTTAGGACAAACTTGCTATACACTTTGATCCAGTGTGTCTCTCTTCGCACGGACAACATTTCTCTGAATTAATTATCTCTTTATTTTCTTTTTTGACAACAAAGAAAAACTAATTGCAAACAAAAAATTGTTCCTTAAACAATTTTTTTTTTTTTTTTTTTTAAATGCGAGAAAAATTTAAATTTAATCCTAATAAAAAAAATATATTGACCTAGAACAATTCCAAAAATACTAGAAACAACATTTAGAATAGAAAAAAAATTAATTCGACTGAATAAAAAAAAATAATATACAAAATTGATGATTCGCTCAAAAGAAAATGGGTCAAACAAAAAATTTATCTTATTTTAAATCAAAATTTTGGCAAAATATAAGTATAAGTTATAAAAAAAAAATAATTGATATAATTGATAACATAATATAATTATATGAAATATTTATAAATTCAAAATAATTTCCCTTTACCAACATTTCTCTTTATACTTGTTTCGTCAATTAAATTCACGGTATTTAAAATTCAGACATCAATTATGTAAATGTGAAATTAACGTAATACGAAAGTATACACATTTATAAAATAAAACGTTGAATTTTTCATTTACCATATTTTTAATTACAAATTTTTCTATATAAGCAATTTTTTTATTTTTTCAATTTACTTTTTTCTTGGAATTAATTTTATTTTTAATAGAAATGTGTTTTAATAACTTTGTGTTAATTAGTCATATTTGTAAATTTACTTTTTTTCATTCCTAACTATTAATTCTTTTTTTTAATCATCATTTTTTTTTTAAATTTCTATTTTACTTTAAGTAATTTATGGGAAAAATTTTTCACATTGATAGATAATTCATCAACATAATTATAATTTATTCTCTTTTTGATATTGTGAAAGTAAATTTATAAGCTGATTTTGCAGTGAAACCTAATTCCAGTTGCAAATTTTCTGTTTTATTTGAAAATGTCACAACGAACCAAAAGTTGGAAAAGGTTTTAATTCTCTAAGTAAGGACAACATTCTACGACGATGTTCCATATTCATAACGCTCTATTAATTTTACGATGGTTTCGTTCAACAAATTTAGATGCCTACCAGGATGTTCATTCCAACATTATCTCATTAGACACGAGATAAATATTTAAGTAATTGAATTTTCCATATACCATAAAATAATATAAATTTTTTAACTATTATTTTTATACTTTATTATGTCTGACTAAAACTGTCTTGTACTACTGATAAAATTACAAAATTCCAGTAGAATGTCTTACTAAATATTTACTTTTACTACTGATTTTCCAATTGAAGAAATTTTAAAATATTTTAAACTAAACAAACATTTTTAAAAATTTCCTTTTTTTTAATAATCAATTTTAAAGAAATGCAATTTTTTCACTATTTGCCTAAAAATTCCGTGGGGTATAAAAAACCTGATCTGATGAAAGCTCGAACCTTTATTTCACAAAAAAAAAAAAAAAAAAAAAATCGTAGCGGATATTCTGAAATTTTCAACGAATTGAAATATGCTCACAGAATGGCTTATATGGGCTAATTTTTTCAAAAAAACTTGAAATAAAGAATATGTGAATGAAATATAACTGCCAATATTTTTATAAAGCGATTTTAAATATCCTTTACTGAAAAAGGTACTGAATTTTTCATTTAAATCATTGCCTTTTTTTTGTTAATAAAATTTTTAATCTCATTTTTAATAAAAAAAAAAATTCAATACCACTGTAAATTGTGGAGTATATTTTTAATATCAAAATAAATTCAAACAAGATATAACGCTTCAAATCCATCAAAGATTAAAATTGCAAATTTTTAAAAATTGGACTTAGGGAAGATATTTTGAAAAATAAAAATTAAATAATGTCTCTTTATATTTTACAACTTTTATTGACAAGAAAAATATCATTTCAATTCTCGTGTATATATAAATCAAAGCTTACTGTCAATATAAATTAAACAATAAAAATTTATTGTTATTGAGATGAAATCTGACACACAATTAGAACAAAAACACACCCACGCAATGCAGAAATAATTTTTTTTTTTTTTTGTTCAAGAGCCGTGGGAAAATAGTTATTTAAAACCGAGAAGATTTTCCGGAATTGTTCTGCGTCGCCGATAGGAATTCGTTCTCTGAGCATGGATTATTTTAAGCCATGGTATGTGCGTATATGTATGTGAGTGTGGCACAACTACAAATGGACATACAAGCACGTTTTCCCGAAGGATTCACTGGAATTTGCGTTCCGATACGTCTACCAATTGAAACCACTTGAAAAGCAGTGGTGCAGGTCGATCATTGTTTTCTGAGTGGAGAGGTGGAATTTTGCGGCAGATAATCGATTTCGTGACGGAGTTAAAAAATAAAAATCCATACACGAGAGAAAGAGAGAGAGAGAGAGAGAGAGAGAGAGAGAGAGAGAGAGAGAGAAATGTGAGTCCTTAAAATTTCTAACTATACACACTCAGTTACAGAAAAATGTCCCTCAACAAAATTTTTCCAATCAACTTTTCATTGTCATGATATAATCCAATTGTCATTTTCATTCTATTGTATTCATTTCTACTTATTGCATATCCTTTTCGATTTATATTTCAACCGCTTTTTATTCATATTTTATTTTTCATCCGTTTTACCATTCAAGAATAAAAAGATTTTTATCATTCAATGAAAGAATGGGATTTGACAATAAAAGTGGTTTTATTGAAAGAAATTTTCGATACGATCAATATTATAATAATAAGAGTAAATAATATATATATATATATTATTATAAAAGAATGTTATTTAAATATTAAATTTCAATAAACTTTTTCAATATTTCTAAGACGAAAGAGAAATAAAAAAAAAAAAAAAGTAAATAAATTTTTAAGCAAACAATTTATAATCAAATATTTAGGTGTCTGCGGCGCATAATATATTTTAAAATCGATAAAACTCGTGAAATCAGAATAGAGACGAGATACTGTTGAAGATTAGATCAAATCCGTTTTCATGCTGGGTGAACTATGGTTCGGTATACACAAAACGTAAATTGCAAAGCGCAGTTGTCACCTGTAGGACAAACGACTCTTTTCTTTTTCTAGGGATCTATGACTCACGATAAATCCCGTCAATCTGATAGCTTCGATTTTGCATTGTATAAAAGTTGACATATTCAAAAATGAAGTTGTGATTTTTCACTCTGCACAGCAAAAATTTTAAAAATAAAAATTCACTGCAAGCTACGTATATACAGGGTGATTTTTATGTTCCGGACCCCCAAAATATCTTGAAAGGAAATAGTTTTTGAGAAAAATGTTGTATACAAAAGTTGTCAGGTTGAAAAAAATCTATTAAACTGTATAATTAAAAAACGGGCCCAGGGCCTTATATGGGACATACAGACAAAAAAGTAAATTTTTTAAATGGAACCAAGTATTTTCAAACTCAGATTCTTGTAGCCAGTGATTTCCTCTTTTCAGACATGTGGTAACTTGTGGGCCCAAAGTTAAATTTGGGCCCAAAATTCGATTTTTTGTGGTTTTAAAGGTGATTTTAATGTAACTTAGTTCCAAGGGGTTTTCGTGGTCCATGATTACGAATATGAAGTCAGTTTTTAAAAATTTTCAATAACGGACCCAAAATGACTAATTAAAATTGAAAAAAATTAAGGAAAATTATGAAACTTCTTATTTTAGACTTACTTAGCCTGCTAATTGTTAATTCAATGTTACTTTTATTGCTCTTAATTTAGTATCATAAAACTTGAGGTAAAATAATTAATAGATTTTTCAAATTTTAATATTTAGGGGCTTATAAGGCCCAAAATTAGATTTTCCTTGGTTTTAAAAATAATTTTAGTGTGACTTAGTTTCGAAGGGTTTTCGGGGCCCAAATTATGAATCTGACATCGATTTTTAAAAATTCAAAACAGCGGACCAAAAATGACATAAAAATTAATAAAATTAAGGAAAATTATAAAACTTTTTATTTTAGACTTACTTAGCCTGCTAATTGTTAATTCAATGTTACTTTTATAGTTTTTAATTTAGTATCATAAACTTTAAGGGAAAAAAAATTGATAGATTTTTACTAATATTAATGTTTAGGGGCCTATAAGGCTGAAAATTCTGTTTTTAGTTCTTTTAAAACTCATTTTTAAACAACAAAATTCGATATTTTGTGGTTTTCAAGGTAATTTTAGTGTGACTTAGTGCCAAGGAGTTTTCGGGATCGCTGATTACGAATCTAAAATCAGTTTTTAAAAATTTTTAATAACGGACAAAAAATGAATGATTAAAAATGAAAAAAATTAAGGGAAATTATAAAACTTCATATTTCAGACTTATTTACCCTGCTAATTGTTAATTCAATGTTACATTTATTGCTTTTAATTTAGTATTATAAACCTTGAGGTAAAAAATTAGATTTTTACAAATTTTAAATTTAGGGGCTTATAAGGCCCAAAAAACGATTTTTTTGGTTTTAAAGGTGATTTTAGTGTGAATTAGTTCTAAGGGGTTTTTGTGTTCCCTGATTAAGTTTTAAATTCATTTTAGTGTAACTTAGTTCCAATGGGTTTTCGGGCTTCTTGATTACGAATCTAAAATCAGTTTTTAAAAATTCAAAATAGCAGACCCAAAATGACTGATTAAAAATAAAAAAAATTAAGGATAATTATGAAATTTATTATTTTAGACCTATTCAGCATTTTACTTGTTAAGTTAATGTTACTTTTACACAGCTCTAAATTTACTATCCTTTGGGGGCAAAAAGGAAGATTGGTTTCTTTTTCAAATTTAAATTTTGGGAGCTTATGGGTTCCAAAAGTGGATCTTCTGTGGTTTTAAGAGTTATTTTAGTTTCAGGGAATTTTCTAATCTAATTTTTGGCCTTATAAGCACCTAAATTTAAAATTTGTAAAAATCTAATTTTTACCACAAGGTTTATGATACTGAATTAAAAGCAATAAAAGTTACATTGAATTAACAATTAGAAGGCTAAATAAGTTGAAAATAAGAAGTTTCATAATTTCTCTTAATTTTTTAAAATTTTTAATCAGTATTCTTGGGTCCGCTTTTTTGAATTTTAAAAAACTGATTTCAGATTCGTAATCATGGACCACGAAAACCCCTTGGAACTAAGTCACACTAAAATTATTTTTAAAACCAAAGAAAATCTAATTTTGGGCCTTATAAGCCCCTTAATATTAAAATTGGTAAAAATCTAATTTTTTACCCCAAGGTTTATGATACTTAATTAAAAGCAATAAAAGTAACATTAAGTTAACAAGTAAAATGCTAAATAGGTCTAAAATAATAAATTTCATAATTTTCCTTCATTTTTTTCATATTTAATCAGTCATTCTGGGTCCGTTATTAAAAATTTTTTAAAACTTATTTCAGATTCCTAATCAGGAACCCCAATAACCCCTTAGAACTAAGTCACACTAAAATCACCTTTCAAATCACAAAAAATCGAATTTTGGGCCTTATAAGCCCCTAAATTTAAAATTTGTAAAAATCTAATTTTGTACCTCAAGGTTTATGATACTAATTTAAAAGCAATAAAAGTAACATTTAATTAACAATTAGAAGGCTAAGTAAGTCTAAAATAAGAAGTTTCATAATTTTCCTTAATTTTTTTCAATTTTAATTAGTCATTTTGGGTCCGTTATTGAAAATTTTTAAAAACTGACTTTATATTCGTAATCAGGGACCCCGAAAACCCCTTGGAACTAAGTTACACTAAAATCACCTTTAAAACCACAAAAAATCGAATTTTGGGCCCAAATTTAACTTTGGGCCCACAAGTTACCACATGTCTGAAAAGAGCAAATCACTGGCTACAAGAATCTGAGTTTGAAAATACTTGGTTCCATTTAAAAAATTTACTTTTTTGTCTGTAGGGCCCACATAAGGCCCTGGGCCCGTTTTTTAATTATACAGTGTAATAGATTTTTTTCAACCTGACAACTTTTGTATACAACATTTTTCTCAAAAACTATTTCCTTTCAAGATATTTTGGGGGTCCGGAACATAAAAATCACCCTGTATATATGTAAAATCTGAAAAATAAGCTCAATTCGAGTTTATTTTTTGAACTGACTAATAGAAACACATGTTTCAAAACAAACCCTCGGATATATATATAACTATTGTTTGTATAAATTTGAAGAGCAAATAAAATACTTTTAATATTATTGAATTCTAAAAAAAAATGTGTCAATATTTTTTTAAAATTCTATTTGCAAAAAAAGAAACAAACATTCCAATGAAAAAAATAATATTTTGAAAATAAAAAAGAATTTTTATCGAAAATAGAAAAAAATATTTTATTTGTTAACCAATCAATTAATCATCCATTAGTGAATTTAAATTAAAAAAAAAAATAATAATAATAATAATCGACAAAATTTTTAATTATCAACCGAAAAAAGTACAAAGCGTAAATTAAAAGAAGAAAATTGTATAAACTAGCCCAAGTGGTAATTGCAATGTTTTCTAATTAGTACGGTTGATTCATTGTATGAATGGCTAATTTGAGAGGGTGTGGTAAGTGGAAAGAGAGAGAGAATGCAGAGTGAAAGCTCTGAAATTTATCGAATTGTTTCGAGACACGGAAAAAAATTCTTTATTTTTTTCCGGTAAATTTTTCAAACAAAAAACTTTGTACACAAAATTAAAAATAAAATTAAAAAAACAAAAGAAAAATAAAAAAAAAAAAAAATTTTTTTCACATCATCCTCCATTCGCATGTATATATACTCGACTTGTAATGAACAGAGGAACTTGAAAGTAGTCACGCGAAATCGAATTTACTTCACGAAAGGTTTTAGAGTAGTTTAGGTTCAAGAAAGGTTGGAGAGATGAAGTTCCGACCATAAATGCAGAAACGTCTTCCTTGAAAGTTTGCTTTTTCATGGGCAGTTCGCCCTCTTGTGTAGCCTCCTTTTCAGGACGAGTACGTAGAACACGTTCACTCGAAGCGAAGAGAAATACTCGAGTAGGTGCTCTACGTGACGTTTGAACCCTATGACCCAGGAAAAGGTGCAATATACACAAAAAAACAAGTAAAGAGCATAAAAAATCTGATGGTTTTCTTCCATTACTGAGTTCGTATCAGAACTTCCTGTATGGTCCAATAAAGTCTCTCTCGCTCTCATGATATAATTTCAAGATATATCTAATAGTTAAGTAATTTCAAATTCCCAGTAATTATTAATTATTTAATTATAATTTTAAAAGTACATTATAATATATTAAATTTTAATTATCATGTTAAAATTCACGAGAAATTCAAAAAATCATTATTATTTATTAATAATTATAAATTACAGTAATGTAGTAAAAAGATTTTTACTAAAATAATTTTTTAATTACTAAAAACATTATACAAAGATTCATTAAAAATGAAATAATAATAATTATTATTATAATAAAATAACAATAACATTATAATGACATTTAGTGTAATTAATTGAAACATTCAAATAATCAGTTAATATCAAATATAGATCTAATAATTTTCAATTGTTAACTTCAAATTAATATATTTACAATATATTCTTATTTAGGGAAAATAATTAATAAAAAATATAATAATTAAGTTCAAAAACTTCTCATTAATTTTAACAGTCAATTTAAAAATTAATTATTATTCAATCAAACATTGGAGAAATTAAAAAAAAAAAATCAAATTTAAATTACCAACATTTTATAAAATAGATTTCCCCGAAAAAATTATTTTAAGTTTTTGATTTTTTTTTTAAATTACTAATTGAAACAAGCGAACTCCTATATTGAATAATAATAATTAAAGATATGATGAATTTTTTATCGAAAACCCCCATTTTCGAATTCATATTGTTGAAGAGAAAAAATATTCTTTTGCAATTTTTTTTTTTTTTTTTTTTTTTTTTTTTAATTTTAATACGCAATATCGAGATCACATCCATTTGCGATGATGTAGAGCATAAAATTTTAAATAGCCCCTGCAAAAGTAGATTATACTCTGTAATTGAATATTCTGCGAGCGGAAAAGCTTTGCCAATTTTGGGATTCGTCGAATTGACAGTCTCGCCACGAATCGTCGTGCTGGACGTACAGATGTATTCGTTATATCGACTATACAATCATTGAACAAAACAAGAAAATAAAAAAGAAAAAAACAAAAAAAAAATTGACACCTGCTAAACGCACGAACGAACAAATACAATTCAATGAACATATGTTACTTTTAATTTTATCTGATCTTTCATCTGATATTGACTCCTTCCCCTTTTTTTTTATTACTAACTCAAAGCCAATCAATGAAGAGTTTCAAAAAAAAAAAAAAAAATATTCTACTATTTCTAACTAATGAAGTTTAAAAAAAAATTAACTTCTTTTCGCGAATCAAGTATATTTAATTTTTTTCTCAATGTGACACTTTTACTTAAAATAATAATTCTTAAAAAAAATATGTGATTTTTTTTCTCTAGTATAAAAATGTTCTTTACAGAAAAAAAATATATCTCTTATTATGACTATTTTTTGTGTTTATAGCGAATTGTGGATTATTCAAGAAACGTGAGTAAACTGTATGTTCAAATTTGTATTCCATCCAGAATTCGTGTTCAATGTTTTATTTTTTTTCTTCTTTTTTTTTTTTTTTTTTTTTTTGCAAAATGTAACCAGTGTCTTAGGTAATCCTGACGGTTGAATAAAGTTATAGCTATATAGCAAAGCAACGGAACGAGAAGATCAAAAACAAAAGTGTATAGTATACTTAAAAAGTTATAGTCCTCTAAAAAGATTTATAGGAGCACCATATATATACACAAGGTGCACATATGATATACAGAAACTATAAACACTTTATGGTGCACACGTTGACCATGTGATACAAAATGACGTCACACATTACCAATTATTTATATCCCCGTCTATATTCAGAAATGGAGAAATTTTTTATTCCTAATAAAATATATTTCAAAATATAAAGAAACAATCATTAAAAAAAAAAAAAATTCAAAAAAGAAGACGAAAATAAAAAATATCCCATTAATTATCAAATAGTTGGAAAAAGAAATTGGTCTTTGGAAATTATAATTATTTTAATTAAATAATTAACAATTTTATTTCTTTGAAGAAGTTAAAATACAATTTTCAAATTGATAAATTTAATAACGCATTTTATTTATTCAAACATAAATGAGATTAAAAAGGAAAAAAAAAGAGAGAACCTAATCTTTCGAGAAAGGGTGAGTATAAAAATATTTGATCTAAAGGCGGGAATGTAATTTATTATGCCATTCTTGTCCCCTGGGTCCTCAAGGAACAGTGTATTATATTGGTCCAATGTGGTTTGGTCCGACACGCAGGTCTTACGCGAAATGTACCTAGCTGAGCACAGTTACGAGCAAATTAATTACGTGTAAGAACCTGCGAACACGAAACTTGCATTTACAACACTAAAGTAATTTAACATAGAATGAAGTACGATGCCTTTTAAACATTAATTAAATCCCTCTTGAATGTGTGTGATCGAAGAACAAGTACCTTTCATACAACAAAATCTTCTTACAAGAACAAACTTTTAATATCATCAAAACCAATTATTACTATCACTATTATAACAATATTTCTCACTTTGTTCTAATTTCAAAGTCTCAAAATTCATTTCTATAATCTTAAAGCGAGAAAATGCAAACTTCATAAAGTAAACTTTAATTGTAATATAATTCTACATTCAAAGAAGTTATAAATTTAATTACAACTATCATTTTAAATTCATTAATGTATAGAGAAATTCAAATTTTATAAAAGTTTAAGAAATGCAAATCAAATTAATTATTAAAATAAAAAATTATTCCTTTTTTTTGCAGCTGATTTCGCTAAACAAATGAAAAACACGAAATACAATTTCTTCCAATTTAAAATGATTATCTTTCAATATTATACCCCCGCCCCCCACCTCCTAAGTGAAAACAATCAAAATTCAAATTTCAATATTTTGTGGTGCAGATTTCATACTTCCAATTTAAAAGCACTCAACATTTGTCACTAGCGAAAAGCTTTTATCATCTGAAAACTGAGTATTTGCCGCATTTTAATCTCCATGAATAACAAATTTTTTCTCTACGGAATAAAAAATTTTAAAAAGTGAATTTTCTACATTCGTTATTCGTCTCCTGTGTAGATTCACCATTTCCCGTATATATTTCGATTCATCAAGTTTATGCAGCTCATAATTTTTTTTTTCATTTTTTTAAAAAAATCTCATGTATATGAGAAGAAAAAAGGAAAATTTTATTTTTTCATGAAAAATAATTCCAATTTCCGAAAAAAAAAATTAGTTTAAATTAATTTAAATTAATTAAAATTCTATTTTAATTTAATAAATGGAAAATAATAAATGAGAACCAGTCAACATTTAAAAAAGGAAAATTTCTTATATTCAAAGAAATTTAGAAAATCGAAGAAAAGATTTTCTTTAATTTCAAAAAATTTAAAGAATACAAAATTGTTGATTAAAAAAATTTTTAAACTTTCCACCAATTTAAATGAACTCAATAAACTTTTTTTTATACAGTCGAAATATTTTTATATTAAACAAAAATAAAAATAGTTTCGTTTAAAACAAATAAAATAAAGAAAAGCAATTTCGATCCAAGTAGAGAAATTTTCCGAAATTGTAAAATTTTTGATTAAATTTAACATGTTCATTGATAAACTATATTATATATTCCAGGGAGATAATATCGACAAGTTTTAGGATAGATTTCCAGGAATGTCTTTCTCACAGAATTGTGCAAGTGAATCAAGACAAAATGAACGATGCGGCACATTGTCTCTCGATGTCACTTGAATGAAATCACCTCTCTCTATCTCTCTCCCTCTCTGTCTTCATATCTTGGATCTTTGACAAAGTTACTATCTGGTAAATGCCATGCAACTATCAAGAAAGTTTCGACCAAATACGGGTAGTTATTAGATAGCCCTGACCACCTCCTCTTCCATCGCAAGTTTCAAGTCCTCGTGTTTGTTTGCTTCCATAGAAGAAGAGACTAAAGCATATATAGTTGATATAGAGGAAAACAGAAACATGTTGTCAGTACGAAGACATGACCTAAGACGTAATATGTGAGATATAAACTTATTACCCCAGACTTTGTATAGTTAAACGACTGTCACTTGCAGAAATGTTAAAACAAACAATTCACCCTCAAGCTACTTATTCTAATCTTTAAATTTTGACAGAAATTTCAAAATGCATTGAATTGGAAAATTATACCTTATAAATTCAAGGTTAACATTTCATTTATAATGGAAATTTTTTTTATACATTATATATAATTAAATATTTAAAAGAAAAAGCACGTGTTTAATATGCAGTGATTGCAATTAAAAAAAGTATATTTGACTATAAATATATTAATTATAATATAAGATTATATAAAAAATATAACATAATTAATCGTATACTTTTAATATATTATTATATTATAATTAGTATTCACTTTATTAAAAATATATATTAAATGATTCATAAAATATATTTTTTAAATGTTGAAATTTGTTTATAGTTAATATTTATTTGTTTACTCGAAATTTCATAATGTTTACGATACATTATTTATTTTCTATATTAATTATTATTAAATTATTTTTTAAAAAAAATAATATATCTGAAACCAAATGGTGACATCTACCAGTGGAATTTTTAGTTGCAAAAAGCTTTTACCCTCTAAGATTTTACCCATCGTCGACAAACTTTGGTTGTAAAAAAAAATTTATTCACCAAACTGATGAAAAATATCAACGACTAATAATTTACCTACTATCAAAAAATCATATTGTTTATGGTAACAGAAATTATTTGCACTTGCGTTGCGAATTGATTAATACAAATATTTAAAAATATTAATTTCTTTTTTATTTTTCTCTAAAATAAATATATATATATATATATATTAAATAATAATTATCGAAATTGTTAATAAAACTGTAAAAATAATATTTAATTATTTAAATTACGAAAAAGCTTAATTCAAAAACATAATATGTGTAAAAAGAATATAAAATCTTTTTTTATTCAATTAATTCAATAAAAAAATTAAACAAATAAATAGTTAACTATAGACAAACTTTTTAATTTAAAAAAAAATATTTATTTATTAGATAAGATTTAAATTTTGTTAAGAAATTCCCAATTTCAAATATTTCATTTAACTTAATAAATAAATGAACAATATTAAAGTCAACTATGTAAAAATTATTGACTCAAAAATATAGATATTAAATAATAAAATAGGTTTTCAGAATTTCAAAAAAAATTTACCTTGAATGAAATCCAGCGATGATTGCTACTGGATTCCTTCCACAATTGCACTGATTCTAATATGCACAAAAAAACGGTTTTAAAGCGCGCACTGACTCAAAACTTTACAAACTTCTCTATTTATACTATTTAAATTTATTAAAACTATGACTAAGTACTTTATCAACAAGGTGTACTTTTAATATTAAAATTTGTTTATTTTTCATTCGTTCTCATTGAATAATTGATTGACATAATTTATCTGTCTTTGGCATGGCTGAAAAAAAAGAAAATTATTTTAAATATAACAGAGAAAAAACATTAAAAGCTATGAATTTATAATTAATTATTTTGCAAACAATAAACCTAATTTTTTATTATTCAATTAATATTATTTTTTCATTTTCTTTTTTTAAATTAACTTGAGTATATAAAAATACAAATATTGAATAATAATTAATTATTTTTTTGAATAATTAATTCAATCTGAATTAAAAAGTTGGAAAATAAAAAGAATTTATTTATTATTATATCTTACCTTAACTCTTAATTCTCAAATATTGACAATCTCTTTAAATTTCGTCTTTTGTTAACGAAATATTTACAGCAAAAAGTGGTCACCAAAGAGAGGAACTGAAAGAAATTATTATTTAATATAAAATGTATAATAGTTTTAAAACAAAATATTTGTAAAATCATGACAATAGAAATAAATTATATTTTAATTCCGTTAACAAAATGATTATCAATATATATTATTATAATAATTATCAAAAATTTTACCATAATAACGTGTTCCTTCCCAAATTAAGATCCTTTCTCAGCATTTCATTCAATTAACCTTCGGAGATCCCTTCTCTGGGTTGTAAATTGAATTTTCAATTCAAAGGACAACCTTTCAAAAAGACCGAGTGTTAAAAAAATGGCATATACTTTCAGGATTGGCTATTTCCTATCTCAATTTTTCAAAGATGAGATCGTTTCTTAGCAATTCATTCAATAAACCTTCGGAGATCCCTTCTCTGGATTGTAAATCGAATTTTTAATTCGAAAGACAACCTTTCAAAAAGACCGAGTATTAAAAGAATGGTATATGCTATAAGGGATCGGTTATGATTACCAAGGGATCTGAAAAAGAAAATTTTATTAACAACTGCAAAAATTGTAAAGAAAAATATCTAACAAAATTACGATATCAATTAAAATAATTAGTTTATTATAAATTTTTAATTTGTGATATTAATGTTTAATTAATGACTTTAATTAATTACCCAAAAATATAAAAATACATGTAAATAAAGTAGATTTTCGGGTAGAACATTGCTTTTGTAATTCAAGTTTCAAAATAAAAAGAATTCATTATTAAATCTTACCATAACTCTTAATTCCCAATTATCGACAATTTCTTTAAATTTCATCTATTGTTAATGAAATATTTAAAAAGTGACCACCAAAGAGAGGAACTGAAACAAAATATTAATAAAAACATAATAAAAAAAAAAATATTTTTTATTTTCATTTCGATAAGAAAATAATGAACAAATATAATCTAATAATTGAGGTTAGGTTTATTTGTTGCATATACGATTAGCAATTTATATTATTTTATTAATTATCGCTAATTATATTCATAATTCATTTCGCTAAATGATTATCAAATATGCCGTAATAAATCAGGTTATGTTTATTGTATGTACTAAGTGTGTACGAACAAATGTTTAGCAATAATATAACTAATTATTTTATTAACTATCACTAATTATATTCATCATTAATTTCGCTAAGAAAATGATTAACAAATATGCAATAATAATTAAGGTTATATTCGTTAAATACGATCAAATGTTTAGCAATATATATATACTACTTTAGTAATTATCGCTAATTATTTACATAATTAATTTGGCTAAGAAAATGATTAGAAAATATGCAATAATATTTAAGGTTATATTGATTAAATGTACGATCAAATTTTTAGCAATATATATTATTTTTATAATTATCAAAAAATTTACCATAATGACGTGTTCCTTCCAATATTGAGGTTCATTCACAGCATTTCATTCAATTAAACCTCGGAGATCCCTTCTCTGAGTTGTAAATCAAATTTTCAATTCGAAAGACAACTTTTCAAAAAGACCGAGTATTAAAAGAATGGCATATGCTTTCAGAATCTGTTCCGATCGCCCATGAATCTGTAAAAACAAACAAATCAACACTAATTACATGAACTGAAACTATTTGTCGAAAGATTTTAACAAAAAGTTTCAACACACTGCTAATGAAAAGTGCAATGAGCAGCCAACAAAATGTTGCAAAAATTCTCCCGACGCCATCTTGGAAAAATTGACAAATGCAATTTTGTACTTTTTTGATTGGGAAAATTTTATGCATATTATTGGCCATCACTGTATTTATATCAAAAGCTGAGAAATATTAAGCGAGAACTCAATAATATCAAAAATAATTCTCGCAAAATAATGTTGAAATGCCTTATATGGTCATTTGCCCACGGCAAATGACATATTTCATATTTAAGCAATATCCAACACATTATTTTACATTACTTTTATAAAATATAACTTTATTCATCTTTAATTACTGTTGAGACACAAAAGTTTTATAAAAAATAGGAAATAATTACCTTTTTCGATCGAAAAATCAGGAGGAGAAAAAGAGACGCCATCAATTCAACGGCTATTGAACATGTAGAAACATCGACGATTTCCAAGATCGTGATTGGTTGACGAAATCAATGGCTAGGAGTCAAACGTAGGACTCTGATTGGTGGACAAATTTACTCCACTCAGCTCATTCACTTCCTGTATTTAAATTTGAAACAACAGAAAAGAATTCATTTGTATTTCTAAATATATATACTTATATATTATATTTAACCACAAGAATGAGAATCGTAAAAGTATTTAAATAACAAAATTACATTCTATATAATAATAATGTTTGCTTATGCTTAAATAAATAATTTTTTCTGTAAAATACATGAAATAGCATGAAGCAGGGTTGGGAAGTTAGGAAAAATTTCTGGCGCTTACGATAATTACCGAAAACTTACCAAGTATATTATAGCTGCCCAACTCTGAGTATAACCTTTTCACATAAAGTTAAATGTGTGTGTAAGTGGTCTGTCATTATGTGTGTTTACAACCTACAACTTTTGAATCGAATTCTCTCTCACATTCACAGGATACAAATTTTATGTACTAATAAATTCAGCGTTTGTATGAATTTGTACGTGTGACGTAGTATTTATAGCCGTCAAGCAAAACATGATGGCAAATGACGAGTGACAACTGACTTTTGGTGACGTATTTGAAGAAATTTTTAGAGAAATTTTGACGGACCGGTCAGAAAAACATAGAAAAAAGGAGAATAATAACATAGAAGAATGTCAAAGTGCTCAGGACAGGTATGTTATCCATATTGTTCAACAAAAAAATTTACTCCAAAAAACATGTGACGTTTCCAACCTCAAATTCACCTTTTTCTATTATCTGAGATAAAAGACATACAATTAATTATTTTTTTTAATGTCAAATGATGTCTACTTTTTTTATAACCTTCAATTTCCTTTACAATAGTCTTTCTGCATTTCGCCAAATACTTGTCAAGCGTTTTGCAAATTTTATAAGGTTATGTTTGCTGTCACATGCCAATGCAAAATACGCAATTCCTTTCGGAAAATTTTAAAGAGCCCGTAGGAATTTTGCATATTTTTGTATACATTTATGTCATAAAAGTACAGTAACTAGGTTTATTTGCAATTTTTAAGTTTCAATTTATAATTATAACCAACAACGCCATGTGCAAGCACGTCGCCAAAAAAAAAAAATAATCTGCGGGGTGGGGCTTAACGTGGGCTTAATCCAGACGTTGAGGGTAGGGTCAACAAATTTAAAATCACGTACCTCACAGACGTCTGATTTATTTTTAGATTTCACATGGTTTACAATTTAATGCTTCACCGACCTTGCTTGAAAAATGATTATTCTTTTTAATCACAATTATGCAATGGCTCTCAATATGAAGTTCTCTTTTTTTGTGTAAAAAAACAGACTTAAATTAATATTTAAGTCGCATGTTTATAGAAAAAAAAAGGATTAGCAAATTTATATATAAAATCGTTTATTTCAGCAATGTGCAAAGTCTATTGTAATATTCTGAACAAACAACTTTGACCTAAACTTGACGCATAGATATTGTTTGTAAACAATGAAATAGAAAACCCATTCTAGTAAACATATTTTTTCATTGCAAAAAAAGTATTTAATTTCCGTTTTCGATCAGACAATGTCCTTTAACTTTGTCCACTTTTATTCTTTCGTACTTTCCAATATTCTTTTATCATTTTTTGGAATTTACGTTTTTTCACGATACTCCTCCATTGATTTCAATGATCAGTAAACGAATTTAGCGGAACATATTTATTTTTAATAGTTTTCATTTTAACTCTATTTGGGGGAAGAAATTCTCAATTTCTTATATCTTAAATATAATTGTAATATAATTTTTTATTTTCACAGTTTAAACCACATTTTTGGAATCACTCTCTTCTATTATATCAATGCAAAGAATTACGCTGTGTATTTTCAAAGACTAAGTGTATTTGCAAAAGTGTAAAAATGGATGAGCTGTGATTTATAAGAAAAAAAAAGGTATACGTTGAAATTAACGCCTGTGCCATTTTATTCCATTCAAGAGATTGCAAAGTATTCAGGTTGAATTATCTAATTGAGTATTAGATACTTCAGATAGTATTTACTTTTTTTTTAACGATGGAGGGAAATCACGTTTACAAACCCGAAACAGTCATGACAGATGTCAGTATGCAGGATTTACAAAAATTGTTGATTTATTTTTCGAAAAATACCTATCGAGCCCGTGATGCCGACAATACGGTAATTATTCAATTCTTTGTATTTATTAAATAATACTTAAAATTTCCAAATATTTCTTTCTTTTTATTTCAAACTATTTTTAATTCCAAGAAAAACAATTTTTGGATGTTAAAAATCTTTTTTTTTTTTGTTGAATAAATCATATTTTATTATTATTTAATTAAATCAAAAAATTTATAATAATTTCAGAGCCAATCCATAATGCAAAGATGTGTATTGCTTGCTGACATGGATTATCAACATTCAGTAATAAATAATAATGAAGGTGATTTGAGTGCTCATTATCCGAGTCATTTAATGATCCTAGAATATGAGAAAAGTAAATTTCCGAACAAATGTGATATTCCATCGTCACTGCCACGCACTACGGATACAATTTATGAAAGTATGTGCGATCCAATTAGGTTAAAGGAATTGATAAAAAGCGCAAGATTTGCACGATGTCGATCAAGGTTTCCATTGCCCGTTATACTTTATAATGGAAAATACATTTGTCGATCGTCTACCTTATCGGGAGGACCGGAAATTTATGGAAGATCAGGACTCGATTATTTGTTTGCTTGTAGTGAAACGGGAACAGTTGTAGATGAAAGTTATAAAGACAACACTGACGATGGATGTAGTCGTGAATCATTTGACAATGATTGTCCCGCGGTTAAAAATCAATTTGATAAAGTAAGGAAAAAAGATATAAAACTCCTGAAAACACTTAAAGTTGGTCATATAATTGATTTTATGGTCGAAAACAAGAAGGTCAAGTTTCTTATGAAGTGAGTTTTAATTGGTTATAACGTTTAATTAAAATGTACAAAAAAGGAAAAAACGTTTTTTGTTCTATAAATGATTTTTATTTAATTTATAATTAATAGATTTTTATTTTATTTATATTCTATAAATAAATAAAATGACACTTTTGTTTTCCAGTGTAACTTCCTCGGAGAAGGTCGACAGTGTTGGGAGATATTCAGATTTTAATATTGTTTCACTGCCATATCCGGGATGTGAATTCTTCAAAGAATTTCGAGAACATAATTATGCAGCGAATCATCTTGTTTTTGATTGGACACAGGCTCATGTCGATGCCCATATTGGAGTTCCTGAAGACCAAATATCATCGCAAATAGAAGTTAATTGGGAAGAATATCGAGATTGGGATCTACTTAAGCTTACGCAAAATTATTTGAAACTTATTCTGCGATATGTCAATGAAAGTGATTCTGGAATTTTGATTCACTGCATTTCAGGTAATTTTTCTTTTCAAATTTTGCATTATGAAGAAAAATTTTCAGAATTTAAAAAATTACAATTATTTTTTTTTAAAGGTTGGGATCGCACCCCATTGTTTGTCTCACTATTGAGATTGAGTCTTTGGGCAGATGGAGTAATTCACACATCGTTAAGTGCATTCCAAATTCTCTATTTTACAATTGCCTATGACTGGATGCTCTTTGGTCATGATTTAAAGGATCGTATGAGCAAGGGAGAGGAAATATTTTTCTTTTGTTTCTTTTTTTTGAAACACATTCACGACGAGGAATTTAGTGTACATTCGAGGGAGCATCGTAGTCGAAATTCTGTATTAAATCATCACGAAAGTGATTCACAACTTCGTGATGAAGACTTTAGTACATTTACGCCAAATATTAAGAATCGTCATTCTGTTTTGCGTAACGACAGTGATTCACAATTGGACAATGTAATGTTTGATGGCGAATCAGTTGTTGCTCTCAGTACTGTTAGCTCAAATCTCAGCCTAAATAGTTGGTGTAGTTCCGTAAGTCAACATAGTCGCGATAGTCAGGATAATAATCCGCCTTCAGTTTTTCACTGTAATTCACAGGAGAGTCAGGATGACATTCATAGTAATGGGTAAATTGAAAATTTATAGAATCTAATTTTTATTTATTTAATTCATCAATTTAATGAATTTCTTGTATTTTAGAAATTTTGTACCATGGACATTTTACTCGTCGCCAAGTAAAGAGAGCAGTGGAAATGGATCTCGATCGCCATTGCCAACAAATCGAACATCACCAGTGGCAGTTCCAGTTCCTGGACATCTTCGGCAGAGGAATGAATCCTCTTCATCAGGGGGATCTTGGCAAATGATTTCCGGAACTGGTAGTTTGCGTGGCTCCACAACATCAAATGCTTTGCTCTCGGATGGTCTCGCGTCGAGTTTAGCTTGCAAACCACTTTGTGAAACTTGCACCGGACACGCATCACAAGAATCTAGTACTACAATTGTTGACGATGAAACTTACACATATTTAAAGTAAGTAAATGTTTTGTTTTATTTGAAAAAAGCTTTAGCAGCTTCTAGATCAATTTTGCTTTTCATTAAAATTTTTTTCTTTTTTAATTTAAAAATTTATTTTAAAAAAGTAGAATTTTTAAAATAATTTTGACAAAATTTTTCTGTCTTGCAGGACAAGGAGGGAGAGGTTACAATGTTTACGAAATATATTTTATGGCGCTTACAATACAGTTGGTTTTAAAATGAAGGAATTTCCAGAAAGTAGTGGAATAGGACAAATTCTTGGGAATTTCGCTGAAAAAGTTGGTTTTATTTCTGTTCAACGCACATCATTGTGACCATCAAAAAATGTCGCATTATCGGCTTCCCCACAGATTCTTGAATTTGTTAATTGTTAATTCTTTCATTCAACATTGAAAATTTTATAAGCCAATACGTGAATTATTAAATAATTGTATATTATGGTTTATTTGGATGAGATATATGCCATTGCAATTAAGTTGCAATGTCAATGTACAAGACATAATAAACTTGATATTTTTATAATATAAATAGTTTATTTTTTTCAAAATTCATTTTTACGTGTTTTACAAAGTCTTATGACTAAAAAGAAAATTTCTTACTGAAAAAAATATCTTTACATTATGTTAACAAAACGTAGAAAAAAAATTTATCTCTTCTTTAAAACAATATAATTTACAAAACTAAAATTATAAAATAAATGTACAATTTGTAAAATTTCCTTGTTTAGAAAAAAGGAAAAATTTCTTAAAATTTGTAATTATTATAAATTCATCAGAAAAACGATTCTGGAAGGTGAAACATGTTCTCTGCAGAGAGGACATCGAGGTTTCGTGCGTAACCATTCAGCGAGACAGAACCAACAAAATAAATGTCCACAAGGTGTTGTGGTATTTGAAATTTTCTCTAAACACAATTGACAACGAACACTTGTGCTGAGTGCGACATTTTTCATTTCCGTATCATCCTCCAGTCGATTGTCCTTTTGAAATAATCGCAACATAAATTGAACAATTGTTGCAATTCCTAATAATTTTAAACCCCAACTTATTCCATTGGTAGGTCGACGACCATAAACCTGCAAGAAACATTTTTTTTTTCAATATTAATTATTCTTTAATTAATTTTTTTTATGAATTCTTCAATTATTACCTTGGCATAATCAACTCCTATTAATCTTTTTCCAATACTATAATATCTACCAAACAAATAAAATAATCCACGATGAGCGAGAATTAATAATGGCACAATGGCCCTCAGTTTTGTAAGAAAAATATTTAAAAATTTCACAGCTGCAGGAGTCAATTCATTGTGGGGATTATTTATAGATTTTTGTAATCTTTCAAGAAGTTTTAGAAATGCCTGCTCTCCGAAACATTCTAAAATTGCTGCCAATACTCGTGCCTAAAAAAAAACAAGAAAAATTTTAATTTAATTTAAAAACCATAAAATAAAGAAGTAATTAATGATTAAAACTTACACTCAAAGGTGGAACTTTACAAGCATCCAAATCAACTTGAACAATTCCAGTATATTCTTCACCTAGTGTCTGATTCCCCATTCCCGATGTAAGAACAAAATAAATAAATCTTGCTGGAACATCTGATTGCATAAATTGTAATAAAGATCTGTATTTTTTGAATTTAGCCAAAACATTTGACAATTTTTCACTCAATGTCCACACAAAATCATTGTCTCTTTGAGAAGAACGCAAAATTTCTGCCTGATTTGCACTATTTAGTTTCTTAAGAACCAAATTCTTTTTTTGACTCATTTTTTTCAAAATGATTATAAAATTTTGAACAGTCACACTGAATTAATTCATTTAATTAAGAAATTAAAAAAAAATTCAAAATCTGGCGCCTTTTTTTTACTTTTCAGATTCCAAAAGTAAACATAACCTATAAATTTTCCTAAATCGGACTTTTGTCAATCAACACGTCTCACAATGCGTATAAATCACATTTTTATTTATCACAATTTTCACATTAAATGCAGATTCATGAATACTAAACGACAACATTTATTATTGAAGGAATGATATAAAACTACAAGAAATATAGAGAAATTATAAACATTTGGTTCTATAATTAACGACACAGTAGCCAACATTATAAAATTCTTACCGACAAAACAAATCATTCAAAAATATTTAAAAATTCTTATTAAAAGTAATAGTTAATTACCAGAACTTGGAATTCATTTATAAAACAAAAATATTCATGTAAGTAGCAATTAGACTTGTAAAATTTTCCAATAATATAGAAACAAAGTCAGACATTTTGAATACTTCGCTTAAAATCAGTTCTACCACTGTGATAATAAGAATTTTTTCTCATTTTTTTATCTTTCTAAAAATAAACATTTTCTAATAAAGAAAGCTTATAAAACATTATTAAACTATAAAATAAATTAAATATCTAGTAAATTCTTTTTTAAAAAAGACATTTAAGTATGTGTACAGTTATATTTCATTAATAATAATTAAAGAAAATTGTGAAGTATAAATTTTCTATTCAAATTTAGTGCGCGTTCTGGACAATGTCGGTAAAACAGATTGTAGCCAATCGCAGCGCCGCGACAAGAAGCGAGTAGCCAAACTTTAGCAGCCAAAGCAAAAGCGGCGAGGCAGAGAGGCATCGCCCTAGATAACGGTAGAATTGTGTAGTGTCTCCTCGTTGTCTTTTTCGCACGGGAATTATAGTGCAATTAATTCGCAAGAAAGAAAAAGTGTCAAAAACTAATCGTCGATTTTCGCGTCAATATTAAATCACGATTCCGATAACAGTCGTCGATGGAATTTTCGCAATACAACGGATTCGTGTTGAATTGAGAGTGACACACTAGCCGCTTCACGGTATTATATACGTGCATTCGACTTATAAAAGTGTACATTTATTTTCTCTCCATGAACTCATGACGGTGCAGTGACCAAGTGAACAGCGTGGCAGGAAGCGATTAATCGCCGGGGAATCTGTAAAACAGGATAGACAAAAAAAAAAGGCGAGATTTTATTTTACAACAAGGACTTGGAGACGTTGCAGCGAAAAACGAGAGTTCTGCTTGCGGGATAGATAGAAGGTATGTGAGTATATTAAACAATATCTATAGTGTTTATTTTGTGTATGCATTTTCTAAATAAATGAAATAAAAAGAAAAAAGAAAAGCCACCCCCGCGTGGTGCTCTTGATAAATGATTGGAATGCCGATGGCCCCCCCGCACCGGAAATTGGTGCTCCCGCGCGTTTCTTACATTTAAAGCCACTAAAAAAATCCTTTTCTCCCCCAGGGCCCGGCGGACGCCTCCATAAAGTTTTGTTAATGTTTCCTAATTTGGTTAATTACGAAACCGGCGCCGATCTTGTTGCTATTTAAATTGTAAAATTTCATAAAGACATTTTCGTTAAGTCCCTGTGTTTTCTAACAAAGCTCTCCCCCTATTAAAGAGATTGGATATATATATATATATTTTTTTTTTTTGAGGTTTCTTCTCGTTTCCCTTCCTTCGTCAATGACTCATATATGAGAATCATCAGGGCAGGAAATAACTTGGAAAGAAAGGAAAACCGATAGATAGCCTTTGGGTCTCTCGACATATCTGGGTTCTCTCTTATCTCCTCACTCGTCAATTTTCTATCTCCTTTAGTTAATGTTTCACAATTCTCTTCTCTAGGTCTTCCAATTTGAATCATATTAATTATGCGCAAGGTCAATGAGACACAAGAGTGTTTCTTGATGGCTTGAAATGCATAGAAGGAATCGAGAGTTCATTCAGCTTTCGCCTTCACTGCACGTGCTACCTCATAGATGGAGCTCGCTCGATCAAACTCCTTCATCAGTGTCAAGAACTGTCGCCAAATTTTTCATCCACCTCGACTTGCAAGACGAGTGTGATAAAGTGGACTAGAATGCACGTGTTTTAGATGTGAAAATGTCTCGGGAGAACGTATGTCCTAGATAGAGTTGGACTTTATTGGTCTTTTTTTTCTGCTTTCCAGACACAAAAAACAAGTCCCAGGCACTCGAGAGACCGGAGACACCTTGTATTAATAAAGATTTTATGTTTGCTTCGGGAGTTCATAATGATAAATTTCAACAGCTTCCGGGGGATCGTAAATGTCTCAAGGACTCGAGTAATGTCATTCAAAAGTGTTGATTAGAAATGTTGACAGGTGTTTGAAACTATTCAGTTGGAATATTTTGATAATTAGATTTTGAGGTTCAATTAATTGATAAATTAAATTTATTTTCTAATTTATTACAAAATAAATTATTTCCAAATAATTGCAAATATTTTTAATTTCCTGTTTATTTGAAAATATTTAAGGTTATGTAAGAAATTATCAATATTTTGAAATTAAAGATTATTTAAAAAGTATTTCAATATGTAGAAATAATTATACGAATAGGTATAAGAAAATATTTAATTGTTTAAATTTCAAATTCTAATTAGCTAACAAAATTTAAATGTTTATTTTTTAAAATCAAAAAAAAATCTAATTATCAAAACAAAATTTGAAATGAATATATATGTTTTAAAGCGGAAATAATTATTAGAACATGGGAATAAATTTCGGAACTAGAAAATCCTCCTCCAACTGTTTGTGTGTTTTTGGCTGATTCAAAATATTTTTCGCAATTCTCCCAAGAAGAAAATAGAGAAAAGTCACAATCGTAAATTATTCCACCAAGTTTCGCAAAACGTTTATAGATTTCAGATTTTGGCAACATGACAAAACTTACTAAACCAAAGCAATGACATCACGCATACAATAATTTCAAATTAGCCTGTCCTCAATTTTAAAAACGATCCTTTCTCATGTTAAAAAAAAAATAGGTGAATTAGTGTTTTTAAAATTTGCAATCCATTTTGAAATAAATATAAAATGTTTCTTAAAAATATGAATTTTTTTTTTATGAATGAAGTTGTTTGTCTCGACTCAAATATATATTTCATATAAAACCTTGATAACTGATAAGAAAGATAAACAGAACATCTGTTAACATAATATTGACACTGTAGTTAATTATTTTTGGAAATAATACTTTTTTTTAAATTTCATTTTAGAAAATGTTTATAAATATTAAATTATTGCAAATAGTAAAGAACAAGCTAATATTATTTTTTTTTTACTTTCTTTTGTGTGACTTGCGTGTTTCCGGAAGTGACGAAGTTACAAATACAATTTTCGCCCATTTGGAATACTATATCCATGTCGAAGGTTTCAAAGGACTTAGGTCAAAGTGACTTTATCTTTCGTTCACGCGCAGTGTTCTTGTTCACGAGCAGTTTCCTTCGCGATAAAAAATGACCTACTCTCTCGATCCATTCCGCAATTGTGGAAGAAGATTTTCCGCCAATTACAAACAATGTGTTCTGAACGTAACTCATATATATATATATATATATTTCTGAAAAGACTCATTGTCACACAAAAGTTTAGTTTTTTTTTCTATTCCAAAACAATTTATATAGGCTATACAAACAAATAAAAAAGAATTGTCTCGCTTTCCATATATAAAACATTAAAAAAAAAAAAATTATTAAATGGAAAATTTGTTTTTCTTTGAACAAATAAAATTTTTAATTTCTTCAAGTAATTGAATTATTATTACATTATTATTCGAAAAATGTGGAAAATTTACATCAAAAGTAATTTTTGTGAAATTAATTTTTAACAAAATTTTTATATTTAAAATTTTTTTTCAAATTTATGGTATTTAGAAAAATATTATTTTTTTAACTAATTCCCGTAATTCCAGCTACGGAATTTAATTAATTACAGTCAGATTTTTTTTGTTAGTAATAAAAAAAAATATATTTTTAATTTTTATTTTTTATTAGTATCAAAAAAGACAAATTGAGTAGAAATTGGAAATTTTATATATATATATATATATATATATGTAATTAAAGGATTAGAAATGAGGGTAAACCTAATAACACATGAATATGCAATATGAAATAAGTCTTATATGGTATCAGTATTAATATATATTTATATACGGGATGATGGTGATCTATATAGTGCTTCTTACATGAATCATATGAGTGGGAGTTGTGATGTTCTGAAATAGATTTTTGTACCCCCAAGATATATAAGCATTGGAAGTCATGATCGTTCTTTTTTGTCGCGTAACTTTTTTTTTCTTCCTTTTTTTGTACATCTCAATCTAGTAATAATCTTTCTCTTTTCATTCAGCAATTTTAGTTTTTTTTTCTTCTTCTTCTCCTCCTCCTCTCTCTCTCTCTCCTACACTCACCATTTCCGCTTATCTCCGGGAGACCCGTTAATTTTACTCAATTTACCGTAATTGCTCGTTCGCTTGTGACAATTCGATTTGTCACTTTCACTTAATAAATTTCTACAGCGAAAGCAATAAAGTACCGAACGATTAACCCTATGACGTGGTCGCTTATCGACTCTTCATTTTGCATGTGCTTCAAATTCTCAAATGTTCGAGAAAATGCAATATTTATATTATAAATTTTTTTTTTTTTTTTTTACAAATTTTATATTAAATATTTTGTATGCGCTAATATATTTTCTAATTTTTTATTAAAAGAAGTTATTTGACAAAAATATTTTTTGGCTAAACTTTATACGAAAAATGAAGTTTTTTAAAGGATTGCTTTTGTCTCCAAATATATTTAAAATTAATCAGCATTGAATAGAAACTAGGTTAATTTTAACAATCCCAAAAATCTCAGTGTTTTTATGGTATTGAAATTCTTCTTTTTTTTCTGTAATTTAATTGAATATTTTTTATTATACTTTTGATTATATATTCGAAATATTGATTTACTTTTTTCCCAAAATCGGTGTATTTATATACAAAAGTTTTATTCTGATAACCGAAACAAGATTTAAATTGAATTCGATTTTGTAATTTAATTTTTTTTTTCCCATTTCAAGTTTCTGCTTTGTGAGTTAGATAAAATGTTTCCTGTCAGAATATTATATATATATATATATATATATATATATATATATATATATATATATATATATATATATATATATATATATATATATATATATTTCCAGATGGAACTCGATTGTTGTCAATGTCAGATTTATTGGTATAAGGGATTTAAAATATTAATCTTATAATATTGAAATTTGAAGTAATTTCCAGTTTAATCATTTTTCTTTAATTTTAATTTAAAAAAACAATGTATATAAAATACAATAGATTATAAAATGATATTCATAAATTAATTTTCTTTTGAAAATAAATTTTTATTTTATTATTGAGAATGACGATAAAAATTTCTGCATTGGCGAACGCATATTAAATAAGTCAAGTATTAATTTACAGAAATATGAAGCAATTAAAGTTAAACGAGAGACGAGTATATATAACACATAACTAAAAATAAAACCGTCCTTGTAATTTATCTGTACACCCATAAATTGATAATAATTTTTCTCACATATATTTAACAGAGAGCTTTCAGCTTTCAATATTGGTTTACAAGTTTCACCAGTTAGTTTATTAGAAACAAAAAAAAAAAAAAAATAAAAAAATAAAAGGGAAATATTGTGAAACAGTGTCACGAAAAAGGAGGCATTGAACGAAAATATAAAATAATTACCAAAGTAATAGCCACAGCATATCGAACATCGGAGGGAAAAAGTGAAACTATATATATATGTATATTGTTGGAGAAAATTTGCGCGCATAAATAGAGTCTGAAATTGCAATATAAAATAAAAGCGATAAAAGCATATCCGACAGCAGTCAATATAATAAAATTTTACTGAATTTTATTTGGCGAGGGAGAGTACAGGTTGAATAAATTTTAACGTGAATTATCGGGAGTTTTTTTTTCGGTGTACAAAAAAAAAAAATAAGGCATATTATGAAAAATGAAAAGGATAACGAGGAGTCTCTTGAACTTGTCTCGAGGATATGAAAACCTCGAGAAAGGAGTGACTTCTCACGGTGGTAGGGAGTTAAAGAGGAAGGTAAACGTTCGACAATGAGACGTCAGTTCATATCCAAGGGTCCCCAGGACCCCATAATGCTCTATGAGATTCACGAACCATGACTCACTCAAAGTCACGCAACTATATTAACTCATGTGAGCCCTTTAATTGTTCAATTTTTCTGGTACGAAAACTTCCAAGTATACAAGGGAACTCTTTTTTTGTTAATATAGCATTCAAAAAGTCGTCAAATTTTTATTGAAAATTTTATTTAAAAAAAAGTTTTTTTTAAATTTTATGTCATTCTCAATGAAAGTGAAATTATTTTTCAATAATTTAAATTAATTAAAACTACTACAACACTACTTTTTTTATATTATACAATAGTTTATAACATAAAAAAAAATGTGTCGCTAGATTGAAAATTTAATTTAAAAACAAAAATTGTTTGGAAAAAAAATTCATATATACTGTTTCACTAAAGCTCTTGAAAAAACTTTAAAGCTTTTCAAATCTCTGTTATTGAAAGTTACGTTCGCAGTAATCTTTAATCAAAATTGATAGCACTCTAAAGCTTTTTTTTACAAAAGCTTTGCCAGTTTATTGAAAAATATTTTTACTCGACTTTTTTGTCATTGTTGTATACTAAAGATTTATTTATGTTTTTTTTTTATTTTTAATTAACAATCGTTTTTTTCGAAAAAATTTTTTTCCAATAGAAAATTTTCGTTTATTTTAAAATGAAATAGAATTATCACACGTTTTGCTATATATCTCTCTCTCTTTCTCTCGCTCAAGTGAGATGAAATACTGCTAATAATTTTCTAGTACGATGAGGTATTTTGTCATGCGGTGTAACAATCGAAACAAGGAATGCTTATGCAAATGAAATGCAGACTGAAATGTCAGGGATGATAATCATCTTATGCAATTGTGTTTCATTCACTGTTAGGAGTAATAACGTATATGTCCCATTTATTGCGAGCGCATATCAAGTTATATCCACATTATCTCTAAAATATGTGTGACAGTAATGTAATTAGATAATTTTTCACAGTTTGACTAAAAGAGAACATTACGGAGGATATATAATTCTAAAAACAGAATCTATTTACTTTTATTATCCGCATTAATTTTAGTATTTGATTTTTTAATTAACAAATTTGAATTTCAAATATGATTTGATTAAAATAATTAAATTTTTTTGTATTAGATTCTTTAGTTTAAATTTTGTTGTTTTATATAACAAAAACCAATTATGTAAGGAATTTTTTTTGTAGGGAAACTTTTTCGTATTCTTATCAATGCGGCTATAAAACAAAATACAAACAACACAAAAAAAATATTCTTCTTCTTTTGTATAATTGATATGTATATATATGTGTACAATTTTAATTTCTAAAATAGAATAGCATCTGTATAGTGTACAAAGATATGTCTTTACTTGATTCTTAGAATTTGGAAAACAAGGTGCTAACTTTTGTTCCACAAAGAATCCCTTGTCTACCTTTTTTTTCTTCCTTTAAGGTGGCGCATTATTATTGCTTTTTCATTTACTTTTGAAAATTCAAACCACCATTAACGAGCAATTTTTAATATTTTTTATATTTGAATGTACTCGCAAGGGTTTTTTTTTTAAAAAAAAAATTCCCACAACAATTTTTAAGGTGTTATAATTTCATTAATGGATTTTACTTTGTATTCTGTGTTTTTTTAATTTGCTTTTAAATTAAAATTAGAATGATTTTGATTTCTTCTAAATGTTTGACAAAATAAAATTCTATTTATGCAAACAATTTAATTATTATTGGTTTTCTAAGGTGGACTTCGCAGAACTTTAGTTTACACGTAATTTTTTGCACGCAACGCACAGTTGTGATTTATAATGACTCATATATATATATATGTATATGCATAATTGCAAAATATTATTATAGTTGTGACATATTTAAAAAAAAGAAATATTGTGAAATTGAAACCAGTGATCCACAAAGAATGCGATTCAAATGTTTTACTTTGAATTGTTTATTTTTTCTTCAATAATTGCAATATATATTTGCAATATTCAAACGTATTCCATAAGTACCACTTTTAATAAATAACTTCTTGTGTCAGAATTTTTGAAAATAACATCAAAATCATGTTTGGAAATTTTCAAAAATTTATATGAAACTAAAGTCCGCAACGTTTTTATAAACGAAAACGAAAAAATAATTAGATAATTATGTATTACTTTGGCATAAAATTAAAAAGTTATTCGGAGGTAACTGGCTTCTATAAAAAAAATTAATTTCTTAAAAGTTTGTGCAACTCAAAATTAATAATAAAATGACTTGAAAAAATCATTCTATTTTAATTTTTCGTTTTTTAAAAACGTTACGGACTTCAGGTTCATAAATTTATAACACAGAAAAAACGCTGGATAAATTTTGTTACGGGTAATTTTAACCAATGCTAATTCACATAGACAGTGGCGTACTCAACTAGGATAAAATTTGTTGCAGTTAATTCTTATACCGATTTTGGGGTAAAAATTCTACTTTTTTTTTAGTGTGAAATACTAGTTGTTGAGATACAATTTCATAATAAAATAAGGATTGATAAAGCACTGAAAAAAAAATTCTGGTTAGGCTATATTTAACATTACTTTCTAGTTATGTTAACCAGAATTCTAGTTGAAATAACTAGAATTCTCGTTAAAATAACCAGAATTCTCGTTAAAATAACCAGAATTCTGGTTAACCTAACCAGAATCAAAATGTTAAATATACCCTAACCAGAATTCTGGTTAGGCTATATTTAACATTACTTTCTAGTTATGTTAACCAGAATTCTAGTTGAATTAACTAGAATTCTCGTTAAAATAACCAGAATTCTGGTTAACCTAACCAGAATCAAAATGTTAAATATACCCTAACCAGAATTCTGGTTATTCTAACTAGAATTTTTTTTCAGTGAGTGACAATGTTACACTGAAAAAAAATTCTGGTTAGGCTATATTTAACATTAGTTTCTAGTTATGTTAACCAGAATTCTAGTTGAATTAACTAGAATTCTCGTTAAAATAACCAGAATTCTGGTTAACCTAACCAGAATCAAAATGTTAAATATACCCTAACCAGAATTCTGGTTATTCTAACTAGAATTCTGGTTATTCTAACTAGAATTTTTTTTCAGTGTAGTACTGTTAATAATTTCGAGTTGAGAAGTAGAGAAGATAAATATTAAATTTCGAGAAAAGTATGTGTAAACAACGTGTGCTTGAAGCCATTAAGCACGAGAGATAAAGTGGTAAAAGTACTTCATATTCTCTGAGATATAACACATATATATATATATATATATATATAGAGAGAGAGAGAGAGAGAGAGAGAACCCAGTTTTTCCCTTTGCATGTTATTCTCCTATTATAAGAAACGATTGTGCAACATCACGAATTCGCTTGGGAATGATCCTGACAGTATAATGCCCACATTTATAGTCGTTAATCTCTTGCACTTAAGGGATGTTTCTGACCAAATGAGGGTTCCTATAATCTTCACCCTCGAGCATGGTACTTAAATGGGAAAGGACCATACCTATAAACGATTCATATAATATGTCACATTTCAAATCAATTATTTTCTATATAAATTGAATAGATATTTATATAGAGTTAAAAAAAGGAAATTCTACCTTAATAGAATTTTTGTCGTCTTTAGTGAAAGAATTACGTCAGTAGTGAAGTTAAGTTGGATTGAAATTTACGTCGTCATTCTGCACGTGCACACAAGATTCATCATACTTATTTTCATTCAGTTCTTTGAATATTATAACTGAAAGTTATTCGCAAACGTGCTTTCTAAAATCACAAACAAAATTTTTCTTTACTATTTATATATTGATATATCATATTGTTGCATAGAAAATGAATTTTAAATTCTTTTTCACATTATAAATTGAAAAATATAATAATATAATGTTGAAAAGTAATCTGTTTATCTTAAAATGACAATATGTTTTATTTATTCGAGTACCCCTTCTATAAAGAAGAATTGCCTTTAATACAAGTGACAATTGCTTAATTATGAGAGAAGAAAGATAGATCGTGAAATCGTCGATAGTTACGGAGATTGTGATAATAATAGATTTAGAGATCAAAAAAGAAGACATGTCATAATCATCTGTAAATGTCACTTTGATGATTGGATATAATAGATGTGAAGGGGAAAAAATAATAAAAATTTTAGGTCTTCTTTTTTTTTAATGTCGGTTGTTAGAAACATATGGTGGATTTATTTTCAAATGACCGTCGTTACAAACAAATGCGGTTACTTTAATTTAATGGTAGTTGAAAACATGGTATTTAGAAAATGTCTTTTTTTTTTGTTAATTAAACCATTTTTTTCGATTAAAATTTATTTTTAATTTATTTTTGTATAAAAATTGAATTATGTAAAGAGAAAATAAAAACAATTTTCTCATAATATTATAACAAAGACTCAGAGTTTCTTCTTTATAGTGAGTAATTATTTAAGTAACTTAACAGTAAAACCTTTATGACGTAATGTGTGAAAATCGTAGCGTGTATGAACTATGGAATGTGCTTTATTACTGTCTGGAATTCACTGTACATTTAATCACTAAACGATTCAAATAACTGCTCTTGATGAACGTTTATAGAACTGTTAAGACGAACTTTAAAATTTTTCTTATAAAATTTTATTTCACATGTTACGTTTTAGAAAAAATATTTTGATATCTCTAATTTTAGGAGTTTTTTTTTTATATTATTTCATTAATTTAAAAAATAGTTTTTGAATTTTGAAAATAAGAAATTTTTAGTTGAATATATTGGAAAAAAAATATTGTCTTTTATCGTAGTTATCGGTCAATTTAGTTGAACCCCAGTAACAAGAATCAAGTTTTGCCCAAGTAAAAGAGTAAAGACCGTTATCTTTTATGCTCCACTCGAAGTACACGTTCATACAGGTCATTGCGCAATAAGTGCAAGGACTTTTCAAAACACTAGAAAATGTCGTTTTTGTACAAACACACACTAAAAGTAAAACTCGTTACAGTTCTTACCAATTTCGTTCTCGTAAAGACAAAAATACAAATCGAACGTAGAGGAAAATTGGTTATTGTTCTTTTTGTTAAAACTAATTTTAAATCTTGTAGGTTTTGATTTTTAAAAGAAAATTCGTAGAGAACAATTTCTGTAATATTTTTTGATGTTTGATACACGGAAAAAAGGGTTTGGTACAACCAAACGTTTGGTTGGTATTTAAGCAACCAAAAATTTTTTTGTTGAATCAACATAATTTGTAATTGTCTCAATCAAAATTTGTTTGACATAGCTAAAAATTAGAAAAAAGGATTTTTATTTAAAGTTTGATTGAGACAACCAAAATTTTGTTGATTCAACAAAAAAAAATTTAATTGCTTAAATACCAAACCAAACGTTTGGTTGTCAATACCAAACCCTTTTTTCAATCTATATATTACTCTATAATTAAGGTACTTATCGTCGAATATTCTCAATTTTTTTCTTTTCCGGCGTATATAAAATATTATTCACATATTTTGATCAAGTGGATTTAGATCCTCTTTTAGGGGGAAGAAAGTCTTTTATATAAATAATATATGTCAAATAAAGGTCCTTTTTTATAAATGACAAATTGGTCCTCTATATATAATTTATTGAAACGAGTTTTTTTTTTTTTTTTTGTTTACTCCTAAAATTAGAAATACAACCTTGAAATTGTCATATCTATATGGGTCTATATAATCGTCGTGAACTGTCTTGCTATTTTGGTGCAACCTTTCGAGTTTAGACAGATCTGTTCACCTTCCATTATCGATTTTGTCAAGTGTGCTGTAAATAAGTTCTCGTTGACGGGATAAGATTTTATTATGAATTCAATAATTATCAAGAAATATATATATAGGGCTTTCTTTGGACAAAACGAAAATGTTATCATTAATTCAATAGATTGAAAATAATTGTTTCATGTTGTTTTTAATTTTGAAGTATTCAAAATTTGATAAATGATGTCGTGACTATCTTTAGAAATGTTTTCTTGTTAATTATTGTAATTGCTTATAATGAAATGAGGTTTTTTTTTTCTTTTTTCTTTGTTAATTTAAATATTATCTCTGTGAGATGCGTGAGTGTGTGTCTTCTGTATAGTATCGATCCAAAACAGATTCTGAAAATCGACTAACCACAGGCTTGCGAGGCAGTCAACCTGTCTCGCATAAGCTCTTCGTGGTTCCACAAGTAGGTCACATCACGTTTTGCAATTCCTAACTGGTGAGCGCTTAGGGCTGATTCGTTGTAACATGGGCCAAAGTTGAAAGCCCGCAGGAAACTGGACTAGCATATCAGACAATCGAACATTGCGAGAGAGAGAGAGAACATTATAATGTCTGATTCTCATACACATAACAATTTATCTCCAATTAATTAGGATTTCCACCTGATGAAGATTATTTCAATTACATATTATTCCCTTTTTATTTGTGTTAACAAATTTATCAATTGTTTCAAGTTTCATTTTTATAAAATGGAATTATTATTAATTCTGATTTTTATAGGAAAATATTTCCATTTTCAAATACATTTCTTAAAACATTTTATTTCTTCTTCTCTAAAAAAAAAAAAACAGATTTTTATTTTACCTCGAGAGATTAAAAATTTATTCTTAATTGTCATCAATTGGTTAACATTTGCAGATATCGAGTTTTTTTTTTTTTTTTGCAAATATTCGCTCTCTAAAAGGTCAAAAAGCTCCTGCTTGACCTGCTCTGGAAAGATTTAGAGAAAGACCGAGAGTAATCCTTCTTAAAGCTGGAAAACTGAATTCGTAATGGAATTCTATCCATGGTATTTAAATTCTTACGGAATCTCTCTGAGATTTTGTTTTTTTTTTTTTTTTTTAATGAAAAGAATTTAATTTATACTGTCTAGGAAAAATTATTATAGAAAATAGATTTTTATTTGAGTTGAATAGATTTTTTTTTCAATTTTGAAGATAGTGATTATAAATTTTAGGTTAAATATTATTTGAATAAATAATTTTTAGACAAATATGCAAAAAAAAAAAAAAATTAAAATTTTATTCTGACATTGCTATAAATTTGTATACGGATAATATTTTCAATGATTAATTTTTTAGTGTAGTCATTTCCGTATTTGGAAACTAATGACAAATTCTTTAATTTGAAAACTGAGAAACTTGAATGTATAGTCATTCATCAGCAATAATTTAATTTAAATATATTTTCAAGATGTTTTGCCTTATAAGATTTTATTTTCTTTGATTTATTTATTAATTACAAAATTAAATTTTTTTCTCCCAAGTTTTATAAAAATTTTCTTTAAATTCAGACTTTTTTAAATTGATGTTTAAAAATAAAACCTTTTTTTTTAGATAGGTATTTGTTTAAAATTTAAAAAAAACGTATTTATTTTCAAATGAAACTTTTGTTTTCTAAATTACGTCTCATTTATTTTTATTCGATTGCTGCTTTTTTAAAAATAAATATATATATATAATGTTATATTTCATCAAGTGGAATAAATAAAAAAAAAAAAAAAAATTTCCCTCTTCCTTGAGAGAAATGTCATGAAACAACATACACTTGAACACTCCTAAATAGAAAATGCAAAAATTCTGTAGAAAGAGAGAGAGAGAGAGAGAGAGAGAGAGAGAGAGAGAGAGAGAGAGAGAGAGAGAGAGAGAGAGAGAGAGAGAGAGAGAGAGAGAGAGAGAGAGAGAGAGAGAGAGAGAGAGAGAGAGAGAGAGAGAGAGAGAGAGAGAGAGAGAATTGTCAAGTATGCGCAAGTTCTCTTATAAGAATGCAGTCACTCCTCAAATTCCTTTTTTGCTATTTATCATGAGAGTCAAAATACTATATTTATAAATTTACATTAAATAAAAGATTGTAACGATTGAAGTGCACACACAAAGTATACTATATAAGGGATAAAAAAAAGGGGGGAAAAAACATTTACATATAACTTGAATATATTTTCTGTTTATTCGCATCTTTTATATACTACAAGACGAGCTATATACACTTCGCGAATATTATATCCCGCGAGCAAAATTATCGCCCTAAGATCAGAGTAAATTCCCAACAGCAAATTGTAAGCGTGAGAGAGAGAGAGAGAGAGATTTTGGTACATGTATAAAACCCTTAACGCTTACGTTATCACGTCGCTGTGTGTCGTGGGGGTCTACGACGACGTCTGCTCTTGCCACATCAGTTTTCAGCTCGTCAGAAAGATGCTTTCGTCCTTCTCGCGCGAACATCAATATTATTGAAGAAGGAGAGAAGGGAAGATTGTGTAGGTAGCAAAGCGCGTCGCCGGAAACCAGCGAATTTCACTCAACTTTCAGCTTGTTAACTTGTTTTTTCAATCTTCCAGCATTCATTTTTCATCTCTTTAACTGGCTTTTTTTTCTTTTATTTTTATTGAACCAAATTTCATAGAGAGCAGAATTTTATATTTCATTATAATATTTAATTAATTAATCTAATTTATAACGAAATTTTTATAAAAAGCATAATTTTCATATATACAAAAGAATATGCACGTTTTTAATGGGAATTTTTGTATATTTAACGAGAATTTCAAACATAATTTTTATTTAAATGAATTTTCTTTTATAAAAATTTTGCTATTAGATGAATTTTTATTTTTTAACGTTACGAATTAATACACTGAAAAAAAATTTATTTGATTCAAATACCGGTGTATTTGGTTATTATCAAATAAATATTTACTTGAATCAAATATTTCTTATTTGAATCAAATAAATTGTATTTGCTTCGAATACTGAAATATTTGATTTAAATACTATATATTTGATTCAAATAAATATTTATTTGATAATAACCAAATACACCGGTATTTGAATCAAATAAATTTTTTTTTCAGTGTAGAATTTATATTTAACCGAGTTTTCTTTTTATATAATTCATATTTAACTGAATTTCACATTTTATTGAATTTATATTTAACCGAATTTTCATTTGATATAGAATTTGTATTTAATTCAATTTCCATTTAATAAAACTTTAATAGCAGAATATTCATTAAGGGAAATTTTATTTAGCCGGATTTTTACACGCAATGTTCATTTAACAGAATTTAAATAAGACTTCTTTGTTTAAAGGAATGTTGGCTAAATTAAATTCGGTAAAAATGTAAATTCAATGAAATAAAAAATTGCATTAATGTTTGAAATTCTGTTAAATAAAAATTCGGTTAAATAAGACATTTATTAAATGGAAATTCGGCTATAAATGAGAGTTCAGGTAAATGTGAATTCAGTGAAATAAAAATTGTAATAATTAGATTTTTTGCCAAATAAAAATACAGTTCACTAAAACTTTTTGTTATTTGGCTAAAAGAAAGTTTAATAATACTGTTAAGCGAAAATTTTGTCATATAAAAATTTTCTTGATTAAGATGCCTGTAGAAAAATTTTGCTAAAATTAAAACACTCGTTAAATATTGAAATTTGTTTTAATAAAAGTTGAAAGATAAAAATTCTGTTTAATGAAAATTTGATTAGGTGAAATTTATTTTACATGAAAATTCGATTAAATAGAATTTTCATAAAGGATTTTGGTATATATATACAGTTCAATGGTCGTGAAATAGAATATTTTCGAAACATTTTCTATCTCTTTTTGTAATATTCGATATTGTTCAGGTTAGATCATGTTCTTCGAAAGAATTCCCAAATTTCAGGAGAGTAATTTGAGTGATATTATGGGTTCAAATTGCCAAAGGGTCCAATCATAATGAACGCATCGAAGATTCTTGATGGTTGAACAAAATTAAATCTAATTTTGCAGTAGAGAGAGAAAATAATTTAATATATTGGGCCAACCTTGTCGAGAGAGAGAGAGAAAAGTACAACATACTTTTGCCTAATTTGTGCTCTCTTTCAATATATAGGTATATACGTATATATAACATACAGTCATGCATCACGCGGTGATAAAACTTTATCGCTCGTTGCTGGAGAATATACTGACCTGGTGACACATACGAAATTCTGCCACCCATTAAAATGCTCTACTTTCAGGCACAAAATTCCACTCGGTTACCAAAAGCTGTATATATATTTTTTTTCAATACTTCTCTCTGTGAAATAAATTTTACCGTCTTCAATGTAAATAATTTTTCATTAAATTTGTAATCTTCAAAAAAAAAAAATTTCAAAATTAGTATAATTTTTAATTTTCAATTGTTTTATTTATTCTGTATAATTGACTACTAATTTAATTAATTGCAAGCTAATCTTGTATGCAATTTAGATATTGTAGATAAAATTTATAATTTGTGCAACTAAACAGATCTCATGAGTTTATATTATACTAATTAGAAACAAATTTAGAGGAAAACTTTTAATGGGACAAGTTTATTATTAAGTTCAGATATGTGATTAATTAAAATTGTAAATTAATCCATAGAGAGAATATGTCTAATCTGAATAAATTCAAACACGACATTTTTTTTTCACGTTTTCTTCTCTCGATGAGTTTATTTTCTCTATAGGCATCAGTGTCATTACAGTAAATTTTTTCTGTCGTATATAACTCCAAGCTCGTAAAAGGACCTGCATTATTCTTATTGATTAAGTGTGCGCACCTATATACGGTATTACAATTTGCCATGAAACTCGGTTACTTTTTTCATGTGCTCATCAAAAAAAAAAAAAATAATGAATTTCTAAAATAGGATTTTTAAAACCAAAGCTTGGAAAGTAGCAATAATAGTTTATGTAGTACAATAGAAATATAGGATTCATTGGATTGATGCCAAAAAAAAGGGAAAATTATTAATGTTAATTTAAAAAAAAAAAAATTTTTTTTTTTTAAAGAAATGAAATTAGCATATTTTTATACAATTTTTATTTAACCGAATTTTTAATACGAGCAAATAAATGAAACTTGCGCTAAATGAAAATTTGATAAAATAAAAATCATTAAATGAAAAATAATTTACTTAAATTCACTAAATATTAATTATGAAATAGAAAAATGTCAGTAAAAATATTAAGTCATTTTTTTAAAATAATTTTTTATATTTGGTATACTTCACCAAAAAAAAAAATTACAACATAATAATTTTTATTCTCCTTTTCACTGGAATTCTGTAACCTCAATCTCGAAGTTTTATCATTACAAGCCGCTAGTATCAAATCGATAGCCATTGCAGCAAAGAAGATAGAGGCACGCGACATCCCGAAATTGCACGATTCGCCACCGCAGTAGCGTCTAAAGTCTAAAGTATATGGAAAATATGCTACGTTTTCAAAAAAAAAAAAGAAAATAAAAAAATTGTATTTTCTTTTTTTTTTTTTTTTATTAAAAAAAGTTCACTTTTAACTTTTTCTCTCGTATATATTATGAAAAGTTTTCCCTGTCCCTTATTTTCTATTTATCGTAATTGAAATTTTTTTCTTCATAATGCAACCAGAATATTCTCTTGGGAAAATTTATTTATTTAATATAAAAAAAAAAAAAAAATTACCAGTGAACATAAAGTTTTTATAATCGACATCATGTGTTTTCTCTGGAAGAAAAAAAAATATATATATATTCAGTAAATTTTTTCCACTGGATATATATAATTTTATATGTGAGACTTGATAAGTCTAAATGTCAGACGTTTTGAGATATATTTGTTTTTCATTCGGTTTAAGATAACAGTTCGATATGAATTTATTGACCTGTAAATGATATATATGCATATGGCGCAGAGACTATTACAGGTCACTGAATTGTGCATCAATTCTTTCGTATGTCTTACAGGTATATTTTCAATTTTTTTTCCCCAAATTCCACACTGTCTTGAAAATTCCAGTGTATTATGTTTAAAAAAAAATTATTATAAAATTTATAATAACCATATAAATGAAGTACTGTAATTAAATATATTTACACGTATTTAATTAACTAATTAATTTTTATTTTTGAAATAAGTGAAGAGAGGAAATTAAAAAAATTTACCTATTTATTATTCCTCACGTTTTCTCGAAGCTGCGGGAAGAATTTCTTTGTCGGTTAATTAATGAAATTTATAAGAAAAATAATAATCTAATAATAAAAAAATTTTCTTTTTTTGTTATAGGTAAGTCGTTTGACAAATTAATCGTCTCAGCCTGCTGTGAAGTTTCTGGTGAGTGCAAAAAAACAAAATTTAATATTGAAACAGAAAATTGAAGGCAAATTTAATTTTTATTAGAATTACATTTCTTTTATATTATTAAAAGATGAAAAAACAATTTTAAAAATATTGAAGATTGTTTTAATATGATCATTATGCTAACGAGACAAGAGAGAGATTTTGAATACCAAGAACTGTTTAAATGAAGCATCCTGCAATTCAGGGTTACAATGAACTTCTTTTTTTTTTTTTAAGAGAGATAATCAGAGCTGTAATTTTATTGATACGTTCATTGTAACGAATAAAGAAGCAACAATTACTGCTATACTTGACCATGACACTCGAGTCATTTATTGCACCGTAAGATGCTATTAATATTTCTCCTGTCTTCTTCATTAACTTTAATTACATTAACCTTCTGCAACCTTCATTCAAAATAGTTGCTAATTAAATGAGCCGGAATTTATCTTCTGTCACCTCCCTGACATATTAATATAATTACATTCGCTATTTAAACTTTTGTCATTAAATTTTCAAAAAGGGAAAAAATATTGATAATTTGAAATTATTTCATTTATTATTATTTATAATTTAATACATTTTTTTTATTAAATGTAAATAATTGTTAATTTTTTTTCTAGTCTTTTTTCTATTTTTATTACATTTGCCTTCAATATTCTATTGTAAAGAGAATATTTTTCAAATACGTATATTTCTTTCGAAAACAATGTAATTTGAATAATATTTTTCCATCAGTTTAAATTTTGGAAGATGGATTTTCATTTGCTGTATTAAATGCATTATCTTTTTTTTTTGAAAGTAGATGTTCCTTCTACAAATTCCTGCTTTATTCCTTCTTTTTCTTCTTTTTTAATGAAGATTTTTTTTTTTAAATGAAAATTCATTTTTCTAGTTGAATATTTAAAACAAAAAAAAAAATAAAAAAAAGAGAGAAATGCAGACGGAATTTGCGGGAATAAATATGGCGATATAAGCTGATCCGAAAAAAAGATGCGTGTAGCGAATAGACGAACTGGAGCATCAGCCGTTTGCAAACTTGTCTATTTTGCTTTTATACTCGGGGAAAGAGCTCCGAGTCAGCTCAATATACTTCCACATCCATATGTGGATATAGTTATAGAACTGCGGATGTTGAGTGTACGAGACAAGCTTCAGTAATACGTCAGTGCTAACGAAAACTGGAGAAAGGAACTAAAGAGAATACTCTTTGCTTCTTTTTTTTTTTTTATTTTTTTTTCTCCAACTCACCTACGTGTGCTCGTTAGCTCGCGTCCCACTTCGATCAGATCTAAGGACGATTGTAATGATTTGAAAATATTTCTCTTATGCAACGAAACTTTCATGTGACATCTAATTTGCATTTTAAAGCCTCTTTGAAACAACTGCGTTCATTCAAGATATATTTGCACATTTTTTTTTTTTTTTTTTTTGTTAAAACAAAAACATTTTTAGAATCTGTGCTGTAAATTTGAATTTAGAATTCGTTCAACATTAGTAGAAATTTTCACTAAGTTTTAATAAAATTTGATTTTTTTTTTACTAAAGATTTAGTGAAAAATTAGTAGAAATTTTTACAAATTTTAATTAGCAAACGAATTCTAACTAATTAAAATTGATTCAAATTCATGTGAAATAATTAAAATTAGGAAAGAATTTTATTTTATACTTTTTATTCAATGTGCGATTTATCTGATAATTATTGTTAATCGTTACCGCTTTTTTTTTATTATAAAAAAAAGAACAGTTTGCATTCACTGTTTTCCGTGATGCGATGGCAAATCTAATTCGTGGTCGTCTCACCGTTAAGAATCTCTCCATATATATGTGTGTTAATTCGGGAAATTCGATTTACAATCAAACCACTGAGAAACGATGTTTACATTCATCGTAATTTATCAACGTTAACGAAACTCCTTGTAGTTAGGAACTATACAATTATACGAATTGAGACTTAATTATATATATATATATATATATACAATTTATGCTAGAATTAATTTCCGAGGATTCGAAAACAAGTGCGTCGATTTATTTTCAAACTTTCATTTGAATTGACTCTCATTTTTGAATTCTTTCATTGTTTCGATTTCAATGAAAGAAAGGAATTAGTAACAAGTGTTTGATATAAATTCGAAAATATATATTTTCTTTTTTATAAAAAAAAAAAAAAGAGACGAAATCTCGATCGTGAATCATCTTGGCAATACTTTTTAAACACGAAGTAATATCCGGCGTATTCACGAAACCTATCGCGATTGGAATATTAAATGAAGTTGAATGCGAGAAAGGGGATGAGGAAGGCGTCGCGACGGAAGTTAATTCCAATCGACACGACGATGATTTGGAAGAACCGTTTCTTATTTCAAAGATTCTCGAGACTAATCTCTCGAAGATAGAGAAAGAGAGCTTTAAAATGTATGTGTAAAAAAAAAACCACGCAAAGAAAGTTGACATAAGGAATGGTCGTAAAAATACTGCAGTGAATATAGGTGTGGCTAGGTATTACAATGCGGACTCGCCTCTTCATCAATGAACCTCTTTTTTTCTCTTTCGTCTTATTCTTATCTATATTTCCTTCTTCTTGCATGCTGCAAACCTTCGTTTTTATCTGATGATAATTCAACATAGTAAATCAGAAAAAAAGCGAATTTGTCACCTATAAATATAATTATTATTACTAATAATTTTTAATTGTTTTTTTTTTACTAGAATGGTTTTTGAAATTATATTTATGTGTTTGTTTTCCATTATAATGGCTTTTCGATTTGTCTCTAATTATTATTCTCTCTCGCTTTTGAATTTGAAAATTCTCATGTACCATTTTCTTTTCATAGTCTGTTATTAATTATTATCTCTCGTTCATTATCAATGTCAGGGATTCTCTATTTATTTGTGACATCAATTCTTTTTTTTCAAAATAATTAATGCAGACTCGAGATCTTGATTAGTTATAACAAATTGGTGAAAGTTTCGTATAGATTGAAAAAAAAAGATTTCTTTTTAATTATCTGAAAAATAAAACAAATATTGCACCCTTTTTAATAATCAATAATATTTGATTAAAAAATATAATTTAATTTTTGAATTTTTTTTTATAAAATTTCATTTTAAAAATAAAATTTTATATTTTATTTTACGCTTTTAATCTATTTTACTCTCTTTTATCTTAATTTGTCTAATACTAATTCTCAGCACTTTCTATAACTGATTCGCACGAAAAAATGTTTTTTTTTTTTCAAATTAATTAGCTCTGCATTTATTTCATTAGGAAAATTTTCACTAGCACTTGAATAGCACTTTGAATTCTCACATTCTAGAATTGTGTGTGTATTGCTTAATTGTTCCTTCACGTTGGTTGAAGTAATTATAAATATATGTATATGTAGTAAACATAATTATTGTCGATTCCTCTGACATGAAAATGAGAACAAGGTCATCAGAAGGAATTGCATGCCTTAAAAAAGTAGAATTTTCCAAAAAAAAAAAATAATAAAATCCCCTCCTCTTTTTCAATAATGTAAAGTAGTTAATTTTCGACAATAAATGAAAATGACACTCTTTTCTCTTTCCAAATAAATTAATGTGACATACTTTGTCATCGATGGCTAATTTATTTACATTGATTTTGCTGCTCTCACTGCACACACCATATAGAGCCATGGTGCAAAGAAAAGTGAAACGCAACTTACAACCAATCAGAAACATTTCATATATATATAAAGAATCAAGTTCTTCGATATAGTAAGATGTGGAATGTAACAAAGATTAACTTGAGATTACATTGTTGCTAATGTTTCACCACGTGTGTGGGGGGGTTTTGATATACACTTTGGAATGTAGATCTATAATATCCGATATAAAACTGTTTATAAATGACGAGAGAGAAAGATGTTATGTTTTTATTCCTCATTAAATTACCCATTTCACTTTGATTATATTGCCAATTTAATTTTATTTGTCTACAATAATTTTATTTTATTACGGCAATTTGTTTTTTGTTTTTATAATAGTTGCGAAATGGGATTTAGTCTTCATTTCCGTTGTCTAATGTAAGAATAATAATTCTCACAAGTTTTATAAAAATATATAGAAATTTTTCAATTTGGATTTTAATTCATTTTATTCTACAAATGTTAAATTTTTTTTATTTTTTTTTTATATTTTTATATATTTATAAAATATATATATATTTATAAAATTTTTATATATTTATATTCTGATTTTTAATTTTCAATTTAAACATATTTACCTCTCTCGTAGTTTTTATACTGGATTAAATTATTATTTTCTGCACAATCCATAAATTTAAAATTTATAAATATTTTTTTAAACAAAACAAAAATCCAGCATTTTATTTAGAGAGAAAAATATTGTATTATTAATTATTGCATTATTTTAACTAGAAAATTTATGAAAAATTATTATATAAAAAAAAAAAAATTTTTTATTTTTTTGCATGAATTGCATTTTGTTGATTCAAACGGTTAAGATCGAGAAAGTTTTGTATACGTAAGAATTTTTAAGATCGGCAACTTTTTCAATCGCCACAATCTGTCATATACGTATAAAAGTATAGAGAATTTATGAGTGCACTTGACTCCACCCTTCCTCTTTTTAGTATTACGAGCCACTGTGACACACTTTTACACAATAGAACGGTCCGAACAAGTCCAACAACCGCGACACACGACATATTCGCGTCGCGTTTCATTCACAGTGACAAAACAGAATGAAAGTGATCACGATCGTTTTTTTTTTTTTTTCTTTTCTTTCTTTCTTCAATATATAATACAAAATTCTCTCCCCATGAGCCAAAAATTTTGAACGTTCAAATGAACAAAATTTTTTTTGAAACCTCTTTAAGTACGAATTTTATTAAAAAATATTGTTTTAAATATGTAGAAAGAAGTTATTAATTTAATATTTGTTTAATTTACTGTTTTATTTTACATTGAGATTATAATTTTTAATAATTTATAGATTGAAAAAAATATTTTGTTCAGAACTTTTAGATTTCTCCCCTCACGATTAGATACAAATTTTTTAATTTCTTTTTTTGAAAACGAATTTTTTTCTTTCTAAAAAAAAAAATCATCTTATTGAAGAAAATTTTCTTATAATTGAATCATATCTAGATATAGAATTGGATATTACGAAATTGAATCAGAGTCGATATTATTTTTTTTTTTTAAAAAAGAAAAATGAAAAACTGATTTAATTTAGATATAGAAATTCGTTGACTTTCTTTTCTTAATTTTTTGATATAATATGCAACCGTACTAAATTATAAAAGAGAATCCAAGTTTTTATTTCTGTTGTGAACAATATCATTGGAGTTTGTAACTTTTTTTTTCTTCCTCTTCTCTCATTCTTCATTTGTTTTTTTCGTTCTTTCATCTTCTCTATCTCTCTCTCTCTCTCTTTGTATATACGAAGAAGTTAAACTTAAAGAAAATTTCCTATATGTGTGTTTAGGTTAAAAGTTGTATGAGAAAAATGTTGCTGGAACATCTGTTGCCTTGTACAGCAAGCACTATATGCCGGTTAGCAGATTTAAAAGCCTGCTAAGCGGGCTCTGAAAAGCGTCTTTTGTATTACTATATTTATTCTTGAAATTTAGAAAAGCGAGTTTGAAAATATAAATTGAGCTTTCCACTGTTGATCGTAAATTAACTTGTCGCCGTTTTAAAATTGTTCCTCTTAAATAAATTTTTGATGCAAAAATTTCCTGAATTTTTTTTTTCTTTAATGTATTTTCAAAATTGACAATAATATTTCTCATGTTAATTCTTCATATTTGAAAATAGTTCTTTCAATAATTAAAATAGAAATTTTTTTCCAAATATCAAAATTGAATAGGTAAAAAAAAAGTTTAATATAAATTTTTATATAAAAATATAGGAATTGACTTTGAAGGAAATTACTCGACTTATGATGATGGTCCTTGGAGTGTTATAAAGAAATGCTTCTCGAAGAGAATGTAGGATGTGGGTCATCAAGGGCATATAACTCTTCGGAGGACGCCATAATCCTGCCTCGTTAACAGAGGATAAAAAAAAAAAACTAGATTTTTTTTCGTCCCGGCTATTTCATTTAAGTCTCTCTCGACTTCTAATCTGCACTCTTCAGTCTTCAATTTCCAAAATGACTCCAAGTGACTCCAGAAAGCTGAATAATGTCAGAATTTTTTTTCCTCCCCCTAAAAACTCTTTTCTAAAATGAGTTTTTTTTTTTTTGTTCCTGAATTCATCCGAACTAAAATTGATTCTGAATTTTCTTTGTTCTCATGCAATATATCTTTATTGTCTTTAAAATCATTTCCGACAATTTGTATTCTCGATATAATATGGAAAAATATCTATTCTGGCCTTTTTTAAATTGATTTTAACAAATGGTAATTTTCCAATAATATCTCTACCAGAGGTAACATTGATCTCTTTTTGAAAGATGAGGACATTATTAAAAAAAAAAAAAAGGAGGAAAAAAAAGAATAGAGTTTAGATGGGAAAAAGGACCTGCGGTTTGATGTAGAAGTGATCGAGTCCAATCAAGTGTATCGAGACTCGTTCGAGCAGATAACGTATTTACAGCTCAAAGTGGACATTCGACGTGTCTCGAAGCAACTCTGTGCGAGTTCACCAGAGTACGAGAGACACGTCTTCATATATATGATTATTATCTTGAAAAAAAAAAAGAACGAGATGTCAATCTTATTCCTCTGAAAAGAGAAATCAAACAGAACTCTTTTTTTTTTTTTGCCTTGTCCAAGGGAAAACAAGAAAAATTGACCGAAAACAAATTAGAAAATGAATTTTTAAATTAAAAGACCCACGCACATATATATATAGAAGAAAGTTCAATAAAAATGATGGAAAAGTTTACTCACTCTGAGTTAAAATTTTATTATAAAATATTGCAATTTTTTTTTTATTTTTCACTGTATTTAAAAAATTTATTCTTTTATTAGAACTTTTTCGATTTTAATTGTTTGCAAGTGACATTTATTCACTTCTTTTTTTTTGTCGATAAATGAGGGGGAAAAAACCCACCATTAAATTTCGCCTACGACGTTATTGTTGTAGAAATTTTTTTGAATATAAACGTTTGAGTCAGATTCTAAAATTAATTTTTACCTTTCATACTTTGAATAAACCGGTATTATTAGACTAGTACATAGTAAATAAAAGCCTTCTATAATATTCAACCAGCTGTGGTGGAAATTAATGCTTGTAATGCTTTTGACATTTAAAAATATGGATCATTATCGTTACTTGCGTGTGACGCGCGCGGTGAAAGCTTGAGCTTTTACTTTTCAACAAATATTTAATAATTCACTGCCACTCGTTTTTTTTATTTTTCCAATTTATGCACAAAAATTATTATCTGCATTTTTATCGCATTATATTTTGTAAGAGAATTGTATTTTTTATATTTGTATATATATTTTTGTATTTTGTTCTTGTACTTGTATTTTGTACTTTTTTTTTTTACTTTTGTACTTGTATATAATGTATTATTTTTTCAAAATTGTACGCAAAAAACGTTTAGTAAAATATATTCCGCGGATTTTTTGTTTTAATAAACCAATTTTACTAATCTTTTTTTGTAATTTTGACCATTTTGTGATGCATTTTCAAAAAATGAATTTTTTTTTTGTATGCTTTTATTTATATTTTTCTTCAGCGTATTTGAAACTCGAAAGTTTTCGGGATTTAGAATCGTTTTATCAAACGACCACTGCAGTAAAGTTGGCCTAATTAATTTTTTGCCCAAGTGGCGAAGGTTCAACGTCTTTGCACACCTCGGATCTTTGTACCCGCGCAAGGGTTAATCGATAAACGGTCAAAAGCTGAATTAATCTCGAACCACTGCCGGTAAGATTTGGCTCATGCAAAATAATAAAAAAAAAAAAAAAAAAACAACAACCAGTGTCCTTTTTTTTCTCCGATCACTTGATTTCGCGAACGGTGTCATTTATGTAAATTATTTCGGTATGTAATCGGATATTTAAATCGTTAAAATTATTATTATTATTTATTTAATTTAATAATATTAATATAACGATTGAATGAGAAAAATATTTTTGATAATTCGTGACCAGACAAGTTTTATTAAATATTAAATGATTACTCATCATTCATTTCACTCAACGAAGCATTGCGAATTTACTACCGGAGTTCACTAATTTCTCAGTTAAACAATTAATTGTCTCGAAGAACTAAGAATCCTACTCACATCCTCTATTAAAGAGAATATTAGAAATTATCTCTTTCTTTTTTCCTCACCAAGATCCTGCAAAAAACAATTCATTTATACAAAGTGAGTTATTTCCATTTTTTTATTTATCCTATTATTATTATTATGAATTGAAATTCTTTTTTTTGTCTATCCAAATCAATTCCAATTTTTTTTTCCGCTTCATTCAAAACATCCTTACTGGTTTTTTCATTCAATTATATATTATTATAATTTTTTTTTTTTTTTAATTTTATTAAAGTTTTGTGAATTTTTTTTTGGTTTCATTTTTCTTTTTTTTATTTGCATGTTTTTCTGGTTTTCATTTTTAAAATTCTATGTAATTCTATATAGCATGCCTCAGATTTTTATTGATGGTGAAATATATATTTAACAAATGATAAATGTTTTCAGATCTATCTCGCTGAAAGTGAAAAAGAACAAGACGAGGAGGATTCGGTGACCCCTTGGCTGTGATACGAGGCAGATAGCTAGATAAGACAAAGAAAGAGAGAGAAAGAGAGAGAGAGTGAGAGAGAGATGCGTGAATATAAGATAGTGGTACTGGGCAGCGGAGGTGTTGGTAAATCTGCCCTCACTGTTCAATTTGTACAAGGAATTTTCGTCGAAAAATACGATCCAACCATAGAAGACAGTTACCGTAAGCAAGTTGAGGTCGATGGACAACAATGTATGCTGGAAATTCTAGACACAGCCGGAACGGTCAGTTCTTATACTTCAACTTGATTTATATACGATATGTCCTTTTTCTTTTGATTACACAGACGCTTTGCAAAAATCTTTTCACTCATCTCCTTCTACGATGGAGCGACAAATGCTTTTTTATACATTTGAGATCCACTTTTTCTTTTTCTCCGTTTGTTCTCTATAGTAGATTGACGACTACTTTCGAGGAATATAGAAACACTTGTTTTTATTTTTTTTTCACTAATTTCACTGTTTTTTTTCGCCATTATATTTTTAATTAAATTTTTTATTGATTGTGATTTTAAATTAATTTAATTTTCAATTGATTGCATTTCAAATGTTACTTTCAATTAACTAAACTTGTTTTACATTTTTTCAATTGTTTTTTTTTCATTTATTTATTCGAATTGAAGGAAATTAATTAAATTATTTATAATTGAAAATAACAAATATTATTTATTAATTAAAGATTAAAAAAAATTTATTCTCTTTTTGGCACTCAATTTAATTAATATTTTATGTGTAAAATACTTTAATTGATTTGAAATAAATTAAAATTTTTTCAAAAATCAAAATTGTCAGGAAAATAAATAATATAAAACTTACAATACATTAAAATTTGATCAAAATTAATTGACTTTTAAATATATTTAACTAAATACAAATATGTTTGATTCTTGTAAATATAATTTTTCTTCCGGAAATGATAAGAGACATAATTGATTGATAATATAAATATGTAAAATTTAATGAAAGAATGAAAAGGTTAATTTGATTCTTGCGCCTGGATAAGTATTTTATATATAAAAAAAAAAATTTTATTTACTTGTATATTATTTTAATTTTTATTTAGAGAAGTGATGTAACTGTCATTAATTATAATGTTTCTCTCATGATAGGAACAATTCACAGCCATGAGGGACCTTTATATGAAAAATGGCCAAGGCTTTGTATTGGTGTATTCGATAACGGCACAGTCAACGTTTAACGACCTCCAAGACTTGAGGGAACAAATCCTGCGGGTAAAAGACACGGATGATGTGCCAATGGTGTTGGTAGGAAACAAATGTGATTTGGAAGATGAGAGGGTAGTGGGCAAAGACCAGGGCGTCAACCTTGCCCGGCAATTCAATTGCGCCTTTATGGAGACTTCTGCCAAAGCCAAAATTAATGTTGTTGATGTAAGTATAATGTATATGTATCAAATATACATTTATAATTCATTATTTTAACTTTAACATATATATATATATATATATATATATATATATATATTATTTACATCACGTAGTTCATTATAATGAACTACAATATTTGTCTGGTCAATTAATCGTTTTCGATTTTTCCAGAAATTTTTATTTGCCGTTAATTAATTATTAAATAATTATTTTCTTAATAAATGACACTGAAGTTACCAATGTTGTATCGACGAAAAGAATTTTTTTTTTTTTCCTAAGATTGAATATTTCTCCGCCTTGATTGAAGATTTTTAGTGTTTAAGGATGTATTTGGGACCAAAATAAAGAAATTTCAATTTAAAAAAATTGTTTCTTGACCTTTAAACTTATCTGAAAATGAAAAATTCGTTCGTTGATTCGTCGAATCAACGTTGGTAACTTCAGCGTCATCTTAATAATTTAAAAAAATGGGTATTTCATTTATTAAAAAAAAAAAGAAAATATAATTTTCGATCACATTTATTGCTTTATAAAAATGATGTTAAATGAGAATTTTTTATAATTTGGATATAATTTTCAATATTTAGTTAAGAAAGAGTTGAACATGAATAATTCATTGTTGAGAAGAGATTAATTTTGAAGTTAAATTTAATGAAATAATGTAAATATTTGTGTGCGGGCGGAATACGTAATTAAAAGACTTTGAAAAAGGAAATGATCGTTAATTGATGTTATTGAGAGTGATAAGAGAAATTATTGCAAAGTAAAGCAAATATTTTTAAACGCTGACTTAATGTAAATTTACTACAGACGATTTTATTTCCTGAAAATTGAAATTAAAAAATCCAGAATATATTTTTTTTTTTTTTTGACAAAATCTTATGAATTACCAATTTGTATAAATTAAATTAATTTAAAAAGAGTTGTTAATATTTTACTAAATTTTAATTAATTGAATTATATTTCTCAGTTACATAAATTTGTATAATTATTGACAGTTTGTTATTTAACTTACAAAATGTTAATATTTACTATCATTATTATTGTTATTAATTTGAAATTATTTTATTTTTAGATCTTTTACGACCTGGTGCGACAAATCAACAAAAAGTCACCGGAGAAAAAGATAAAGCAGAAAAAGAAATCGGTGTGCCTACTGTTGTAAAGTAATGGCCTAGGCCATGTTCTCTCGTAAAATAATCCGAAGGAGATACCAGTGGTTGGTGAGGGTAAATGCAAAAAAAAAATAAAACAAAAGGATAATTAGTGAAAGAAAAAAAAACCACAAAGCAGAGTAAAAGGGGTCTGATAACGAATTAAAAGATGAATAACAATTGATAGGGTGGGAGGGAGGGGGGGGGTTATAAAAAAGCGTATGATGGCTGTAAAGCAAGAATAGACGACTATAAGAGAATAAAATGGAACGAGAGGGTTGAATATTATTGTATATACGTTAGTCCCGGGGTGGTTTCGCCTGGCACGCGCAAACAACTGCGCACAAAAAAAAAAGAGTAAAACTGGCCCCGAGACACTCGATTATCACTGTAGGAGTTTTGCATTAAAGAAGAAAAAAAAGATGATTAATTAATATTATATATATTTAGGAGATGATGATGAAGAAGAAAAAAAAAGAGGAGAAATAAAATGTTTGGATGTGCGCGTGCGTTGGCTCACCAGCCCCCATGAAATTGTTCGCCGCGCACCTCTCTTATATATAATATAATAATTATACATAGACGATACATACATTGATGATGATGATTATTATTATTATTAATTAATCGTTATTATTATTATTATTATTATCGATGCGTCAAAAATATTCATAAGTTATCAACCGTTTGTTTCTCAAACAAAACAAAAAAAAATGTTTTTTCTATATCTCTCCAATATTAAAACAAAATAATAATAAAAAAAAAAAATTTTTTTTTATTAAATGTTACGAATGCGGTTGATCTCTCTTCCCTTAAAAATAATGAAAATAAATAAAATTAAACAAGATCTCCCGAAAATCAATTTTCGTCGATGTTTAGATCTGAATTTACGAACTTATTAAAATAGTGGCATATTCAGGAAAGTACTTTTCATGATGTATGTTTTTTAAATACCATATATTATACGTTTTTTGAAATATAATAAATGTTTTTAGGCAAAAAAAAAAAAAAATGAAAAAAAAATTTTTGAACAGAAAAGAACAATTCTTTCTACGAATTTTAATTTGTACTGCGTGACACAACAAGCTGGACACTATATATATAATATAAATATATATATATTTAACCTGTAGAAGATTCTTCGTCGATATTCGATGAGAATTCGTTTTTTTTTTTTATTGTGCAAGAGAAAATTGATCTTTTCACTTGTTTAATGCGCGCGAGCACCACACTCTTTCTAATAAAATGCATCATTTCACTGCAAAAATTCGTGAATAATTGACTATTTAAAAGTGTTTCTGTTTATTCACCTAAAAATATTTTTGTTTTAATTCAGCATCACTTTATTATAGTCATATCACACACGCTATATTTTATATTTACGGACAATTCTTTTTTTTTTTGTTCTACAAACTTAAACAAGTTATTATATTGCAATTTTAGACTTGGTTAAGTTTGTCGGAGATTTTTTTTCTTAATAAAGAAAACATTTTCATAGAAAATCGTTTTGAAATATTATATATACTATAATTATATAGTCACTGTTAAAAAGATTCATTCGTATTCTTGATTCTATTGCACACACACACACACACACATTTACTAACTATTCTTGATTTTCATTTCACACATTTTTACTACCTATTCTTGTTTCTATTTTTCACACACATTTTACTATACTTATTTACATTATCTCTTTTTTTTGTTTTTTTTTCTTTTTTTTTAACCTTTTCTTTGTTATAAACGTATTTTTTCTCCATTTACAATTTTTTTTTTAAAAAGACTAGACTATTCACTGATTCCAAGGGTTTTTGTTATTACAAAGCCACTTAACGAAAGTGACTTTCTTCTTCTTTCCCATTTTGGGAGATGGACAATAATATTGTAATTTTTCATTTCTTATATGTAAGATTAAAAAAGATTGAAATTTGTTGAAAATATAAACATTCGACGTCATAAAATTGACAAAAAATATCGAATGTGAAAGCTTTTTTGAAAATGTTGATATTTTTTCTATGAAAGTGCTGAGATTTGTATTTAATTTTGTCTGCTTTTTCTTTAATTATGGCAATTGCAATTTTATTAAATTTAAATTAAATTTTTCTTAGAAATTGGAAGGTAAAAATCTCGAAATTTAGCTAATTTTCTTTTTTTTTTTTTTTAGATGACAAAAATCTAAAATTTTGCATAGAATTTGGAAATTGTTTTTTTAAAAATATTGTAAGACAATGAAAAGAGTGAATCCAGAAAAAATGGAAAATTTCTGACTCGATGATCCACTTGTCATATTGCAACAAATATGTGTCGCTTCATAAACAACTGTTGGATAATAATCATTCCAAAAAGCCAATGCTTTATAATCAATGACCTTCCAATCGCTCATCTCTGATTTAATATCCTTGATTATTAAAAGTCCTGGATTTCTCTCGGTATAGGGATCCCATTTGACAGTTGGTAATGATGGATTACCAGAGCGTGCAAAATTTGCCAACATTGCCATCATACTTTCGGACATTTTTTTATCAGCTGGATTCCATTGAATATTAGTGTTAATCGAATAGGGAAGACCCCAGACAAATGGTAATTCAAACATATGAGGTACACCGGCCCATTTAGGAACATCGCGCGATACCACTTCTGTTTTTGGTCGATAATCAAATCGATAAACATAGGCCTCTTCTTGTTTAGCTATTTTACCCGCCAAGAATGTTAAACCGGCGGCATATTTTTTTTCTGTTTGTAAATCAAGAAAACGATCACGTAAAATTGTTTGATCCTTAGTTGGTGGATGTGGTTTGTAATAAAATAAAACTGCTTCTGAGACAATTTCCGGTTTTGATTGACAGGTATCATTCTCATCGGGTAATCCAATTTCTGATTCAGTATCATATCTAATCATTTCTTCAAATTTATTTAAACTCAAACGACCATCGACATTTTCACTGCCAATTGATTCAATGTAACTTAATGCTTGTTCATTATTTGTGAATCCAGTGATAAGAGGCACAGCAGTGAAGCCACCGCTGTTTAGTAAATCTTTTGGATCCATGGGTAAAAATGGATCAGATGAATTATTTGTATCCCTATCGAGAATTGGACCCCATGTCTCAATATCGGAGAGGTGTTTTAATAATTCTTTTTCACTTGCTCGACGAAGACATATCATAAGATCGGTTGTTGGATAACGATTGCAGCCAAATTTTTCGGTTATAAAATCAACTATCGATGCTTCTTGATCGGGAGTCCGTACAGAGCCAATTGCATCGCCACTGAGAATAATAGCTTTTGTAAATTTACCACGACTTAAGGGACTTAAAATGTGTAGGCCAACGCTAATTCCTCCAGCACTATGGCCAATGATCACAATATTTGATGAGGAACCATCAAAGAGTTCTATTTTGTTTTTCACCCAATCGAGAGCCGCTATTTGATCTCGCATTCCATAATTTCCTGGCGCTTCTCCATCCATTGTCGTGAAGAAGCCAAAAATGTTGAGACGATAGGCAACAGTCACGACTATGACCTGTGGAATAAAATTTTTTTTTTTATTTTTGTAATTCAATTCATTCAAAAAAAATTGCAATTTTGTTAATTAGAAATGTAGAAAATAAGAACAAACATAAAAATTAAAATAAAATTAAGAAAAGATTAAATAGTAAATGATCTTTTGTTGATGTAATAATTAGATAAAAAAAAAGGAAATTATGTAAATGAAAAATTTGTAAATAGTTATTTGAATTTAAATAAACTTTACATTAGGGGAAGTAGATTTTTGGGGGATAATATTAAAATCGTAAAAGATTGTAAAGTTAACTTAATTTAAATTACATTTTATTTTATCAGTGATTAATTTATTTAATTGACTTTAGCTTTTTTGACCCAGAAATGAATATTTGTTATTTTATCATAGTGATTCAAGATTTGAATTAAAACTTTGATTTTTCTACTTTTTTTCTCTTCATTTCTGATGCTAATTGAAATTGTTCAAGAAAAGATTAACATAAATGAGGCATGTAATACCTCTTACGAACTGTTTATGCAATCTGTTGTAAAATGCGTTCACTGACTTCCTTTCTTTTTTCTTTTTTTTTTCTATTGTGCCCTACTTCAAAGTATATAACTTTGCTATTTATTCTCTCTCGTCAATTTAATGAATATAAATATGAAATTTAAAAAAAAAATTAAACGGCTGGAATTTGAAATGTAAGTTAAAAATGAAATTGAAAACAATTTTCAAATATTTCTCAAAAGTTTTAAATTAAAAAAATTTTAATTGAATATAAATTTTGTTAAATTGATTTAATTTGTAATTTTGTAGGTAAACTATAAATTCGAATCACAAACTGTAAAATTTAAAAAAAAAAAATTGAATAATAGAAATAGCAGGATATTTGAAATCGTGATGAAATGAAATAAAAAAAAAAAGATGTTTTAGCAGCGTAAAAAACTAAAAATAAAATTCAATCAGCAAAAAAAAGTCGATAGGTTTGATTAACAAGAAGCGATTTCGTGTGTCGTGAAAATATTCGCGAGATGTTGACTACAAGGTCAGACAGTGACCTTGCATATCGTTCGAAATGCATTGACATGCCCTTTGTAATTTTTTATACTTAATGACACGTAATCGACATTTAACTTAGAGTTCATTGTAAAAAAAACCCCAGAGACTAATATACTGCATATACATTATATACCATGAAAACATTAAGTACTATGAACTTGACCTTTTGCTTGGTGACGAAAACTGATGCATCCCAAATTGCTGGTGTGCCCGTATTAAAATCTCCACTGTGAAACCACACAATTACTGGCCAACCATCGGGAGGTCGTGTTCCTAAATTAATTAAAAACTTATTAATTTATTTATTAATATACAATTATTATTTATTATTCCACACAGAAAACAGTTTATTTAACATAAATAAATATTTCGTTATTATAAATTTAAAATTCAACTAATTTTTAAACTAAATTAATTTTTTATATTTAATTTTCAAACTTTATTTTAAATTTCAAAACAATTTTTGACTTTTATAAATGTTTTGTTAATTAAAGAAAACTGTTTTTTTTTGGATGTGTATGATTTAATCAAAATAAGATAACAATATTGATTCTAATATTTTTTTTAATGCACTTTTCAACTAAAATCATATTAAATATACGAAACGTGACATGAAACGATAAGACCACTTAAAATCGCCACTTTTGTCCTTATTATTCAACTATGTATAACTATAAAGCATCAAGAAATTAGAAAACTAACTAAAGAAAACCTTCGCTTGAATAAACTATGACTCAGCCGGAATTCAAAATGAATAATAATTATTCTTCTGAAGGATACTTAAATCAAATTGATTGATTAGTTTTCTTGTTATACTTTTATGTTGGTTTTTTTTTTTTTAGTTAGAAATTCATGAGAATTTTTCGCGGAAGGAGGAAAAGTGTATTATCAGGCAAATAAGCGTAAAAGATTGCATTTCTCTATTTATCATATTTGAAACGCAGCTAAAAGATTTATTAGTAAAAAAAAAAATATTTCTCTAAAACAGCGAATATTAGAAAAATAAAATATAACTGTAACAGGTGAATAATTTTCTTAGTAAAATTATTTTTTTTTTCTAATATTTCTTTTATTTTAAAAATTAAATTAAAAAATTGAATTTTCAAAATAAATTTTATGAATTTAAAACAATGAAATTCTTTAAATACTGAAATTGTTTTTAAACACAAATATTTGATGTTTTAATTGAAATTTCATTGTTCAACACTTGAAACTTGAAATATCTACTAAATTTAGTTATAAAACTTTGAAAGTTGGCTCGATCTTAATTTTTGTTCGGGAAATAAAACTTTTTTTTTTACTTTATCTTCTATACGCCTCAGTGGATCTTTGCCAAATATTATTTAATCAGAAGAAAAATTTAATAATTTTTATACGATTTAAAATTTTGAAATATTTTTACAAAGGAAAAAAATTTTTTTTTTATCAAATTCGATTGTATTCTTCCATCTATTTACATATATTTCTATACAATATTCCAAAAGAATGAAAATAAAACAGATATTATATTTTCAAAATGAATTGCGAAATATTTTAGAAAATTTTGAAAAAAGATATATAAAAAAATGAATTTTTTTTTTCACTGAAAAAAAATTTCATTTTGAAAAAGGGAATAAATTATTATTTCTTTTTTCAAATTGTGACCTTAATTTGTTGTATGGGATTTAACCTTGACCTCCGGAAGATGAGAAATAATGGTCAGATTGAGCTGATATTTTAAATTACCATTATTATTTATCTGAGTCTCTCGCTAGATTTTTTCGAGTATATATATATATGGTCAGAGTTTTTTGTTTAATTTTTGAAGATTAGGATGGACATTTTACATTATGCTTTAAATTATTTGACTTTCTCTGTCTCTTTCTTTTACTCTTTTACTCTTGAGTTGAACAAAAAGTAAATTTTCGTGACTGGTGTCCCGTATCTCGACATCAGCTCCCCTTATGTACTGTGTGTATATGAGCCAAGAAGATCGCGTGCCACCGCGTGCACCAGTTACTGTTTCTGTTACTACTTATATATCGACCTGGTATAACGTTGGGTTCCAATGCGTGATTAAACCCCCCTCTGATTCTTCCTGTGTCCCATTGCCCATTGTGAAATTTTTTTTCTTCCCTTTTTTTCAACCCCCCCCCCCCTTTGAAGGTCATAAAACACCCAGACCTAGGTTACTTTTCCAATTTTTTTTTCTTTTTTCTTTGCTGATGTATAATTTTTTCTACCTTGTGATGATAATTTCGATTTTTTTTATTTTTCTCTCATCAACTTTGAAAAAAGTTCTTTTGTTTCACTTTTGCGGATAGTCTTATTTTTTTTTCTATAGACAATTTTTTATGCAAATTCTTATGGAGGGAAAATTTAATTAATTTCTTATGAAAATATATGAAATTAAGGGAAAACTATTAATGGGAATTATTTTTCGAAAAAGAATTTTTAAAATAAAATTAATTTTATGGTTTCTTTTTTTTATAATTTTACTCTCTCTTTTGATTTAATACCTTGCTTGGATGATTTAGATTTGAAATGTTAGTTATGTGTCGTTTTTTGTTGTCATTCTGTAGAATAAAATTTATCTCAAAGACATTTAAGTATTATTTATGATAATTAATGGTAAATTTATAAAAAAAAAAAAAAAAAAACTATGGGGACTAACCCTGATGGTAGTGCCAGGTACTTTCATTTTTCTTTATGGCGTGAAGAGCTTCTGACATGGCACCTTTCGACACACCTCATGGCAATCATTCTAATTCTTGGCTTCATCTCTCAACCAGTGAATTATTAGCTTTAACTTATATTTCTTTTGCAGAATTTTAAATTGTACATAAAAGAAGAGAAAATTAATGTGTTTTTTTTCACTTCCACATTTTATTTTTTGCATTTATGCAAAAAAATACATCCTTTTTCTTTCTCTCATTATTGAAAAAATAAATTCTAATTTTCCAATAGAATTTCCATTTTTTTTTTTATAAAAATAAATGATTCATAAGAGGAAAAAAAAAATGTAAAAATTTTTTTTAATCGATATAAGAAAATATCTTGAAATTCTTTACGTGCGTATATTTAAATTTCAATTATTATGAGCTATTTGAATCTCTGCATTGTTATTTCATTTCATGGCCTACTTTTATTTTTTTCTACTAAAAAATGCAACTTTTTCCAAATAAACTTTTTTTTTTTTTTTTGAATACGACTCAAAATCATTCACGCGAATCAAAGAACTATATATGCTACTATTATAAAGTACTTTAGGATTATGGTTTTTTTTCCTAATCTTTCTAGATATTTATTGCCATCATTTAAAAACAGTCATGTTATGAATTAAAGTTTTTTTCTTTCATTATATAATGATAAAAATCTTTTATTATGATTTGACCTCATGTATATTTCCCCTCATGTAGAATGAAAATTTGGGGACAAAAAATACTTTTAAAGGTTGGGGATCAAATTTATATTATGTTATACTTTTTTTTTTTTTTAAACTTTTGACATTGCATGTTATGGTTCTTTAAAATTTACTCACTGGAAAGATTGTCGGTTAAATATAACTTCATTTTTATCGCTTATTTTTCAAATATAAATTGATGTCATTTAAAGATATAAAATGGCTGTGAAAAAAAAGGAACATTCATAAAGAAAACGTTTTATAGTCGATATAATAATTTATAGAAAAGTAATTAATTTTTGTTTCAGAAATACACAGAAAATTAAAAGGTATTAAAATAAGCTTATTATTTTAATCCAATTTTACTTATTTTAATCCATTTTGGTATTAAAATAAGCAAAATTGGATTAAAATAATAAGCTTATTTTAATGCCTTTTAATTTTCTGTGTAAGTAAAAACTATCACTCTTTTTTGATTATTAATTTTTTTTTTTTACAATCCATTGAAAAATAATTCATTTTTAAATAATTTTCATTAATTTGTTTAAAAAATATTTAATTTAGTAAATTTATAAGAAAAATAGTATATTTTTTAAACGATATAAAATAAGATTTATGTGTAAGAAAAAGAATTTTTATCACCTGGAAAAAAAAATGAATATTCAACAAACAGAAATGTTAAGAATATAAGAAATTGAGTTCAAAATTAAAATATTAGCGAATTTATTAAAGAGAGGAAGAATGAAATTTACGTGCTTTTTGAAGCAATCGTTAAATGATTTTTCTAAAAGGATAACACAACTTCTGCACTAAATTTTAATCATGCGTTTACATACATACTAGCACTCCTTCTTTGCTGCAGAGAAAATTTCTGAGCAATTTTATTATACAATAAGTCACGCGATATAATAAATTATAATTCTCTTCAACCTTCCTCCGTATATAGAAAAAGTATTATTATATATATTAGAAAAGAAAAGTTGAAAAAGCTTTTTGTATAAATAATCCTGACTTATATTAAGGACAATACGATAAAATGATGAATAATTTTTAAGTAACAACTTTTCTTAATTTGTTTTAAAATTCAAAAAATGATTCGTAATTAAAAAAATAGGAATATATTTTTTTTCTGAAATAATTTAAGAAAAAAAAAAAAAAAAATTTGTCTTAATTTAAGGAAAAAAAAACACATTCTGACCTGATTTTCTATTATTGTAAAACATTTTTCAAGTCGAATAAGTAGTTATTTGCTTTTTAGTTTGAAAAGTGTAATTTTTTATTTTTGGAAAGTTTTTATAATCATATAGAATTGATTGATAAGTGATTTAAAGTATAACTTACCGTCAGGTATAAAAATATTCAAATAGAGGCAATCTTCGCTGAGACCAGGATCTGGAAGATCCTGTGGCAATAATCGCATATATAATTTTTCATACAACTTTCTTCTCGATGTTATTTGTTGACAAGATGGTGCAAATTGAGAGGCATTTCTAATGCCATGCCATGAAGGAAGTGGATCTGTAACTGGAGCAGAAAACCTCAAAGGTCCAGTTGGTGGCTGAGCGTAAGGGACGCCAAGGTAAACAATTACCCTTGTTGTTCTGCTCAAGACCTGTTTTGGAAAAAAATATTTTTTTTTTTTTTTTTGGTTTTTGTCATTAGATATCACAATTATTTAATTAAATATTTATGTCTTTAATTTATTTTTTACATAATATTTATATGCGTATAAAATATACACTGATTCTGTTTCCTTTCACCACACCCGTTTTTCTAGAGCATCTATATCAAATCTGTTTTGCTCTCTTTTCTCAAGTTCTAGTTGATTTCCTCTCAGATTTCTTATACAGAAGTCAACAACGAGCGAACAAAAGTTAATTAGCCTACTTTTCGATCAAGAAAAATAATAGAAAATTATTCCTCTTTTTATATATATATATATATATATATATACCCATAAGGCAGATGTCCCCATTTTTAATCGAATCGTTGTGCATTGCGACAATCACGATTTAAAAACTAATTTTCTATTTATCTAATTTGTTTAACCATCGATACTTTAAAGTACGATTAAAAAAAATCCGTTTATTTTAATTAGCTAAAACAATTTTTTTTAATTGCAAATTTTATATATTATTATTTTTTATTTTTGTCATCAATTTGAAGAAAAAAAAAAAAAAAAAAAAAAAAACTGTAAACAAAGGAGAAAAAAGTGGAAAAGTTAATGCGACCCGTTTTCTATTTATATTTTATTTTCATCAACTATCGCGTAATTGTACCTTTCTTTTGTCCACCGTGAGAAACTGCGAATAAACCGGATAAATTTATTTTTGGCCAAGGATATGTTTTATTTTGTAATTATAGTACTTTTCTAGATGTGAAAAATTTTATTTTATTTTTTTTAATTTTGGCAATGTAATTGTAATTTTTTTTTTTATTACATTGATATTCATTTTTAAAATTTTGGATAAATATTTATATTTAAGTAAAAGAATAACCATATTTAATGTACATTTTCTGTTATTGAAATTCAATGCATGAATAACTTGAAGGTAATAAATGTGGTTTATCGACCTTGTTTATCAAATTACTTTTGTTTTAATTTTTTTTAATGAATAATAACTATATATTCTCTTAAAATTATCATGTTTGAGAAATTATATTATTAATTTATATTTATTAATTAACATAAATAATTATTACAATATTATGTATAGTTAATTGTAATTAAATAATAGTTATAATTATAATAATTTACAATTAATTATATATATATATATATATATATATATATATATATATATATATATAATAATTATTACATAATAATTACAAATGAAATTTATTATGCAAATATATTTTTATAATTTTTTTGTCGAAAAAATAATTTCTAAACAATAAAAATGTTTAAAGTTTGTTTGAATAGCAATTTTTTTGAGAAAGGATAGATATTTTTTTTTTATATATTATAATAACAAATTATTTTCATTCTTTAACCGGAAATTATTAAACATTATTTAACGTGTTAAAAATACTATTTTCAATAGTATAATATTTACGAGAGTTATTTATTTTTAAAATGAACCAGAGGACATTAACCTCCAGTTTTTACTTCATTAAATCAAAAAATTACAAGTAAACTGATAAAAATCTACCTTTAAAATACTTTAACTTGTTATACAATTTTATTATTAACTCACTTTTTTTTCCCATTATTATTTATTTTTGCGTACATTTTTCTTTACCGTAAAAAAATATTCAAATTTATAGTTTTTTTCCCTTTCTATGAACTATAAAAATATTTACCTTTATGTAATTTATTATTCAAAATGTAAAACTAACTTTGAATGAAAAACCACAAAGGATAATCATTAAAAAGAAAATTTGAATTTTTAAGTAGACAATAAAAAAGTTTGTTTGAAAAAGAATAAAATCATGTATAAAATACAACCGTTTATTATAATAAATATATATATATATTATATATTATATATTCTTTTTACTTTTTAAGTTATTCTTAAAGTACAATAAAAAAGTGCCATTTAAACAAACTTTGCATATTATATCCTTTCTGTATTATAATCTATAACAATCTGATACACTTTCTATTCATATTGAGGATAAACCCGATAACATTTATTCCCATCATAGCTTTCACGTATTGAAACAAAACTGTATTTATATATATATATATATATATATATATATATATATATACACACAAAAAGTGATCGACCAGAGTGAACGCAAAATAACTATGAGAATAGACGGAAAAATGTGATTTAAAAAAAAAAGAAGCGTGTGTGAAGCGTGATTGAAAAATTTTAAGCGCATTGTTCATTTTAATATTAAAAAAAAAAAAAAATGACAAAAATTAAAAAATAATATGATATGAGGGAGAATGACAAAAGATGTGCAGAGAAATTTTTTGTATTCAAAAAAATATTTGATTTTATATAACAAAAATATTATTTATTTATTTAACGATAATTATTCCAAAGAAGGGAGGTTTTTTTTATACAAAAATGTTTAATTTAATTATAATTGTATTTTTCAATTTTTTTTTATTTTTTGAATTATTTGTTATACTTTACATTTTTTTTTCTTCTATCAATTTTCTTTATTTTTGCTCTATTTATTATAATTAAAAATTCTTTTTTTTTTACTTATTTCTGATTTGATTTTTTCTATTCACTTGTCAAAAATATTTTGCTTTGACAACAAAACATTTTGATGACATTTATTTATAATAAAACTTTTTTTTGGTTTGTTCTAATACTTTTTTTGCTTAATTGAACAAAATTAAATAGTTAATTTTTTATATATATAGTTAAAAATTAAAATTTGTTTAAAATTTTATAGAGATAAAAATTTTTTAAATATTAAGATGATTTTTAAATTAATTAAGAATATGACTGCTAATTTTTTTTTTAAAAATAAATTTGAAAAAAAAATAATTCCTTCTAAATTTTATTTAATAAAAATTTTAACTCCTTTAAATTGTCGACTCAGTTCTTGCTTTTGAATTAGTCAAATTTAACTAATAGTGGAAAACATTTTTTTACTATCGAATTAGTAAAAGTTGATTATAATTCAAATTTTCTTGCGACTGTCAAAAATGAGTACATCAATGTTTTGTTGTCAAAATATATAATTTTTTTTAATAAAAAAAACAAAAAAAAAATACTTAGGGAAATAAAATTCTCGGAGGTATAATCGAGTGCATGAAACATTTTAAAAAAAATATTCCTGTCTGTTCTAAATTTTTTTTTACCCATCCAGAGAAAAGATATAATGATAGTTGTCTCAGAGTCAAATAAATATTTATTTGTTGTCAATAATTATTTATTTATTGCAAATAAATATTTATTTGTTATATCAATAAATATTTATTTCTTGCAAATAAATATTTATTTGTTATCAACAATTATTAATTTATTGCAAATAATTATTTATCTATTACCAATAATTATTTATTTATTGCAAATAAAATTTTTATTTACTCCAAAAAAATAATGGAATAGTTGGCTGTGAGACAAATATAAATTTATTTAATTCAAATATATTATATTTGTTTCAAATAAAATATTTCTCTGAATGGAAAGTTTCAAATATATTTTTTATTTTCATTTAATAATTAATTGTATCAATTTTTCTCGAGATTTTGAAAAATATATGCGATTTGAAAGAATAAAAAAGGGGGGAGGAAATAAAAAACAAAAAAAAAATAGGGGTTGGGGGAGGGGTGGAATTATTGACTGCGCGTTAAGTAAATAATATTTACCGTGCGAACAGTGAGGCGAAAGAATAAAATGCAATGCACTCTAACGCAAGAAAATCTGAGGAGGCGTCATCACGCGTTATCCGCACCTCCTTTCCGACGAGGACACCCTGTCCAGGTATCCTAACTGTTGGTGGCTCGCGAACAATTCCCTGACGTGCGTGTGTCCTTTGTGATTCATTGTGAGGAATTAATCCAAGGAAAATTATTTCCTGAAGAAGCGCGACAACCATCCATGCCGTGTACTTCATTCTGCAAGACTGACTGATTGGCCTCGGAAGCAATACAACCGCGGTTCTCCGAACCCGACTGCTACACGACGGTTCGCGTGACTAGACTCAAACCCCCCCCTCCTTTGACTATACACAAAAACTTTTCCTGTATGTACATATGTATTGGTTTTTATATATGTGTACCTGGAGAGGTGAAGAAGGTTGAAAAGGTTTTAACTTTAGGTTTTAGGTTCATATATGTCTTGCTCAAGCCTGCGCGCTCTCTTTTCTTTTATGATATATAGAGAGAAACTCTTTCGTCTTTCCTTCCACTAGGTCTTGAACTTAGATTTTTATGCATATAATTGACGAATTCAGTTGACATTGACTTATTTCAAGGTGGGAGAAAATTTCCCCGTCACTTATCACTTGATTTATTAAACATATATATACATATATGAAGTTCAAGTTTGGGATATTGAGGAAAATTATGTTGGATTTCTTATTTTAAAATTAAATTTGATGTGATTTTACCTATGGAAAAATTTTTTTATTTAAAACAGCGATAAGTTTAGCTGAAATAGCAAAAACTTTTGCTCTTTTAGTAAAACATATCGCTGTTTCAGGTGGAAATTTTGTTTTCCATATGAAAGAGGAAAATCTTATTTTAAGGAAAAATGATGTCTTATTTCAAAGTTGCAACATTTTTAAATCAGCTTTTATATTGAATTCCTAGACAGATTTTATTTACTGATTTAAAACTGAATTTCAGACAGGTGATAAACTGGCTTAATTTTCGATTCATCTTAAAATACGATTTACGTTTTACTCCCTTGAACTAAAATTAGTTGCATTACTCTTATTTTAATATCAAATTCGAATAAATTAAGCCTCCATTTCACTGAAAAGAATAAAATCTTAATTTAAGGGGAAAAAGAGTCTTATAATATTGAAATATTTTAAGACGCAACTTTTGCTAATTTTCTCACAGTAAATGGAAAATTTTATTTTAAGATAAGTCTGAAAAATGGTATAAATCTTAAAATAAGCTTTCTTTTTTGTCTTAAAATAAAACATTATTCTTTTTACACAGTAAAAACAAAGTCTTAAACCGTTTACACCTTAAATTAAGCCCATATATTTTGCATAAGTCTGTCCTTTTTTAATTGGTCTGACTCCGTTTACACCTTAAATTCAGCCTCAAAAATAGGCTGAAATCAAGATTTCTTTTTTAGTGTGTAGTAACCGAGGTAGATTTTATTTATTGATTGTAAAACTTTAAATTATTGAATTAAAGACAGGTAATAAAATTAGAAACACAACTGAAATTAAAACAATTCTTTCTTAAATTAAGACTTAAAACGTTCAGAATTTAAATTTTATTTTATTCTAAATTCTAGTTAAATTATTAAATAAATAAGATCATAATTTTAAAAAATAATTTACAAATTCAGCAACTACTATACTGATTTTAAAACTTGTCTTAAATTTAATTCCATATAATTTAAATGTAATTAAAACATATTTCTTTTTTTTTATTTCGTTTCCTAATGTCCCAAACTATCATGTTAGAGAAATTTCAATCATTGTGCTATCTTCATCATCAAGATAAGAACACAAGTTCCCTCTTAAGTCTTCGCGACTTCAGGATTTATCGATTTTCAACAAATTAAACGACAAAACCGGAAATGTAACAGGGTTGAAAATAACATTCGTGGAAAAGGGGGCCAAACATATTTATCCTGCAAAGAAAATGTAACGGCTGGTTCGTCACTGACAATAATTGAAGTTTACACCACACCTAGTACACCTTTACAATTGTTTTGTTTATTCTATAGAGGAATAAATTTTAAATTCATGAAATTTAGAATAAAAAAGTATAAAGAATTTTTTTTTTACTAATCTTTTATTTATATATAATTATTTTAATTCTCTTTTATGATAATATATAAAAAAATCATAGTCTCCATGTTAAGATTAAAAATTTGATAAAATAATATATTTTATTTAAGTTATTAAAAAAATCAATAATTTTTCCCTAAATCGAATTTTCTTTTCTCTGTATACAATTTTGATGTAATTGATGATTATATATAATGAATATTTATTTGATTAGATTTTAATTCAGTTAATTCAAGTTTTAATTTACATGTAATTAATTTTCCTCTGCTTATATATGTGTGCAACGTTACAATAATTAATGACACGAAATATCACCTGACAATGAAAAATTCAATCGTGACCAAGTTAATTTCGGCTAAATTCACACTTTGCCCAAGGCTATAACGCTTAAAATATATTTTATACACATAGATAGATTAAAAATTACGATTAGATTAAAATCTAAAAAGTTGTAATGAAAAATTACTAAAGTTAATTCAGTTTAATGCTTGTTTTTTATATGTATATAACAAATTACAATTTTAAGTTGAACACAAAGAGGAATATTTACATATATATAAATTAATATAGATATTTTTGGTAAATTTTTCAATTACTTTAATTAATATTTTTTATTTGCTTTTTTATTTGAAACTGAAATAAATATGAAATACTTACTATAAATTGAAAAAATATTTATTTGATTCAAATAATAATTATTTAATACAAATAAATATTTATTTGAATCATATATATTTTTTTCAGGTATGTGTATGTATTAAAAAAAATGAGCTGAAAGTTTTGAACGTACCATGTAAAATGAAACAGTAAATTAAACAATTATTAAATTAATAAAACATCTTTTTAGATATTTTAAACAATATTTTGTAATAAAATTCGTACTTTAAGAAGTTGCAAAAAAAATTTCGTTCACATGAACGTTCAAAAACTTTTGGTTCATTAAAAAAAAAAAAAAATTAATGAACATAAATATGAAAGTAAAAAAATTGTCTTCAATTTCGAAGCACTCGATTTAAGGTATTTAGAAGAGGATTTTTTTCTCCACACATTCCATTAAAGTCATCAGTATCCATACTCCACACCATGGCGCCACCGAGATTATTATTTTTGGCATATTGTGCCTTTTCCCTTATGGAACTGAAAAAATAAATATTTAAAAATTATAATAGCAAACCAAAATTAATTTTTCTTATTTTATAGAAAAATTTCAATTTAAATTAAATTAATTTCAGTAAAATCAAAATTTACTGATTTAATTTTTATTAAAAAAAGATTTTTTTCACTGTGCTAATTTTTTTATTTTAAAATAGAAAAAAAGAACTTACTTGACATCATCAAATCCAACAATTTGATTTCCTTGATAAGCATATGGTACATGTTGTTCCGCATCGTATTCTATTCTCCATCCTTTTGTTTTGATATTTTCACAAACTTCATAATATGCTAAAGTACCAGGACTGTTTGTAAATCGTCCAGGTAGTCCTGAACCAGTTGTTGGTGAACCTCTTTTATGTAGATTTGGATTAGCGAGTGTAAATGATCTTCCATAGAAAGGTGTACCAAGATTTATCTTCTCTCGTGGTGCACCTTGTGATATCCAAAATTTCACAGAGGCGTCCTGTAAGAAAAAAAAAATTCTTGTGATTTTTTTCCCCCTCTTTTTATATTAAAGAATCGAAAATTACTTTATATTAATTTATTCATTAATATTACTTTGAAATGAAAATTAATTATTCAAAATTATATAAAGAAAAATGATTCAGTAAAATTTTTAATATAAAGTATATTTTTAAAAAAATAGAGGAAAGTGGATTTATTAAGAGTTGATTTTACACTTTTTGGAAAAATTAAATAAACATTTGTAAATTTTCCTTATTTGGTTAGTAATTTTAACAAATATTCCTTATTCTTTTTTTTTATTTTCACTAAGCGGTAAAGGAAATTTACAAAACTTTATTTAATTTAAGAAAATAATATACCATAGATTTTAATTACTTATTGAAAATTTTTTTGTAAATATTGAACTTTTTTGGAATTATATTTAAAATTACAATTATTTTTAATTGAAGGGAAGAGTTGGCAAACAATTTATTTATTTATTTTTTTTTTTTTTTGGTATATATATACTTACACAATTCAATTGTTTTTCATCAGGTGATTCTTGTGGCGATGCAAATAGTGGAGCATTATGTCCAACCCTACCATCATTGCCAGTACCATGATAATCGTATGTCATTAAATTAATAAAATCGAGATATTTTGAAATTTCTCGAATATTATAAGAAAGTCCAGCGGAATATTGAGTGGGATTAACGGCAGCCGATAAAATAAGACCTTCACGATTAAATCTTTCTTTTAATTCCCTTACTAAATTAACAAAATTTTCTTTATCAGTTGGTCTTGATCCTGGTCGTTGACCTGGATATTCCCAATCCAAATCAAGACCATTGAAGTCATATTGTTTCAAAAATTTCACCGCTTCATTAACAAATCTTCCTCTCAAACCTGGATTACTTACTACACTGGAAAATTTTTATAATTAAATCAACACTAAGATTTCTCTGACAACAAAATTTAATTTTCCAAAAATTTTATTAATTTTGTTATTATATTTTCTTTATTGTAATAATAATAATAATAATAATAAAGAAAAAATCATTTTTTGTTAAATCAGGACTTTTGTCTTTTTATCATTTATTTAATATTAATTAATTAATTAATTTATAAACTTACTTGGAAAATTTTTCTGAACCTTCACCCCAGCCTCCAATTGCAGCTAATGTTTTAGTCGATGGACTTTTATTTCGTAGTGCATTAAAATTTCTAAATCCATTTTGCGTTACATCAATCCATGGATCCAAAATTTTAATGGTACCATCATTATTTAATCCGATAAATGAATAAATTAAATGAGAACAAAGGGATGGATTAATTTTGGAAATGTCAAATTTCCCTTGATTCTGACGATATGACGCCCAACTTGCAAAATAGCATACTACTTTTTCTGAAAATTTTTCAATTTAATTACACATTTAATAAATTAATCAATTTGTTTTTAAAATCGAATTATTTTAATTAATTAATAATATTATGATTTTATTATTATTTTTTTAATACTATTATTTTTTTAATACTATTATTTTTTTAATACTATTATTTTTTTAATACTATTATTATTTAATACTATTATTATATAATAATTGTATTACTATCATTTTATACTGTTATTATTATATCTTTGTTCTTACTTTGACCACTAATTATGACAGCATAAGTTAGACATGTTGCAATCATCAGTATCAATTGACGCATCTATTGAATAAATATTTCTTACAATATAATTATAAATATTGAAAATAATTATAATTTTATTATATTATAAAGTGAAAATAAAACTACTAAATTGATTTCTTTTTCTATTTTCTTTTTTGGTTTTAATAAAAATTAATTTTTCATTAATTATTGCAGTTGCTTGAAGTTTGAAATCTGTCTTTACACTGCAAGTTTTCGAGATAATACGTTTTTCCTTATACTCATAGGAAATGCAAAAAAAAAAATGAAATTGATTATTCTCTTTGTGAAATTTGCAAATTAATTTAATTAATTAAAATCATTTTTCAAACACCCTTTTGGTAAATTTTAATTTATCATTCATATACCTTTAATTTCTATTAAATAATGTCAACGCTTCTTATGTTGTTAACAATAGTGAACTAATTAAATATCAAGAGAAGTCTTTTGTATATATAGCATTGTCAAGGTAGTAATCTATATATTTGAAGAAAAAAAAAATATTTCGACGCATATAAGGAAACATTTAAAATTTATATTGTGTGTGGCTTATTAAATACACGTTTATCAATAATTATTTCAAGAAAAAAGACATTTAAGTTATCAATATTTTGTGTGTGTGTGTGTTCACTTGCAAATAAATATTTAAAGTCTATGACGTAAAATATCGTTTATAAAACATTAAATAGGTAAAAACATCTTAAAGTGTCGATGTAACTTAAAAAAACTGAATTGTTCATTTGTTGCTTTTGTATATACGTATAAAAGATAACAATACCAAAGTTATGTTTACCGTATCTTAAATATGGACATTATTGACTATCAACCCGATAATGATTTTGTCTACATTTTCCTGTTCATCTATATATGAAAATTATATTATTAATGAATATGATAATTTTATTTTTCATTTACAATTTTAACAGAATAATTATCGATAAACAAGCGCGACAAGTAGAGTTTTCATTTATTCAATACAAATTAAATTTATGACTCAATTTTTTCATAACTTTATATATAAATATATTTTATACTTGGAAATGACAATGTTGTGATCACGTCGTAAATTAAAAAAAAAAAATTATCAATTTTTATTTTTTTTTTAATATTATTTCTATGAATTTTTCAGTGAATCATTAATAGTAATCCGCGCAGATTACTATAGAATCTTTTGCTTTGATAATTAAATAAATTCATTATCTCTAAATTACATATATTAATTAATAATTGATTAATTATAAAAAATTAAATTTTTTTTACAATTATTTTAATTTTTAATTAATTTGTTAATTTATCTGATATTAAATTCTAATTCTTTTACAATTGGAAAATAATTTTTTTATTTTCTCATATTTTTTTACTGTTTTTGTTATATTTTTATTTATATTAATTTGTTTAATTAAAAAAAATTATGTTAACTTGTTAATTAAATTGAATTTCTATTTTATTTACAGAATATCAACTATTAATTATTTATCATATGAGATAGCTAATTATATTTCTAATTATTAATTGATTATTGTATTTTATATTATTGGTTTAGTTTAAATTATGTTAGAAATAATATAATACTGATAATAATAATATTCTATAATTTATAATTTCTATTATTAATAATATAATATTATTAAAGATATTAGAAATTTGAATTTTCGCGCCAAACGAATATTCTCGGTAAAATTCTTATTCTCGTACGGTAATTCCCCTACAAATGAAAACATTGCAACCGCACCCTGTGTTGTCAAACCTGTCAAACAATTCCCTTTAAAAATATGTCAAGGTTTCATTTTAATCCTTTTAAACATAGTATTTATATATTTAATAATCGACTGCGATAATAAAACAATAATTGCGAGTGTTCAGTGAGAAATATTAAAAAAAAAAACTCATTAAATACATATAAGGAAAAAATTGACATTTTAAACATAACCTCAAAAATTGTGCGTGTTTTCATTTTTAATATTATTTCTTTGTTAGCTATTTGATAGCTGACTCAGACTTCATTGTTCTCCTCGGAAAAACATGCCGCAGTTCTTTAATAATTCTGTTAAATATCAAACGTGAGTGATTATTTTTACAAGAAAAAAATCAATATGTTTTTATTATGGTGCATTTTCCTCCTTGGAGTTGATGTTCTATTGGGTATAGAATATCTTGGATGTTATGAAAGTTCATCAAATGATCCTGAATTAAATGTTCCAAGTTCGAAAGATTTTGGTTCACCTGAAGGTTGCATTGACGAATGCCGATCACATTACTTCATGTGAGTTTGATAAAAAAAAAATATAATTGTTCTTGATTTTTATACGACTTATTTAATAAAGTATAGTATGAGTTTTTCTTGAATTTAATTATTATTTTATTAATTAAAAATTAATTTTTAAAGGTTCGCGGGTCTAATGGCTGGTCATAAATGTTATTGTGGCAGTGCTTTCGGAAAAAAAGGATTATCGGAAAATTGCACGATGCCGTGTTCAAGTACACAAAATGACACGAATATGTGTGGATCTTTTAATGCAATGAGTATATATGCAACTGGTCGAAAAGGTATTTTTTTTTTTAAATTATAATTTATTTTTGCTTTTATGTTTTCATTTTTTAAATATTGCGAGAATATTCTTATTTTTACAAAATATTAATTTATCTTTAGGTCCAAGTCCACCGAGAAGAATAGACATTTATCACGATCAACCGCGTTCTTTACGAGTAACTTGGCAACCACCTGATAATCCAAATGGCAATCTTACATCCTATACTTTACGAGCCGAAGTAATAAAAACTTACGCCACTACTCCACTGCCACCAATTGAGATTAAAGTCGAAGGTGGCTTTTCAAATACAACTGTTTTTCAAGGTCTTCAACCGGGTACCGAATACAATATTTCTATTGTTGCACACAATGTAAATGGAGTTAGCGATCCTGTTTTTAACACTGATCGCACTTTAATTGGTCCACCAAATAAACCAGAAACACCGCGAATTCTCGAAAAATTTGCAAATACAATGATAGTTGAAATTTCACGTGGTAGTAGTGAAAATGGTCCAATAACATTTTATCAAATTGTTGTTGTATTACCGGGTATTTTTCCCCCAACAGGCAATGATATCGCCTATCCAAGTTATCATCAAACACACGGTAAAGACGATGATCTTGGTTATTATGTGACTGCTGAATTTGATGATTTTGATTTTCCACGATATTCAAAATTCACCGTTGGCAATGGAAAAACAATTGGTGGTTATTATAATTCACCATTTGAATTAAATACAACACCACAAATTGGATTGGTTATTGTTTCGAGAAATCGTGACAGCGTTCAATATAGTTATTCCGATTTGACAAAAAGTTTTCCAGATCATAAAAAACTCACCCCCATCTCGCCAACGAACGTAACGGCAATAATTCTCTGGATAGCGATAGTAATTCTCAGTTCTCTTCTATTAATATCAATTGTCCTGTATTTTGTTCTAAAACGAAAACATCGACGACAAGATCGTATGCACAAATTACCCGAACAGCAGGAATTAACATTACAAGGACCATTATATGAAGTTGATAATATGGCATATATTCCTGAGGATATGCCAGAACAAACAAATCATTATCAGGATTTAAAATTGAAAATATGGACAATTCCGAGGAATTTTTTAAATTTTGACAATGTCCCATTGCGACGTAGTCGTTTTGGTACAATTCATTGGGGACAAGTGCAAAAAGATGGAATTACAATATCGTCGAGTGTTCATAAAATATCTGATACCTCATTAAAAAAATCAGAAAAACGTCAAATGCTACGTGAATTGGATATTTGCATTAAAGGTGGATCAATGAAATTTTTAGCGGGTCTTATTGGTACATGTGAAACATCAGATACATTATTTATTGCCATTGAAATGCCATCGCAAACATTAAAAAATAAATTATTGGCATCAAGATCGGGTGAAATATTTCCATCAGAGAAAATTTTGAAAATTGGCTCATCAATTGCCGCTGCATTGAGACATTTGGAGAATAATAAAATTATTCACAATCAATTGTGCGCGAGAAGCATTGGAATTGCAAGTGATTGGACGCCAAAAGTCATGGGCCATGGAATTGGAAAATATGCATTGGAAGATTTTAAATATGCACGATGGACGGCAATTGAATGTTTCAGTAATCAGAAAAAACATCAAGCTGGTGTTGTATGGGCTTTTGGTGTACTATTATGGGAAATGTTGAGTATGGGTGGTACACCGTACTCAAATCTTCAGCTTGACAGTGATGTTGAGGAGGCATTGGAAAGAGGTGTGAGACTTGAACAATTGAGAGACACACCCGATCCTGTCTATGAAGTTATGCTCTCTTGTTGGAGTAACGATGAACACGAACGACCCACTTTTGATGAATTAATTCGATTGGTGAGTTTTTTTTTTCGAAAGAGAAACAAAAAAATTTTTTTCAAATTTTTTAATTTGTTTTCTGTCTTTTCTTGCAGGATACATTGAGCCTTTGTCCAATTACAACAGTTACGGAGCCTTATCTGCCTGAATTGGAGCTTAATTAGAAAAGATAAAACAATATTTTCGTCATTAATTTTTGCTTAATGGAGAAATAAGCAAAAGAATATCAAGTATTTTATACACGCGCAAAAAAGAAAATGAGGAGTTACCAAATGTATTTAAAAAAAAACACTGCTGACAAAGTTTTTAGATCTGATTCGAAGTACTCCGCTTTCATATTATTAGTATTTAATTTCACAGGTAATCAAGAAAACATAATTTTTTTTTTTTTTTTTAATGAAATTTATATCCGTCCATATTTAATAGAATTTAAGCAAAGTGAGATTCACTCTGTCGATATTGATCGACAATAATTTACTTTTTTTTTATTTTTGTAATTTACAAAAACTAATTTTTTTTGTTTTATATATTAAAATTTATTTCTATTTTTTATTTTATGAATTACAATTTATATTTTATAAATTAAAATTTCTATCTATTGTTTTTTTAAATAGATTGTTTGGTACTTGAAAAAAAAGAAACTATTTTATGGTAAATAGTTTAATATTTTACTCGTCCATCAGACTTGTGCTAAACAATTTATAAATTTTGAAAAAATTTTAAAAAATTATTTTATTGTACATTTTTTTTAAATGAACCTTTTGTGTTCTTAGATTTTTTAATATTTAGTTTGTACTTTTTAATTAAGACACATTTTTTTCGTAACGAAACAGAGTAATAGATATTAAAATTAAAATGATCGATATTTAATGATTTACAGTTCTTTTAATTATACAAAGAAAAGAACAAAATGTTGCATGTATTTCGAAGTAGTGTTTTTTTTTTTTTTATTTCAAAAATAATTAATTGAGAAATTTCTACTTTAAGAGAAAGAAAATATCATTCAAAGTGCATTTAAAAACTAAAAATATAAAAAAAAAACTCGACTGTATTTTTCGAATAATCTCAATATTCTTTAACTATAAGAAAGCGTATTTTTTATGCCATATGCTATACTAATATGAATAATTACTATTATTCTAAAACTAGAAAATATGAACAAATTTACAATAATTGTGAGAATTTCGCTATTATAAAAAAATATGAATGAGATTAGAAATAATTTGCAATTCGTTTTTTTGTATCTTATTGATTGTGTATTTACATTACAGTATTCGTCCATTCCATTTAAACTAATTTAAAGCTTCAGTACTTAAAAAGCCATATACAAACACACATACAGATATACAGGTTCACATGTTTATATAGCGAGTGTAATACCAAAAATGAAATTTTGTATTCGATTTTACTGCATTTTTTATATTAAAAATTGTTTCTTTTTTCAAATAAAAATTTCTATAAATGATTTCTCGTAGAAATATAGATATTATAATTTACATCTTATTATAATTTAACTTATAATTTTAAGTTAATTTTCAGGTGTAATTTTTTTTTTTCATTATTCCTGAAAATTAATGAGAGAAAAATTTAAATACCTTGGATTTTTTTTTAAATTTTTTGCGAATTTTGAATACGTTTAATTTTTTATTTTATTATCAAAATAAAAATTTCAATTTTTAAGCTTAAAAATTTGAATTCATATCTCATATATATTATTTGAAAATATTTATATTAATTACGGCATTTTGAAAAAATTTCTCTTTCGCTACACGGCCTTTAGAAATTAATTTTAATTACATTAATCTAAATTTAAATACCTCACTTGTATAAAATCAAAAAATAATACTTGTTTAGAGAGCTCTCTTGATCTTTCAAGTTCACTCATTGATTTATTATCTAAAACTTTGGTTCAAACAAAGTTCAAGAAAAATTTCTTTTCTCGTTTCTTTTTTTGCTGTTCGCTTTTTGTATTCTTATCATTTTTACTATGATTCAGATCTAGGGCCTTAAACTTAAATCAAGATAATTAATTATATCTTTATCCATTCTAAGAAATGGTTTCCTCTTATATTTATTAATTATCTAAAAGATTTTTTTTTTTTTGCAGATGGTCCTTTTTTCAATTTCATTAATAATCTCTTATTTCGACAGACTCTCGGAATTATTAATTAATTGTCATGTGGGTTGTGAGGAAAATTTACTCGATTGCGAGCAAATTGGCTTTGGTCCTCCTAATGCAGGTGTTTTTCGACTTCCACGACAGAGTAATTGTCGATAAGCAGCACGATAAAGTTTATTTGTACCCGCGTAAATAAATGGATTTATAACTGATGATGCCCATGCTAAAATTGAGGCTATCACATGAAAAATTGGCAATTTCACTTTATCTTCAACAACATTTGCTATCATTAATGGCATAAAGCAAAGTAAAAAGCAAAGAAAAATTATTAACATCAATCTCGTGACTCTTGAATCTTCACGTCTTTGAAATCCCGTACTTTTTCGCTTACCACCACGTGAATGGGCTTCGAGATTTTTACGACTACTTCTCACACGATAGTAAATACAAAGATAAGAAACAGTTATCACAAGACATGGCACAAGAAAGCCTAAAATGAAGAGTAATTTTTTTGGACTTGTACCATTTTTTTTTAATATTGTACATGAAAATGTTGTCTGATCTAATCCAAGTCTACCCCAAATTCCAAGTAACGATGGAATTAATAGTGAGAAACTTAGTGTCCAAATTGCAATTAACATCAATGTTATTCCACGGCTCGTATAAATGTGTGGATATAAATCTGATCTTGATATCAAAACGTATCTGAAATTAAATAGAAAAATTAGAAAAATTCCAAATATTTGAAAATAATTTCAATTATCTGATTAATTATTCAATAATTTTAATTAGATTGAATAATTGAAAATAATTTTTATATTATTTTCAAATTAAAATATTTGATGAAAATTGAAAAAAAAAAACAAATTTCGTCTCATTTGAAATATAATTTAGAACTGTAATGATTTTAAATGACCCCCCCCATCTCACCTGTTGAGGGTGATAGCCACCATACTGAGAAGTGATACAGCAACATTTCCGTAAAAAAATAAGGGAAACACTTGACAGAGTGCGTCACCAAGTACCCATGCCTCATATAAATATCTACTCGCCGTTAGTGGTAAATTTACCGATGAAAATATTAAATCCGAAACACTAAGACTTATGACAAATGCAGTCGTTGCATGTTTTCTCAGTCTTGTATATTTTAATAATGCCAAAACTGTTATTAAATTTCCTGAAACAAAAAAGAATGTTTAATAATCTTTTTTTTTCTATAGAGACTTAGTAAATGAAATTTAAAAAAAAAAAAATTGTCGAAATTTCGTATAGAAACTAAAAAGAAAAAAATAATTAATAAAATCAGAAATAAAATTTGTTCTTTTTGATTTTATTTAGAAAAATAATTCGAAAAATTGAAATCAAAATTTAATAAAAATTGTTTATTAATAGTTATTTAAAGATTTATGAAGAGAGAGATTTATGAAATATCTGGAATAGTTAAACTGCATTTAGGAGTGAAAGTTAGACTAAATATTTCATATATTCTATACATAGTAAAGAAAATGAGTGGGTGTTTTTCACAATATTTTCTTAATTTGTAACCCTTATGGTTTTTATTAAATGAGAGTAAATTTAATGGGTCAAAAGTCTCATATATGTGAATTAAAAAATATCAAGTGTTATACTAACTATATAAAGAATGTAATATGAGAGAGTCTATGACTGGTGCCGCATTTCATATAATAATAAAATGGGTGCTTGTAAGAAACTCAACTTGCATTCGTGACTCATTAAATTTCTTATACACAATTATGTGTATCATTCTATATACCTATACTGATTATAAACGATTGAACAGGAAATTAGTTTTAATTCTTCCACTCTCTTAATCTATTCTTAAAATCAAAATTAATATGAATTTTGTTCGATTTATATAAATTTAGCTTATATCAGATTTTTGAATAATAATAATAATTTTTAAATAAATCCAAAGAAAGAATAATTAATTCTTATATAATTGTTCTTATAATAATAATAATTTAATTATATTAGTTCCTATATTTTTTTTTAATATAAATAAATGATAAAAAAAAATTTTCTAATATAAATTAGAAGAAAAAAAAAATTCAATTATATAATAAAACGTTATTTTTCTATATTATAATAATTATATTTATTTGTAGTTTATACTTCTGGATTATTTTAAAAATTATTTTGGAATTTTGAAATTATCTTTATACATGCATCCCGAGCGCTGTTTATGTTTACATTAAAGTATAAAGGACCTTAAGTCAAAGGTTATAAAATCCCAAGGATAATTAAATCAGTTGCAATTCGTCTATTGACCTGTTTAGACATGATTTATAATTTTTGAGTGTTAAATTTTTTTTTTTCATTCTAGTAAATTTTTTTTTATTCTATGAGTGCTCGAAATTCTTAAAATCGCGATCGATTAAATCTTTATAAAAAGTATTCTTTATTAAAAAAAAAAAAGTATTTTTTAAAATAATTTTAAGGTCAATTCGGTAGTGTTCGAAATTTTTTTAAATCGCGTGTGTTTCCAATAGGTCTGTTTTACATCAGTTGTGACTATAAGGTTAGAGAAATATATATTTTTTATAAATTGTAATTATTACATGAAATTGTTTTTTCTATTAAAAAATATTTTTTATACTTTATTTAAATTAGAAGAGTATATTGTAAAATAAATATAAATTTTGTAATTAATTTATGGGGTGACCTTGAATTGAACAGTTGGTGTCACCACCCTAATTACAATTATAATGGCTTTTATAAATTTTAAAAGGAAGTCCTTAAGTATATACAGGGTTCTATATTTATATATGTATATACACACAAGAAAGTTCAATGGGCGAACAGAAAAGGTGAAGGAAGGGGTATGGCTGAGCAATCGAGACATAAATTGGCTTAGATTGAAAAAAAGAAGTGAGTTTAATTAACGAATGCAGTCAATCGATCTGCATTTAGCCGATAGATTTTTTTTTTTTTTTTTATTTTTAAACTGCATATATTGACTCATCAAATCACAAAAGCTAATATTTATTTTTCTATAATGTCAATTATTTCTTCAGTTATAACGAATCATTTGCAAATATAAAAAAAAATTTTTATTAAATAAATTTATTTTCACATTCCAATTATTGTATTTAAACATACGTTACTATATTTATTTTTACAATTTACTATTTTTTATAAAAGTAAAATTTATTAAGCCTATTAATTATTAATTTTTAATTTATTAATCAATTTTGAAATATTAAAAATAATTTGTAATATATAAAATTTAGTGACGAATTTAAATAATAATTGTAATAATTAATTTTATTTAGAAATTGATTTAATTCAAAAACAAGTTTCTTTGGGTTGGAAAAATTTGTTTTTCTAATATATATAAAAAAAAATTGGTCATGTAGAGCTAAAGTTGAAAAGTTCTTTTGAAAATGTGAATATAATAATGAAAAGGGAAACAGATATTAGGAGCATGTCTCACCTAAAATTCCAACGACGCTAAACAATATAGCACACACAGCTGCGATGATAGTCACAAATCGTGGTAAAGATCTCACACTATCATCTTGAGCAAAAATTGTTTCATTTAAAATTTCCCCCATTGTCGATAAAATTTCGATTTTCCTTTATTTTTGATTCTCTCGCGCCTCATATCCCTTTAAAAGATTTGTCCTGAAAATATAATTTTTAATTTAATATTAATTTAAAAATAAGAAAAACCATCTAAAATTTTATTTACAATTAATTGAAATAAAAAAAATTTTTAATGCTATTAAAAAATTAAGTTATTAAATTAAAAAAAAAAATAATAATAATAAAATAAAAATTTTAATTAATAACAAAAAGCAAATATTATTGTTATTATAATAATATTATTTGATTTTTGTTATTAATTAAAATTTTTTTTGTTATTAATAATAAAATTTTTTAATTTTTTTAATATTAATAATGTGAAATAAATAGTAATTACCAAAATTTTATCACTTGTTTCATAAGTTGTTAATTTTTTTATTTTAAAATTAATACAATAATTAAAAAATAACATTAATTTCTAGACTTAAAACGTGATAATAAAAAAAAAAAATGTTTTAATAAGTAATTAGCGAAAATAAGTATCCAAGTGTTTATGTTTTTCTTCACCGTGTAAATGGAGTTGAAAATAAAAAGTTTTAAATGAAAAAAACAAGTTATACAGCCTCGATTTTAAATCTGGAGTTCTGATGTAATAATTCCTATCACAAACATTAAATTTATAGCACTTTTTCTGTTGCTTGATATAAAAAACTTTCAATATACAATTCTTTACTCTTGGTAGTAGCAAACAACAGGCAACTGCAGTTGCTTCTCAAAGACTGACTATAGAGTTTGCCTTAGGACACGCACGAGGGACCTTCTCTTATCTAACGTACACTAGAATTACGCCTTTCCTTCTTCTTACTTTTAGTTTTTCCTCTCTGTGCGTTAAACATGTGTTTTAACGAACATATAGAGACAACTTGTCAAATGCATTTATTTTTTTTAACTTCAAAGTAGGGAGGAAAATTATTATGTTTGTTTAAAGCTAATGCTTTGATCCATTTGAATTGTTTGTTAATTAATTATTTTGATTTTTGAATAATTATTTAAAATTTAATGTTAAAAAAAATTTTAATGTAATTTCTATTTTTTTCTTTTTCTTTTTCTAGAATAATAAATTCATCATTTTAATCGCCTGCTTTTAAATGAGAGAGGTTGATAACTTTTCAATTTATATATAGAGTCAATATAAATTACGATATATATATATTTATTAATGGCTTCGATATTAGTTTTGTGCTATAGTTCAAAAATAACTTTTGCCTTACGTCTCTATTGCCCATTAATTTTTCTCGTTCTTATGTCAAACTCAAAAATAGTATTTTTGTATGTAAAATTAGAATTTATTTTTGGAATTTAAATAATGTATAGTTTCTAGTTTGTAGCGTATAAAAATTAATTGTAATTTTTTTGTTGATACATTTTTCAATCTGCATTTTAATACTCTTTTTTTTCATTCAAAAAAATGTTGTGATTTTTAAATTTAAATTAATTTAAAGTAATTTAGAGTTAATATATTTATTTAAGTTTCAAAGATTTTTTTTTTTTTTTTAAATGACATAAATATTTTGCGTAAGATTGTTGAAAATTTTCTCACACTAGAGTCGTTACTTTTTTTCGGGGTTTCTGTTTTTTTTTTTTATTTGCAAAAAGCTATTCAAGAAGAACGAATCTGTCACCCAGATGTAGTCATTAGGTAGTTAAACATGTCCTTAAGTTTCATATTCTCTGTCAATGCCAATTTAAGAAAAAGTTCATTAAAATATCAAATAACATAGATTTAGAAGAAAATTTTACAAATAAAGAACATTTATCTTAATTTATTATTCTAATTGTTTTCTTTTTTGAAATATTGTTTCTGCACGGAGAAAAAAGATTTCTTTTATAAAGTAACTTTTACTACTTTCAGAGTAAAACTGGACCAACTCAAAGTTTCTGCGCATCTCTGGCAATTTTTACTCCAAAAATAGTAAAATTTACTCTAGAAATAGTAAAACTTACTACGGAAACAGTAAAATTTACTACAGAAATAATAAATTTTACTATTTTCGGAGTAAAAATTGCCAGAGATGCGCAGAAACTTCGAGTTGGTCCAGTTTTACTCTGAAAGTAGTAAAAATTACTTTTTCTTTTTCTCCGTGTGAGAAAGTAAAATTTTTTTAAATAAAAATTTTTTTAAATAAAATCCAACAGTTTAATTGAAAATATTTAAAAGTTTTTGAATTAAACAACAATTTTAATTAAAATAATCAATAATAATAATAATAATAATAATATTAAATAATTGGAATAATTAACTTTACAATTACAAGAAATTCATTGTTATTCAATTAAAATTGCAATTTAATGTATTTTAATTAAATAAAAATTTATAATTTCCGGTCTTTTGCAAAATTCCAAAGTATTATGTATTTCGTAAACATTTTATGTAGAATATTATTTTTCTTTCATTCATAATTTTATACTTTCACATTGTTTAGAGAAAATCTATTGCGTAATTCTGGACCAATTATATATATATATTTCGAAATTATCGCAATATTATCTGTTCCAAGTTTTTTCTCCCATATATTGATTCAAGAGCAAGATAATAAAGACATTAAAATGTGTCATTTCTATTTATTTATGAATCATTCCCCTCTCGATTGCAAAAGAAACTTTTAATTTAAGGAAATGTGTGGTTTACAACGGAAGTTATTTTATTATTGAAATATTTTAAACATTTATATTATTATTATTATTATTTTAAAAATTAATATTTTTTATCCCATTTAATAATTTAATAATAAAATTCTAATTAATGGCAAATTATTATTATTTTTAGTATTATTATAATAATCTATTACAACTATTGTTATAGTTCACATAGAGAAAAATTAATGGGACCCCATTTACACTTTGTCATTTAAAAAAAAAAAAATTGCATTTTTTTTAATGTATTCAACAAAAACAATTTTTTTTTTAAAGAATATTTATAAAATTAAAAGAAAATTGTAAAAAGGCGAATTACCTTAATAAAGATAAATTAATTTTCAGTTTAAAATCGAAGTAAAATCAACTTAAGTTTTGAAAACTTCAAAATTAAGGGTTTTTTTTTAATAACAAAAAAAAAATTAATATTAACGTACACATTCTATATGAATTATTTAAAAAGGAAAAAAAACCACTGATTATAATTTACATTTAATTTTTACACACTCACAGAAAATTAAAAGGCATTAAAATAAGCTGCAACGATTATTATTTTAATCCATTTTGGTATTAAAATAAACAAAATTGGATTAAAATAATAAGCGTTGCAGCTTATTTTAATGCCTTTTAATTTTCTGTGCTTACATTAAATATATAATAATATTTTAAACTCGTAAACCTCGAGATATAACATCCAATTGTTAATTATAAATTCTTGAAACGAGAACAGTGAAATCATCACACATTATCACAAAGATTCTATTATCATGAGCGTTTTGAGCTCAGAAAAAAAAAACACGTGCGTTCGCCTTGACGGCAAAGCATAAACTCATACGAAGATTCGTATCGTATTTTAATAGACCTCATCGTCAAATATAATATATATTTTTTTTTTGCGCCTATATATAGTAGTGAAGAAACGAGACTCGAAGTGCAAGTATATAAAGGTGAATTCTGCACTCCGATTGGTTTAGTTATTTACTAAACGAAAACTGGGCAGAAATGGTATAGAGCAGCTGTCAACCCTCTAAGAGAGAGTGTTCCCCGTTTGTCGAACAATTCACTGAAATGGCTCAATGGCAAATAATCCTAACGACCAAAGGTGCAGAAGTTAAACCCTATATATATATGGTATATTCAGACAGGATGCAGGAAACGATCGATGCTCTCTCACTGTAGAAAATATACAATTTCCGTCAGAAAAACAATAACTTTTGAATAGGTCCAATATTTTAATTTTACCATATATATATATTTTTTTTCGACCTTTGATTCTCTGTTTTGATAAAAGCGATCTCATATATAAAGGCCCCTTTGAAGGGGGCAAAAACTCACGGGTCATTGAATTTGCACAAAAATTGTACTAGTTAATTATTAGGCTATGAAAATTATTTTGAAAATTTTTATGGTAAAAACAAGATTTATTAGTTTACTACTTTTAATAGATTGTAATGATAAACAGAAGTAATTTTTAATTCTACTCGAGGTAGTAGCTCAGTGGTTAAAGTACTCTACCGACTAGGAAAGGAGCATTGGGTTCGAGTCCTGCCTATACAAAAGCAGTTTTTTTCATAAATTGAAAAATGATTCAGAAAGAGACTAATAATTAGAGCCTAATAATTCTCATAGCCTAATAATTAACTGGTACAATTTTTGTGCAAATTCAATGACCCGTGATCCAATATTATAAATTAATTATAATATAAATTAATATTACTAAAATTTCGAATATTATCATCAAATTACAAATAACCATATATAGACTCGAAAAAATAATAGTTACGATTGATTGTAGCTTCAAATAATGGTAGTTTCAAAAAATAGTAGTTTCAAAAAATCGTAGTTTCCAAAAATCGTATTTTCAAATAATGGTAGTTTCAAAAAATAGTAGTTTCAAAAAATCGTATTTTCAAAAAAATGGTAATATTTTAAAAAATTGTTTCAATAATTTTTATTAATGGAAATCAAAAAAAAATAATTTCAGGCAATGGTTGTTTTTCTAAATTCTACAATGGTTTTTTTTGAAAAATCATTTAGTTTTTCTAAAATCTCATTTTTACGTTTATCCTTAATATTTCTCAACTTTTCAACAAAGTTGAAAAAAAAGATGCATGAAGTACTCTGTTAAAGTTCTCATATATTCGTCTAAAACCTCATAAAGCCGTCGACCCCTGGAAAGTAAATACATATATATATATACATATACACCAAAGCGCAGGGGTAACATAATACAATCAGTTTTCGTATACACATCAGAAATCTTTATCTTCGTCACTAAAACTCATATCGCGAATATATTTTTCCCCATATAGATAAATAAATATTCTAGTCATAGAAAATTTCCCCCTTCAAAAAAAAAGCAAAAAAAAACCCACTTTATTCCTCTTCAGTTTTACGATACTTTTTTATTTATTAATTTTTATATAACAAAAATTTTGCGTTATCCTCTTAGAATTTATTTTATCTCAAACAAAAATAAAATGGTTTTTATATATTTTTTTTTCATTGAAAAATTAAAATGGAAAAATTAATATAGTAGTTTAATAAAAAATAAAGAAAAATTACTGTATTAACTTAATTAAAATTTTTGTATTAATTTACAATTCGTAAAATTTTCTGTATTAATTTAGTAAACATAAAGGAAAAATTTAGTTAATTTTTACTATAGTTACATATTATTTTGTAAAAAATTACTTTAGGAATTAAAAAGAAAGTTAATATAATTCTGTATTAACTTAGTAAAAATTTAGTAAATTTTACTATACTTATTTAGTAAAAAAATTACCATTCTTAATTAAAAAAAAAAAATTTTTTCTCGCTGTTTTTTTGAACAATTATAAATTTTTTCATTTTCTCAGAAAAATAATATAATTTATTGACCTTTTAAATTTTAATTAGTAATATTATTTATTGTTATTGTTGTAATTTTACAAAAGATAAATGATTTTTTTTCCATGTAATTATTGGTATATATGCAGAGATTCCTCAGTGCCAATCAAAGAGAGAAAATGAGAGTTAGCGAGTTAAACGAACAGTGATTAATCATAGGATATATTGTGCGCGCGGGGGCGATATGTCTTGTTAATAATAGTCTTTTTGATGCATGAAGAGAAAGAAACACATTTATCGCGTTTGATGAGCAAATGGAATATAGACGGCCGTATAATATCAAGTCAGCAAAATGATAACGCGAATGAATGGAACCCTGTATCATTATAACCGATGAATCAATTTTTCAAAGCAATTGCCACTTGTAAATTAGAGAGTTCGACATTAAAATTATTTTTCATTGACAATCAAAAAAAATTTTTTTTCGTTTTATAATTTTTAGCGCCAACTATAAAAAAAAAAAATACATTACATTCTAATAATTTTGTTAAAATTATTTATTTAATTCTTTAATTTTCAATTTATTATTTAATTAATAATTAATTTAATTATTAATAATTAATTTAATTAAATATTAATATAATTGAAAAAATTAATAAACACCGCGATACAATAAATTATTTATGAATTCTTGAATTTAAATAAATAAAAAATACATGGATCTAATTATCAGGCAATTAAATAGTAATTTATTAAAATTTAACACCTTTGATGGTCCAACAAGCATCAATGAACACAAATGACTTCGTTTAGCTTCATTTATGAAACGATAATAATTCATATGAACATCCTGTCTTGACGACCAAAAAGATCTTCAGTGAATCTCAATTTTTCTTTCAAATAAATATTATGATTAGAGTCGTTTAAATTTTATTTTTAGTTTCTCAAAAAGTTATTTTACTTTTCACTGTGTCCTAAAAAGTGGCATTAATAAAATGAAATAAAAATTCCAAATTGAAAAAAAATATATATATTATTAACATTCTATTTTGGAAATATTTCTTTTCTTTTAAATATAAAAGAATAACTTTTTTCTTGAATTTATATTTTTGAATTTTATTTTGAGATCCCCTGGCTTTGAATGAGACCATTGTATAAGAGTAGCCCTTCAAAATGCATTCACCCATTTGAATTCAACAGAGCTTCCATTCATGGAATGCCGCAGTCTCTGGTCACATTAGAAAGAGAAAAGAAAACGATTTTAATGAAAATAAAAAAAAGGTCCTTAAGGAGGAAAAAATATATATAACGATCACGCACCTCCTACTGTTTCGAATTTATTATTTGAACCGCGAATTTAAATCACTAAAAAAAAAAAATTATTATTTTTTATATTCAAACAAATTCACTATGTTTTGTTATACAAATTTTTGTGGAATATTATTTGTTCGTTAAGAAAAAATTTTTTTAGTAAAATTTCATAATTAAAAATGTTTTATTAATAAATAAAAAAATAAATGCAGGTGTTTCAAGGCCAAGGAAAAAAATATTTTATTAAGATAAAGGACTATCAGGTCTATCGTATTTCTCATTTTATCATTTCTGTCCGGGATTCAAAGAACTAAAAAATATTTAAAAAAAAGCTCCAAGAAATATTTTTAAAAATATTTTCGAGTTAAATTTAATAATTCATTTTAAATATTCACTAAAACAAAGAAGTAAAAATATCTTCTTGGATTTTTTTTTTAATTCCTCTTTAAATTTTTTCTAAATTTTGCTTCATTTTTCTTTTTAAATTTCCTTTATTTTTCTAAATATTCTCTAGCTTACAATGATAACAAAGTATATTAAATATATATATACGAACCAAAACGCGGTTCAAATATTTGATTTACGATTTTTTTTTAAGTTTATTTACTGGTCATTTTAATCTCTGTGCAAAAAATCTCTATAAAATTCAATAATTCTTAAATTATTATTATTCTTACTTTACTAATTATCTAAGAGAGTACAAGGCATCCTGCAAAAGATATGGATATGATTCTGATGAATTGTTATATAATAATATCTTTATGTACATTCTTGTTCAGTTCGAGTAAAAAGTATAATTTGCCTCTTAAGCTATTGAACACGGTGGTCCAAATTTATATATGGCACTTGTAAGAAAGTCAGAGTCACGGAATAAAGACGAATTTTTTTTTTGTTTCTTTTTTTCAACTGGTCCCAAACTCAATTTTGAAGATTCATTTGGAATGCTTTTATTATTTTCAAAGTATTAATAAGAAACGGAATTTTTTGAAATTATATATATATAAAAAAAAAGAATTCTTATCACTTAATCAGTGTATTTGATTTACAGTTTCTTATTTGTAAATTCATCACTGGTATTTTATAAGTACGTCAAATTGCCAGAAAATTTTTTTTAAAAATTAAATCAGAGGGCTTGAAAAAAATGATAGATTTTTGCAATCGTTTAAAAATTAATTGCAAATTTATATCTTTTTTTGTCATTAAGAAGATAGAGAAATTGTAAATGTGAAGAATAAGACTTAAAAAAAAAAGATTTCTTGTATCTTAAATTAAAAAATTTAACCTATCGATTTAAGTTTGTTTTATTTTTCTAATTTTCAATCATTTTTCTTAATTTTAAATTTAGAAGAAAAATTCTATTCCTAAACTTCAAATTTAATTGATGTTTCTAATTTTTGGTTTAAAAATTACTAAAACTAAAAATAATAAAAATTCGCTATTAACTAATTATGAGTATTAAAAACTAGTATTTAAAAAAAATTCTCTTTCATTATATTTTTTGAACTTAAAAAAAAAATATGAGCCTACCTCTTCACATTTACATTATTGCAGAAAGTCTCGTCAAATAATCCTATACATATATTACAAAATCTCTGACTATTAAAACCCATTTATTTTTGATTAACATAATTTTCTATAATTGAAAATTTAACAAGAAAAATATATTCAAATTTTTATCATTTCTTTTTTTCAAAAATAATAATTTATTATTATTTTCTCGATTCTTTTTATCATAAAATTTTTGCATTGTTCAAATTAAAAATTAAAAATAATTTAATAATTCTATTTTCCATGAAAATTTTTAATTATTTTGATTCAATTAAAAAATATATTAATCAAAAAGTTTGGGCACCATTGTAGCGTCTTTAATACAGAGAAACAAATCTGTAATATACAAAAAGAGATTTATCTGAAATAGCTAAACGATTCACAGGAATAGTTAAAATTTCTTTTGTATTTTACAGAAATATTTAGCTATTCGATTAATTTTGAAAAGAAACTATTTCAGATAATTTTTTTTGTATATATATATATATATATATATATATATATATATATATATATATATATATATATATATATATATATATATATATATTGATGAAAAATCTGTATACTTGTTATCAAAAACAATTATTTGATTCTAAGTTGAACATTGTCGGTATTCTTGAGATTTTAATTCAATGCTTTCAAGTTGACGTGTCATCTCTTCAGTAAGTGCATCAACGTCTGCCATAAGACCACTTAAAATTCTCTCATTATCCTTGTAGACACTTTCCATTCCATCAAGATCTTTAAATTTCGCCGATGTATCGGCTGTGAGCTCAGAAGCTTGTTGCAAAAGTCTCTTGGCTCTTTGAATATTCTCCTTGCTCTTGTCAACTCTATCATTCAATAGATCACTCGCTTCTTTGTATTGTCTACCAAGTTGATTAGTTTTATTCTCAACAATTTTAGCATCCTCTGCAACTCTTGCTCCCTCGTGTGAAATTTCTTGTTTCACGATAAATTCATTTTTACCAACGTGAGTTTGTAATTTTTTCAATCTCTCCTCTAGACTGTCAACTGATTTTGATGTATTGTCAGCTTTCTTTTTTGCATCCCTAGTTACCTCAATGATTTCAGTTAAATCTTTTTCGGATAGCGTAATATCTTCATTGGCTTTTGTAATGGCTGATTCAGCGAGATCTTGAGCTTCCTTGGCTTCATTTAATAGATCACTAACTTTACTTGCGAGATTTTGTTTTTCGAGTGCAGCATTTTTGGCATGTTCGGCACGAGCTGCTAATATCGTTGCTCGTTCCAAATCATATCGTGTCTCTTCGAGAATTTTATCAGGATTTGTAAGTGAACTGACAATGTGTTTGATTTTATCAGCTAGTTCTGTGATTTCCTCGGGTTTCAAAGGAATATTTTTCTCGAGTACTTGTTGAGCGAGAGTTCGTACCTGCGATGGCGTTGGATGATCATTATTCTCCGTTTGATCCAGTAGGCTGCTAATTTTATCCGATAGATCAGTTATGTTCTTCATTAGCTCGTCGGAACGATGGCGAGCATCTGATGCAAAATTAAAGGCATCTTGGGCATTTGATCTTGCAGAGGTTGCGTCATTCTTCACTTCAATCATCTGAAAATTTACCATTTAATTAATTCATGTTCGTTGATTAGATAATCAAAAAAAATACTTACGTTTCGAAGCAGTTGCTCAGCTTCATCCCTGTGACTCTTGATCCTGGCCGATTGTTTTTTAGCGACATCCAATGCTTGATTTGCTTTGGTAAGAGCTCCAGCATCACAAGCAAGACCTCCACATGTACCACATCCAGCTCCTCCGCACACGCTGCTACATTCAGAAACATTTTGTCCACACATATTCAAATTTAAAGCAGGCATCAGCTGCCCAAAGGAATTGATCTTCTCATCTAATTTTTGAAGTGCATCCTTATTTCTTTCATGTGCTTCAGCCACAGCATCGCTATTTTTAGCAATTAATGATTCCGTATGTTTTTTATATCGTTCGGCGTCATCCAAAATACTCGTTGTATCATTGGCCATTTTTTCAGCCTGTCTAGATTGTTCAGCCATCATTCGTGTGACATTCAAAGCACCCTGAACATTTGCCTCCTGCAGAGATGTAGCATTCTCCTTCAAATTCACAGCTTTCTCATGAAGATTATTTGTTCGATTCTTCAAATTCTTTAGTGCAACATCATTCAAATTAACCCTTTGCTTAACATTATTCAACAGATCATCAGCTTTCTCTAAAGTCACCGAAGAATCGGAAATACTTTTACTTAAATCATCTGCCAATTTATTAAGTTCATCGAGATCTTGACTTCTCACTGATGCATTTCCAATGAGTGTTTTCACCTGTTCAATGGAAGACATCATATCATCGAATTCCTGACTATAAACACCAGTGGTTCCGACTTTTTGTATTCTTGACGCTTCACCAATAACGTAATTTGTTTTATTCTTCAAACCCTCGAGGATCATGTCCCAATTGTCGAAACATTCGCCACAGGGACTGCAATTTGGTGCAAAACCAATGTAACTACGATCACATTGATCACATTTGTGACCACCAATACCTTTGTGACAAACACAGGCACCAGTCTCACGATTACATTGCTGGCTCGCTGATCCTATTTGATCACACTCGCAGGGATAACATTCCACATTTGGATTGCCCCAGTGATTCGCTTGACATTCGTTGCATCTTCTGCCACCAAAGCCGGGACGACACTCACATGTTCCATCAAAGGGATTGCATCTGAAAAGGAAAAAGCAAGAAGAAACATGAAAGTATTAGATTGGATCAACAAATCAAAATGAAAATATTACTATCCTCACCTGTCGGATATACTTCCAATGGCATCACACTCACAAGGATCACAACCTTGTCCACTGGCTATTCTCCAATGATTTTCTTCGCAGGAATCACAAAGTTGACCCATCACATGTGGCAAACAGGGACACTGTCCAGTTCGATGATCACAAGATCCAGCTGATCGATCAGTACCAAGAACATCACATTTGCATTGCTGACAATCCTTCAGCAGAGCATTGCCAAAGTAATCTGGTTGGCAAATTTGACAATTTGGTCCAGACGTATGATAGAGACACTGTAGACAACGTCCTGTATGAGGATCACAATTTCCCGGCCTATACAAATCGGTATTATTACTACAGTCACAGGACGTGCAACTTCCACCTGCCACTTCTGGATTGCCAAAATAATTCTCAGCACAACTATCACATCTTGGTCCCGAATAACCTTCACGACATTCACAAATCACATCATGAGTCACTGGATCAAGAGAACAACTGTCTGCATACGAGTGACCAGAATCCAAAGTTCCTGCAATGGAAATTGAATTAGAATAAATCAGAATTCTCTACATTTCTTTTAAAAAGGAAAAAAATTCACACTCACCTGGACAGGGACAAGCTCGACATGGAATATCAACTCCAATTCTTGGATCACCATAGAAAGTGGCAATGCATCGATCACAATTGTGGCCAGTTGTTGAATCTCGACAATTTAAACAAGCTCCCGTTTGTGAATCACAACTGTCGGCGTGTCCATTGCATTCACATCGTTGACAATGGGGGAAATTCCAAAATCCAGGTTCACACTGCCCACAAGTTCGTGAATATGTGTTTGGTCGACATTTACAACGACCAGTTTCAACATCGCAAAAATTATCCAAAGCACCAACACCATCACAATCACATGAAATACATCCTTGTGGACCAAATCCATATGTTCCTGGAGCACAACGATCACAACGTCTGCCAACAACATTTTGTTTACAGTGACAATTCCCACCGTAATTGTCACAAAAGGCACTGTGCGATCCAGTTGGATTACATTCACATACTGGAAATATAGAAGGATCAGGTAATTTATCTTACGTGTCTTAAGAGTTTTTAGAGAAATGTTTTGATTAAAGTGATTATTAGAATTTCTATCAGGATCTAGATCAGGATTAAGGTTCTAGATCAAGAACTGAATCTAAATTAGGATCTAGATCATCAGTAGGATATATCAGGAGTAGGATACACATCAGGGGTAAGATCTAGACCATGAGTAGGATTTTGACCAGGAATAGGCCCTGATCAAGGGTTAGAACTAAAAGAAGAGTAGGACTTGGTCAACGGTAGGATCTAGATGAAAAGTAAGATCTTGTCCAAGAATAGGCCCTGGATCAAGGGTTGGAACTAAAAGAAGAGTAGGACTTAAATCAGGAGTAGGATCTTGACCAGGAATAGGCCCTGGATCAAGGATTGGAACTAAAAGAAACGTAGGACTTTGATTAACGGTAGGATCTAAATCAGGAGTAGGATGCAGATCAAAAGTAAGATCTTGTCCAGGAATAGGCCCTGGATCAAGAATTGGAACTAAAAGAAGAGTAGGATACATATCAGGAGTAAGATCTAGATCATGAGAAGGATTTTGACCAGGAATAGGCCCTGATCAAGGGTTAGAACTAAAAGAAGAGTAGGACTTAGGTCAACGGTAGGATCTAAATCAGAAGTAAGATCTTGTCCAGGAATAGGCCCTAGATCAAGGGTTGGAACTAAAAGAAGAGTAAGACTTAAATCAGGAGTAGGATCTAGATCAGAAATATGGTCTAGACGAGGATAAGCCCGTGGATCAAAAATTGGATCTAAACGAGAAATAAACCCTAGATCATTGTTAGGATCTTTAACGGGAATAGGCCCTGGATTAAGAGTAGGATCTAGAATAAGAGTAAGATTTAGATGATCAGTAGAATGTAGATTAAGTGTAAAATCTTAATAAGGAGGACTTACATCAAGGATAGGATCTAGATCATCAGTAGGATTTAGTTGAAGTGAAGGATCCAGATTAATATTGAATTCGAAGAACAGAATCAAGCATAGATCTTGAATCAAAAAAACTTACAATGAGCACCATCATAAACGTAGTAACCGATGCTGTTGTAGTACTTGTTACACTTTTCTGGTGCATCATGATTATAACCAACGTTGTTGAAGTACTCGCTACATCTGTAACCATCATATTCATGGCGTCGCAGTTCTCCCACACCTGGATCAGTGAAGATTGGAATAAAATCTATCTTTGGCCTCAGTACAATCTAGAAAAACAGAATATGGAATCAAAAAAAACACTTTGCAGAAGAAACAGACTTTAATTCCAATTTATAAATCAAGATAAACAAATAGAAAAGCTTGATCATTGATCATCTTTAGAAGACCTTGATCTTAAATGATTCTTTTATATAGCAAAAATTGAAATCAACATCTCATCAGAAAGTGGAATTAAAAAGTTTCTTAATCATCTTACTGAATCAACAAGAATCGAAGCCGATGGTGTATCAGCGGGACCATTGAATTTCCTCAAGGTCAACAGAATAGAGTATTGTTTTCCAGCTTCCAAACAAACTGAAGGAATTGCAACAGCACTTCTAGCGTTTGCTGGCAATTGGGTCCACAAACGATCATCATCTGGCTTCCATTCAGCACAGGGACCATTAGGATCAACTGGTTCGTTCCGTTCAATGACAATTTGCACATCTTCCCACGTACCAGCTTGCACTGGCTCATATCTCACTATAATATCATACCACATTGATCTATATATATCATCAATAGTGAAATTCAACGTCGATCCCTCCAGGGCTTTCATGAATCCAATTCCCGTCCATGTGTTGTTCCTTCCATCTCTGTACGGCTCTCTGATCACTACTTGGCAATTCTGAAAATGAATTTTTTTTTTCTGTTATTACTCCTTTTTCTTATTTTCATCTTTTGAATTATTTTTGTATTATTTTTGATTTTTTAAATTATTTTTTGAAGCTGAAACACTTACGTCAGTTCCTCTTGCCAGCTCTCCCTCATAGGTCAAAAGATCAAGATAACCCGTGTAATAACTTTGTTCGGGTTGATTGCACGTTCGTCCAGTGACGTGTGGTCGACAACGACATTGTCCAGTGACAACATCACAGGAATTCTCCAATGCACCACCGGGATCACAATCACATGGTTTACAACCATCAGCATCATCCGATAGACCATAATACTCGGGTAAACATTGATTACAATCACGTCCTGTCACGTGTCGTTTGCAAGTACATTCACCAGTGAAAACATCACAACCCTCATTGTTGACAGTTCCAAGAATATGGCAAGTACATGCTGTAAATTTAATCAATAGTTTCGAAAATTATCATCCACTACTTTACAAATTTGGAATGTAATTCTTTATTCTATAACTAGCAAAATTAAAAGCGCGCCAAATTGAGTATTTAATTATTTGTTATAAAGAAATTAAAGATTAATATTATTAATAATAATTTAATTTAGTAGAATATTATTACATACTAAATGATAATAATAAAAATTATATACAGGCCTCGGATTATACGACTTTTTCCGACTTTTTTCAAAAATACGACTTTTATCGACTTATTTTAATAAAATGCGATATTTTTTTTTACATTTGAAAAAAAATGTAAATAAAATACATTTTTTTAGTATAAAATGTAGATCCTCTTCAGATCTTCTTCAATTCAATTATTTAACAAATTTTAAACTAAAATGATTCTTCACTAAAGTAATTATTTTTGATAATTTTAATTAAATACATCACAACTTCAATTATATGAAAATTATTTTTCAATTAAAATTTTTATGAAATTTAACAATTGTTTATAATTAAAAAAAAAATATTACAATAAAATTGAATTATTTTCTAAAAAATTTCAATTCAAAATAAACTAAAATTCAATTATTACCCGAAATTTTAATTCAAAATCAATTAAAATTCAATAATTATCCAAAATTTTCAATTTAAAATTTAATTATTTACCAAGTTTTCAATTTAAAATGAAATAAAATTCAATTATTTTCTAAAATTTCTATTCAAAATTAATTATCCAAATTTTCAATCAAAAATGAACTTAAATTAAATTATTATCAAAAATTTCAATTCAAATTCAATTATTTCTCAAAATTTTCAATTCAAAATGAACTGAAATTCAATTATTTTCCAAATTTAAAATCAAATAAAATTTAATTATTCTGAAAAATTTGAATTCAAAATTAATTGAATTTTCAATAATTTGAATTACTATCTGAAACCATTTTTCAATTAAAAATGATTTTCAAATTATTCTATTTTGTCCGCATTTTCTAATAAATTCTTAGTGAAATCATCTAAAATTTTAATTAAAAATCACTTAAAGTTTCAATTAATTTCAAAAATCTCAATTTTAAATCTTTGAAAATTCAATTAAATTTAAAAAATGTTTTCCAAAAATTGTTTGATAAATTATTTTTAGTTCTGTAAAATTTAATAATTGTTTGAAAATTAACAATATCTTTTGAAATTTAATTATTTCTAAAAATTTCAACTTTAACCCTTCGAAAAGGATTATTATTAAAAAAAAAAAATTTTTTTATTTAAAAATCTGTAAAATATTTTTGTTAAAATAAAAAACAAATCCATTTTTTTTGGTACCTTAAAAATTAATTTTTAAAAATACATTTTTTTCAAATTACTATCATGTACGAAATTTCCTGGCGCATCTTTTTTCTCATCATAAATTTTTTGTATTTGTATATACAATTTTTGAATCAATATACAACTTTAAAAAAAATTTCGTTGGTAAACGTTGTGTACTTCAGCTTTCTGAATTGAATTTTCGAATTTGGAATTTTAAACAACTTTGGCAAAAATGAGAAAAAGAATTGTCAAAATTTGACACGTCATAAGATTACTATTCAAAAAAAAAAAAAAGTGAAATCAGAAAAGGCCAACTTCAAGTTAGGACAGAAGGACAGACCAAGCATTTTATTATTATATAATTTTCAAAACAGTTGAAAAAAGTTTAATTTTACCTTGACATCCTTCGGGATTTTTCTCGTCAAAATTCCAAAAGCCATTTTTACACTCGTTACAATTACGTCCTTGAACATTGATTTTACAATGACATTTGCCTGATTCTTCACCGCTGAGAATATCAGTTCGTGAATCACAAATTCCCTCGTCCAATGATCCACGAGGATCGCATTCGCAGGCTGAAAGAGATTTTTTTTTTTTATGTAAAATTTTAGGATAACAAAATCAAAATTTAAAAATTCTTGAATAAACTTACGTTGACAAGCATAAGGATCAGAAATATGTTTACTCTCATCGTGATAATAATAAAGTGAGCATTGCTCGCAATTTTGTCCTCTCGTATTGTGTAGACAATTATCACAAACACCACCTGATAATTTTCCCGATCTTTCATAAACTGCTTGATCAAAATGACATGATGTTGTGTGATTATTACAATTACATTCACGACATGCATTTGTTTGTTTTCCAACTGCTGGCTTCCATGGTAAATCATTATAAAAATCTTCGCATAATTCACAATTTAATCCTTTTGTATTGTGTGTACATTCACATCTTCCATGTACCATATTCTCTTCATTAGCCACTCCAGGCAATGGTAGACATCTCGATGCATGACCATAGCATGAGCATGATCCTCTTATTACCATATCGTTGATTGCATAATAATATTTTTCACGAATTTCCGCACGATTATCTAAAAGATCATCGCCAAGTGTATGTAGTTTTGTGAAATTTATTCTCAAATTTGTTATCTTTAGAAGATTTTGCACTTCCTTTGAATAGGGATTGCTGATCAATAAATTTGATGGCAGAACTCTGTAATTAAAATTATAAAAAGACATTTTTTTTATCGTGAAGAAAAAAAATTAATTTTTGCAATTCTACAGAAAGGGGACAATTTTTTTTTTTTGTAAATTAGCTTACGTCATGTTATCCTGGTCCAAACTGTAAAATGGATTTTGGAAAAATTATAGAAATCATTTTTTTTTATTAATTAAATTCTTAGGAATAAAAATGAGAGAATAAAAATTATTGCATATAAAGAGGTATTACCTAAAAATAAGATCTCCATTTTGTGATGGTGCAACGTGTGAATATCTCGTTTCACATATGACATCTGTTAATTTTTGTGGTGCATGTGTTGGTATACCGGGGAAAAATTGTTCGCAATTGTGTGCAAAATATCGATAAACCTGCCATGTTTTACCAGAATCATAAGATCTTTCAATTAACATTGCAGCTGGTCGAAATGTTTGAAAGCGAATAATTATATGTGTAAAATGAAATTCTGCTTCCAAATCAAATGTGACTGTTACATTTTCCACTCCATTTTCTGCTTGCCACCATGTTCTATGTGGTACTCTAAAAATTATTTCAATAAATGTTGATAATTTTATTTTTAAATATATAATTTTTTTTGTTCCCAGATTTGCGTAAAATGGAAAAATTTCCAGAAACCTTGTGAAAATTTATTATAGAGATATAATTGAAAATATTTCTAAATAAATTATTAAAATATTTTTTTAATAGTGGATGCATTTCGGTACGTTATCTCTAGAGTAGGTCTTTAGGTAGTAAATTGAATTTTTTAATTATTTACTCACCCACTAACGATATTTTCAATACTGTGTTGTTTCTTTTGTGATGATGCATCGCAGAAAAAGCATTTTTTTCTATCCTTCAAATGTGAGACAATACAATATCTCTCTGGTCCATTTGAACCACATGTCGACGATGCTTTTAATTTATCTGTCCTTCCAATTAATAAATTACCTGTCGCAGGATAACAGGAACTCTGTTCGCAGGGATGAATTCTCTTTGGTTTAATGCCTAAATCGAGAAAACAAAAAAAAAAAAAAAAATTGCAAATTAATTTTCCCTAAAAACATAAAGAAAAAAAAATTTTTGTTCTTTTTATTGCGCAGTGAAAACTATTTTTTTTCTAAATAAATAAAATAGCTTGCAGAGCAAAATTTTTTTTTTTTATCTTCCCAACAACACCACAAAGAGGGTTAGTCTTTTTTTGCAATATTGATCATTTGCAGCAATTTTTTTTTTTGTGCAAGAAAAAAAACATTCTTAAAAAGTCCTCTCACCGGTGATTTAAAAATAATTTTCAGAAGCTGTTCGCTTATCAAAGAAAATTTAAAAAAAAACGGTTTTTTAAAAATTATAAACCAAAAAACGGGAGTAGATTATTTTTTGGATATGGAAAAACAAAAATTTCACAAAAAAATAAATAAATAAATAAAAGGAACAGCTACTTTATTATTGAGGTGATCATTCAGTAAAATTGCTATAACGTGCCAAAGTGCCAATAAGTGACGAAAAAATTAGGTAAATGTGCAGGGTTAATTTTTTGAATATAATTCCTTTCCTGTAAAACTATATGAGGTGTACCTTGGGTACTTGACTCGATTGGCCATTGAGAATAATAATTTTCACCAAACGCCTCTAAAGGCGACATGTCCCCTCTCTGGACCGAACGAGAACCTATAACACCCCTTTAACTTTTATATGTCCGGGGTAATATTTTCCATATATATATATATATGATTTCCCATTAAAGCAGAATTTTTTTTTATTTGTGTAATTAAAGAAAACAAATGCGTTGTTAAAAAAAAAACGGTTTCAATGTTAAACAAATATGAAATAGTTTATTAAAACATAAATAATTAAACATAATTAAACATAATTAAGCATAATTAAAAAATTAATTAAAACTTTTTTTTTTGATTAATATAATTCTCTTTTTGTTTAAAATTACCTCTTATTGGTGGCTTTGGTTGTCCATATTGTGGCTCCCCGAGACCTAAAAATAAATTTCCACATAGTGATAATTAAAAATTTAAACTACCTTCAATTATAATTGAAATTAAACATAGTTAAAAAATTAACAAATAATTTTAAAAATCAATTAATACTTTTTGATTAATAATATAATTTTTCTTTTGTTTAAATTATCTCTTATTGGTGGCTTTTTTTTTAAATTTAAAAATTGAAAAATATTTTTTAAACTAATTAATTAATGTTTAAATTTGACTTTTTTAAATTTGAATTGTGTCTAATGAAATTTGATATTTTTTGAACGAAATTTCGATAAGATCAAATTTTCATTAATTAGAAAATTAAAATAAAGGAAATATTTGAGAATTTTTTTTTATATTAGTTTTTTTCCTCTATTTTTAGGAAGCTAATCATATTTTGTCTTTCATTATAAAATTATTTATCTTGAGAAATAAACGGATGTTTGTGATGTGTTCTCCCTTCGGATACGATATTTCAAATCACAGATGTGTGAATGTTATGTTCATACTTTCGTAAATAATTTATTTTAAAATTGATTCTTTTTTACTTTAATCTAAATTAGTTTTGAATAACAAAAAAAATTGTTTTTTTTTTGGTATAGAAGATTTTTATTTTTTATAAATAAAATTTTCTTTATAGAAAATAAATTAAAAATTATCAACAAAATTCCTTGATAAATATTTAAAAGGGCCATTAATATATATATATATTTTTTTTTCTTAATATGTAATCTATATTTCTCAGTATTTTCGGGAGTTTCGAATTTTTTTGGGATCTCGATCTCGTCGACGGAAGATGGGGTCGAGAAGGTCATTTGAAATATCTAATCAGTTTTGGATAAAAAGAGGCACTTCTTGTCGTCGTTAGGGAAGAGTATAATAAAATGTGGACTATATTCGTTTATTTCTCGCCCTACAATTATTTGATTATGAATTCTTACGTAATTTATGAAAATAATTTTTATTAACAAATTTTTATTTAGAGTATTAATAAATTTTTATAATTAAATTTTTAAATATTTCTTTTATTTGAAATTGAAATTTTATTTTTCTATTTTTTTTTTTTTTTTAAATTAAATTTTCTTCATTGAGAACTAATAGTAGGTATAATTATTATCATTTAAGAAGTTTCGAGTGACCCAACATGATATGATAATTTCCATGTCGTAATGTATTTCTCTTATATATGTATGTTGAATCAAAGAATCCGGGATATTTGTTAAAATTGCTATTAACGCTATCGTGGGAAAAATTTTATTCATAGAAAAAAAACAATAGAATTGATTTCTTTTTTTTTTTAAATTTTAATTAATATTATCGAAAAAAATTTAAATTATCGAAAATTTAATTTAGAAAAAAAAAGTTTATCAAAACAAAAAGTTTTAGTACACTGACTATTATAAAATAAATATTTACTTTAATCAAATAATTGTACTGTATTTGAACCAATTATTTTTGTATTCGGGACAAATACAATTTAATTTATTTGATAATATAATTAACCGATTATTTGAATCAAATAAATTTTTTTTTTTCATTTTATATAATTGTAAACTTTGTTAGTATTATAGTGTTAAATTAATTAATTGGATTAGTTTTAATATTTAAATTATTTACCTGGGCCAAAAATAGTGAAGAGGAAAATAAGATTTCCTATTAAAAAGTAGTTTCGAACTCCAACCATTGTGAACTGGTTCCGAGTTCTGCGGGTTTTAGTTCCACTGGAAAATGGCTACCACGTCATCTTCATTTATCTATTTCAATAATAATAATTCAATTTAATAATTATAAAATGCAATATTTGTGAAATTTTTAATTTTTTTTTTCTCTTTTTTTTCAAATATATTTAGATTTTCCCAAAAATATTTACTATATAGTATATCAGTTATTGTTTTTTGAGTTAATATTTTTTGGAATGATCGATATAAAAAAAAAAAATCAATAAAAATAATCTTTAAAAATACAAAAAAGAAAATCCTTTCTTCATATATATTCACAAAATTTTCGTTACTTTTTTAATTTGTTTTTCTATATAAAATATTTTTTTTTTTAAATTTATTAATTAGTAACAAATGGAATTTTCTTAAACAAATTTTTTTTTATAATTTCATATAAATTCTATTGAAAGTACTTTTTTAAAGTTAATAATATAACAATAATAAAAATAATACTACTACTAATATTAATAATAACTATTTTAATAATAACAATTGAACAATTAAAAAATTGAATTTATACACCACAAAAAAAGAAGTAAATTTTTTCTCATTGTTTTGTGTCCCATTTTCCCCAATGTAAAATTATTATTGTAAAAAGGAAAAAAAAAATTGTTTAGTTGGAAAAAAAAAAGAATAAACGAAGCACTCATTCGCGTACAAAATATGTCTCTGCATAGAATTGCATTGCAATCGAATATTTCTTTTTTTTCCTCACAGGAAACACAATATTGTAATATCACGTTCACTGAACTGAAAAATCACCCAACATGTGTTGTTTTTAAATAAACATTTTTCAAAAAAAAAAAAGAACGTGAAAAATTACACCTAAAATTTCATCAAGTTTTTCATGAAATGTCACTCTTATGTATACACGAGGTTTTTGCCTGACAGAAAAGCCTTACAGGTTTACTTTCAAAGACTGTAATACCAAGAGAGTATGTCTCATAATTTCTCTCTCTCTCTTCCTCCCTCTCTCTTTTCTGTCGTTCTTTCTCTTTCTCGCGGTTAGTTTCTTTCTCTCCAATTCTCTCGCACTCGTTTTCTTTTCTCTCTCTCTCTCTCTCTCTCTCTTTTTTTCTCTTTTATATACCTCTTACAGGGTACCTATAAAGCGTGTTCTGCTTATACCTATTCGGGCAGTTGGTATGTACCTGGTGTTGTTGGGTCCGATCTTATAGTCGAACGGGCCCCACTGTTGGTCCAGCGCACCTCTCTTTCTCTCTTCTTTTAGACACACAATAAAATTTTCGTTTTCAAAAATTGAGAAATGATTTGAGAAAAAAAATTTTTTTTTTTTAAATAAAAATTCTTACACTAAAATAAAATAAAAAAAAAACACCAAGATGATTTTTTTTTTTTTGAAATATTCCAGCTAGACGCTGACGCGTCTCTCGTTTGTGAGTTAAAAAACGACGGTTCTATGTGTACTCAAGAGAGTCTGTAGCACTCGGCACTGTCGGCGAGCGAATGCGGGGGTTCAGGGGACCGGGAATTGGTGGGAGGGATTAAATCTCAGGACGGCAACTTGCCTATGTGTTTGTGACTGCTGGTAAAGATTGCACTCGAGTACATGCTCTACTCCGGATGCTGTGTGCGTTTTTTTTTTTTTAAAAAAACCATATCGGAAAAACAGAAAAATTTTTTATTTTGAATATTTGAAAATTTTTTCTTAATTTTGACACCGTTAATTAATTAATTCAAAGTATCATTGAAGTACAAATTGTATTTTTGAATTCGGTTAATCATTAACAGAATTGAGAAAAAATTTAATTCAAATAATCGGATTACTTATTATATCAAATAAATATATTCATTTTTTTCTTGAGTGGTATTTGTTTCAAATATACAGAAATTATTTTTTTCAAATATATACAGTTTATTTAATTCAATTAATTGATTTCAAAAATTATTTTAAATATTTATTTGATAATATAGTAAACTAATTTATATTTGATTTATAATAATAATTATTAGTTGAATTACGATTTAATTGGATTTGAAATTATATCATTAATTTATATAGATATCGTTAATTTGTGGTATTATTTGAATTTAAAGTAAAATAATAATTAATTAGAATTTTTTTTTAAAAAAGATATACACAAAATTACGGCATTATTTTCTCTGAAAAATAATTTGACTATAAAGAAGTAAGGAAAAGTGGGGCTACTTTTAGTTTTTCTATTAATAGCAACGGACTTGTTGGTGATTCGAGACGTAGACGGTAAATATTCATTTTGAAGAAGGCCTTTCATAAAAAGAGATTTTAGAAAAATGGATTTAAATATTTCAAAATTATAAACAATATTCTATAGTCGAGAATTTTTTTAAAAATTTCAAAAAAAAGTTAATTCATTTTAAAAATTGTTATTAATTTTTTAATTTAATTAATAATAAAGAATATAATAATAATAAACAATAATAATAAAATAATAATTATTATTTAGTAATATTGAAATTAAGTTTTCGAATCTTTTAAAATTTAATATTACGAAATGTATATTATTTACCGTAAGTGTTTATAGGTATTGCGATAATAAAATTAAAGGCAAAACAGTTATTACAGTCATTTTTCAGCTCCTAAAAAAGATTTTTTACATCTTGAGAGATTGAAATGTTTGACAGCAAAATTTTCTAATTGGCTTTAATAATACGAATTACTGAGATTGCGTGGGTGAAAATGACTCTGGTCGGTATAAGGAGCATTATTATTTAGAAGGGTTACATTTTACCTTGTAAACTTATGCTTTATCGTTAAATTTCCGGTTGTTTCATATAGTACAAATATATTCTTAATGAATTCGTTTTAAACATTTATAGAAAAGAATTCATTTTTCTTTTCTTATTTTTAGAAAATTATTACTAATATTTCTAACATTATTATTTATTTTATTTATTATTTTTAATTTTATACTTCTGGGCCGAAAGTCTGAAGCTTAATTAATAAATAAATATTTATTTTATTTATTATTTTATTGAAAAATAGGCTAAATAAATTTTTCATTTAAAAAAAAAATTTAATTTTATATTTATTATAAAATTATAAATTATAAATTATCAAAATTGAATAAAAATAAAATTTTTATGAACATCAGAAATTCTTGTCACTAAATTCCTAATATATGTAATCCCTTAGGATAATTTGAGCTAAATTGTTCCCTTTTCATACGATTTGAATGGAAGCAATCAAAATCATTTTATATAGTATTCATTCACAAAAGTCCTTATATTTCAAAGATCTCTAAATCCTGCACAGGATTCATCGCAGCAATCATAAAAGGAAAATTATCAAACATATATGTTTTATATACATAAAATTAATTTACTTACAAATAAATAATAGGAAAAAATTATTTTAATTTAATAATAAATAAAAGTATTGAAAATTAAATATAAGCAAAAATAATATTTCCAAAAATTAAAAAGTATATTTGTGAGATTTTTTATTTAGTGCACTATAAAGATATTATTATCTTGTGTCCTGGTTTTAATGAAAAGAAATCATTTACACTGATGGTCCAAATCTTTACTCATACTCTCGTTAAATTAACGTAATTTTTGTTTATGACAATTAAAATCTCCTATCAGCAAAATTTTTTTACCAATATCACGAAGAAAATATAACATTTAACAGTTTTTTTTTATGCATATACAATACTTTTGGCATTATTATAATTTTTTTTTAATTATATAATTAATTGATAATATTATATATATTTTATTTATATTATTTATAATATAAAATTATAATTATTTATTTATTAATATTACTACTCTGATTAATTGATTAAAAATAATTCATTGCATTTTTAATAATAATAAATAATTTAATAATAAGTAGATTTAAAAAAAAAATATTATAGTCGGGTCGTTGCCACTTTGAAAATGTCATAAAATAATAATGGCGAAACTTGCATTCCATATAAAGAGAATCTTTAATGGTTTTAAACATGAATATATATATACTATGAAGCTTCTGTCATTAATCTACACTGTGTAAAGTAATTAGAAAAAAGATTTTTCAGAAAAAATTCAATTTCATTGAATTAAAATTTTCGCTATTTATTTTCTATTAAAATAAATATTAAATTTTATTTTACAAAAAAAAAAAATTTAACAATTTTTCAATTTTTCAAAATATAGTAATAATAATAATAATATTAGTGTTTTTTTGTCGTTATTGGGAAATTTTCTTTGGGATAAAAATTGACACACGGTATATATATATATATATATATACAATATATATATATAATATAGTAAAGGAGGTATGGCCTTAGTTTACACGTGTTGCACACTTGTAATTCTCTGGTTTTTCTCAATCTGTTTATTCCTTTTAGTTTATCTATACTTTTTTCAAAACTTACGGAAAATTAAAATTTTTCAAGTTTTTCATAAATTTTAAATTTATGATATTTATACGGCGTTTAATTATTATTATTATTATTATTATTATTATTATGTTAATTTAAATTGTTTTATATAAATTATTTATTTTAATTTTTTTTTAATTTATTAATTTTTGATAATAAATTATTCTTAAGTGATATTTAATTAATTAGTTAATTAAGAGATAATAATTATTTTACATAAATATTAAAAGAGTTATAAATTCCCGTGTGGAAAAAGCCACGATCTTGCCCTCAAGAGTTCGGGGCCCCCGGCGGGGGCCCATGAGGGCTGATCCATATGGCGAATCCATGAGGGGCACCGTAGGGGCCCCGCATGGATCGCCCTCATGATCGATTAGCAAAATTTTCTAAGTCCAAAAATCAAATATTTTTTTATCACCAAAAAATGAATGTTTCCAATGATTCAGAACAACGAAAAACGCGTTTTTAATAAAAATATATTTACACTTTTTTTGAAAATTCACCTGAGATGATTCATGATAATAATCATAAAGCATATAATTAATTATATTTTATAAATTGCATTTGATTGGAAAATATAATTTAATATCTTAACTTTAACTAAATGATGTTAAGCACTTTTCTTTGTTAGGTATTTTTCAAGTTTAAATAGCATCAAGAAGTTAGCATTCGTTTTGAAGTAGCGTGCGTAGCGTAGTTGGTAAAGCGTTAGACTCATAGTCCGTAGGTCGTAGGTTCGATTCCCCCCATGCGTTAGATTTATTTATTTCTCAGGTTTGCGTTTAATCATTAATTCTATGTATGAATTAATTGAAAAATGAAAATATCCGTTAATAGTATGCATAAATTACATATTTTTTAATTTTTTAATTAATTAATTTATTATTACTTTTAATTATATCCGACAGTTAATTAATTAGAACGTTAATTAATAAATTCAATTTGAGTAAGAATTTAATTTAAAATTGAATAATTATTAAATAAATATGTTATTTATTCATAACTTAAGCTTATTTATTATTAATTAACTTTTATTATTAATGTTATTGATTAAAAAACATTATGGCAAACTTGAGGGCAAGATGAGGGCAAACGTGAGGGCCCATAAGGGCGCCCGTAGGGGCACCCTCATGGATCGCCCATGCGGGCGCCCTCATCGATGAGCATGTCGTTTCCATGAGGGGCCCCTATGGATCATCCATATGCGGCCCTCATGGCATGAGGGCGATCCATAAGGGCCCCCGCTGGGGGCCCACATCACTTTTCCACACGGGTTGATAATTTATTTGATTTAAAAAAAAATTTTGTTAAAATATTTAAGAAATTCTTGTTTTTTTCTTTAAAATGTTGAAGTACTTTATACCATTCTTTGATTGGAAATATGATTTATGTCAATTATATGAATCGATAAAATCAATGGGGGTTAAATACATTGTATGCAAGTTAGTCGTTTATCTTCATTCAATCTCAAAATGAGCCTTTTAACTTATGTTGAGTTAATAGTCTATTTAGTCACCTCTGAATCTAGTTAAATGCTGATTTAAACCAAAAATTACTTTATTTTAAATAAATTACAATCATTTTGTTTTATTTTGAATTTAATAATTTTTTTTTTTTTAAATTCAAAATTGACTATAACATGAAAAATAAAAGTAATTAATTTTTTAATTATATTAAATAATAATTTAAATTAGATTAGAAAATTATAATTTAAAATTAAATTTAAAAAATAGGATTTAAAAATAATAATTTAAAATTAGATAAAAAAAAGAGAAAATTATTTTTGAAAGAGAAAACGAATTATTTATATGGGTAATATAAAAAAAAAGGAATCTGGGTTAATTGAAAGAAAATAATGAAAATGATTTGAGAGCAAAAAGAGTGACATCGAAATGTAAAATCGTTGATGTCAAAAAGGAAGGAAGAGATGCGTGGGTTTATTATCTCTGAGTAACCCCGGTTCTGATAAGAAAATGCCATTGCCTTCTTTTTTCCATATATTATACATTTTCTTCGAACTCTTACATCTTTTTCAATTACAAAATAATCTTTTCAATATCGAGGAGAAATAATGTTTAAACTAATTTTTTTACAAAATTAATTTAATTAACTATTAAATTAAATAAACAATTTTTATGATAAACGAAAAATATGGAATAATTTTTTTTTTTTAATATTAAAATATATTTATTTATTTTAATATAAATATTCAAAATCTAATTGCAACTGAGAAAAGTGATTATATATACCTATTGAAAAATTATATTTTAAAAAATTAACATATTTTTTTTTATAAAAAACGGAAAAACAAATTCAGTGTATTATTATTAAATAATTTTTGTAAATTGTCAATTTTAAATTTTGAATTATAATAAATATTTTTGAAATACCGATAGAGGAAGAAGATTTATACAAAATTTCATCACTAGAGTTCACCACTTGTCAGAGTCTAAATTTATATTATAAATCATATTTTCTAATTATTTATAAAAAAAAAAATTAAATTAAAAAGTTTCAAATTCAATCTATTATTTAAATTATTTGCTTTTTTATTTTTTAACTACTTTACTAAAAATAGATATTTTTACGCCTTCTATAAATAAATAATTGAATAATACAGTTTTAAAATTTTTTATATTATGAATAAATTACATACAACATTATTCTTTTGATTTTGAACATTTTTTTCTTAATTATAATATGTGATATCAGCATTATTTTCTTTAATATTATAATAATTTGTAATATACAAAGTCGAAATTTGATATCGATTATCGTTTTTATTTGAAAATAAAAGAGCGCTTTAATAATTGAGAAATTTTTTTTTTTCTTTATTTTTATTAAAGAAACAAATTTTATTTTTAATATTGTTTCTTGAAAATAATATATATCTTTTTTAGTTATTTAATAATATTTATTCAAGCATAATAATAATGTAGTGTTTGCAAATCTCATAATATTATATTTATGAGATTTAATAAATATTTATAATTTATAATTATTTATAATATACACGCTTTCCGAATTATAATATACATATAACTTTTTTTTTTAAACCTTCGAGTTTTCTACAAATATGTTTGTGTATGACTGTTTGACTAATTTACATTTTTTTTTCTTTTATATTTCGCAGTTTTTTCATTTTTTTTTTTGTAATATCTCTTGAAAAAATTGAGTTTTTCCCCCTAAATTTAGAGACGATTATACCACACGATTGAAAAGAATTTGATTAATTTTATTTAAAAAAAAAAAAAAGAAAAATTAACTAGAACAAATTTTTTAAATTAATTACAATTATCACTAGAATTTTTTAAAGTTTTATTGTAAAAATTTGGGAAATTTACTATATTAGAAGGGAATAAAAATTTTTAATCTCAGAATAAGCGCTTCAAATATTTTTAGATATTCACTACTGTTATGAATATTAAATTACATTATGGCTTTTAATTTTTTTCGTTGTATTTTTAATTCTAAATTCAGAATCTTGAGTCGTAGAGATATAATTTATATTTCATGATCATGTGGTATTTTTTATTAAACATCAATCTAAAAAAAAAAAAATGTCGCAAAATTTGCAACAATTCATTATTTGTAAGAGACGGTTTCCTTTATAAGCAATTTTTTTTTTTTTTAAGGGCATATGTGGGACATTACTGTGTCCCAGGTTGAAATATTTTAGAAAGTAAAATTTTCACGATGATCCAAACTTTTTTTTTAAATAAATAAATTTAAGAAACAATAAATTCGACAACTATTCATTAATTAACTAAAAAATTAAATAATTAACTAATTATAAATAAGTAATGAAAAAGCCAATTAGTTATTGAATTAGTATTTAGATAAATAATTAAGTGACATTAAAATTGAACATGCAAGAAAATTTTTTTAAATAAATTTTTAATTTAAAATTTTTTTTTTTTTTTTTGAAAATGTTTAAATCTTAATGATAATGACAATAATTCTATTGTGTAAGATGCGATGTGCTATATAGTTTTTTTTTCTTTAAAAAAGTCTTAAAAATTGCAAGTTTATTATTTGGAGAAAGAAATTCTTAATACAGTGAACTCTCGATAAGTGATGGTAAAAATTTGAAAAGACGGTAGATACTCGATAATTGAATACATGAAACACTTATCGTATGTTCAGTGTACTTTTTCAATTTTAATATAAAAGAAAATTTTATCTTTTAAATTTAAAATTGTAAAATAATTTAAATAGATAATTCCTATCGAGAGATTACTGTATAATATAGAATGCTCTTAATGATAATTTTCGGGCTAGAGAAATTGACTGCTTACCGTTTATTAATTTTTTTTTTCAAATAATTTCTTTTTACGTTTATTTCTCTCCATTTGTCTTTTTTCTCTTTATTTATTTATTTTATTCTTTTTTCAGATTTTTCTTCTTTTGTATTTCTAATTTTTTCTTTATCTATTTTTCACCATTTTTTCTTCTTTTCTTCGTTCTGAAGTTTTTTCTTTTCTTTTAATTCTGCTCATTCCCCTTAGGCCCTTTTCTTTTTCAAAATTTTTTATTTTATTTTTCGTGGAAAATTGGTATTTTTTTTTTTTTTTTTTAAATATACTCGGCAAACATAATCCAATACGAGACGTTGAGTAATGTGAATAAAAATGGAAAGAATACTCTTGAAAATCGATCTATACTGAGGGCGCGCATTTTTCCTCTTTGGGCCGGTGTTAGACCAGGTGGTGGACCCGTTGTCGATTTCTGTGATCGACCCGATAGTAACATTGCATTCTCCTGTGTGACAACCAATCACAATCATCAATCAAATTATAAATATTTTTATTCTGTGCCTCGAAAATATTAATTGCTTTTTTTTTTTTTTTTTTTTTTTTTTTTAATTTTGATACTTTAAATATTTTTATACTAATAATTTATATTTTATTTTAATTAATATTTGATGTTGTTTTTTTTTCGAGGCACAGAAAAAAAAAAAAAGATTGAGACTGTTCAGCCAGGCATTACCTTGCTGGCGATATCGAAGATTTTGTCCAATTTAGTGGAATCTGGACCGGATGATGATGCTGGAGGTTGTGGCGGTGGGGCTGGTTTTGGTTTTGGGGGTGGCATATCGTGATCACCAAGTACAATATTCACTAGACAATATTCCATTAAGGCCATGAATACAAATATTGTGCAGACTGACATAAATGCATCGACAGCCTTTAAATATGATACTGGCGGTAGTGATGCTTGACTTTTTGCATGCTGAGTCGAAAGTGTCAGCAATGAAGTCACTCCAAGTGTCACTCTCGCTGGCGCTGCTTCCGGTTTTATCCAAAAAGACACCCACTAAAGTCAGAAATATTTTTTTCTTTTTTCTCTATTTAATTTCAATTTTCCAACAAAAAAAAAGTCAATTCTAATTCTTAACGTTGAAAAATAATTTTAATACTATATAATATTAAAATTAGTTAAAATTATTTAAAATTGTTTAAAATTTTTTAAAATGATCTAAAATGATTTTTATAAATTATTTAAAATTATCAAAAATTATTTAAAATTATCTGAAACAATTAAAATTATTTAAAATAATCTACAATTATTGTATAAATTATTTTAAATTCTCAATAATTATTTAAAATTATTTTATATATTTTAAATTATCAAGAGTTATTTTTAATTATTTTTATAAAATTATTTTTATGAATTATTTAAAAAAAATGTACAATTATTTAAAATTATTTTATAAATTATTTTAAAATTCTCAATAAAATATTTAATAATTATTTTGATAAATTATTTTAAATTAAATATATTGTATAGACTTACCGACATAATTACAATTAAACACGTTGGGACATATGTGTGAAATAGATAATATCCCAATCGACGTTTCAGGACGAAAATTACCTCTAAACAAGTGAAATTTCCTAAAGAAAAAAGAAATTAATATTTATTAATTTTATTTCTCGTAAAAGCAAAACCAAAGTTTTTTTTTTTTTGTCAATTAACATAATTTTTTATATTTTGTCGTTTTTAGAAAAAAAAAAAAAAATGAACAAAAAGAATTATAGTCAAAAGAAAGAAAATAAAAGAAAAATTTTTTTTTATGGTTTTCTTATAATGTGGAAATAAATTTTTAAGTAATTAATTTTGTTTTTTTTTTTTTTTTGATAAGAGACACTTACCAGTAGAATAGACCTGCGTGCAGTCGGCCGTATAATTCTTAACAAGTTGTAACTGGGGTAATTCAATGTTTTCGTCGACAACAAGGGGTACGTCGGGATCCCACTGGAAAATCATCTCATCCGTCGTATGCGATACTGTCGACCGAGATTACTTTGTCTTATTATAAAATGAAAAATTTTTCTTTTCAAATAGTATAATTTTTACCAAGGGAGTTAAATTTTTTTAATGAGCGCTTTAATTTAAAGACGTCTCTTTCTCTTTCAATGAATTCAATGAAAGACCTCTATAATGATATTAGAGAGTGCAAAATCTACTTTTTGAATATAATTTAATATTGATTATATTTATAGATTTTCGTCCCACAAAAAAAAAAAAAAAATACAGAAATATTTTCTATTTGGTGAATATTATTGAATATTTATATTTTAATGAATTTTAAATAATTATATACAATTAACACTATTAACAATATACAAATAAATAAAACAAAGTAAATAAATAGAATTATTATAAATAAACAGATGTGTGTTATTTGAAAAAAAAACTTACAGCTCTCCATTTGCAGTTTACATTCTTGCGTGTCGTGTGGATATATAAGAAAATTCATAGCACAAGACAGCCTTAATGTCAGTCTAAAAGAAATTTTCAACTTACGTTAAAAAAAAAATTTTTTTTTGCAAATAATAAATTTATTTCTGATTTAAAGAAACAATTATTTAAAATTTAATCAAAATGGAGAAAATAGAAAGAAGTTTTAGAAAATTTAATTAATTTTAATAATAAATAATTAGTAATTAATTATTAATAATTATAATTAATTAATCATTAATAATAATTAATTAATCATTAATAATAATTAATAGAAATTAATTATGTTTTATTTTATTATTATAAAAATTAAATATAATTTATTTATGTTATTCGTTTTACATACTTCACCATGTAAAGAATTGTTTTATCCTTATAAAGCCACAAGTAGTGATTTGGAATCGTCATTGTTTGAAAAGTGACGGATTTCGCATTCTTGAAAAATGAATCCGGTCGCCACATATTCTTCAGCCAATCGACTTCTAATAATCTTGATTAGAAAAAAAAAAGAACAACCAAAATTAATTTAAACAAGAATTTGAAAAAAAAACTAAATTTTACGAATGTTTTTTTTTTTTTAATTTTATTCTAATTAATAATTTTTTTTAAAATTTGTTTATTTAATTATTTTTTATTATTAACACACCTATATTCGGACGTCATGTTTTCAGGAAGCCGCAGCCTATTGTCCTTCCAAGTTTGAGCGAAAAAAATGTCCGCAGCATAAGTCTGTAAGTTTTTCATTTTATTATTATATGTATATAGTTATAAAAAAAAAAATTTTATTTATAGAGAAAAAAGGGTTAAATAATCTCTCAAAAATTTGTTGTAATTTTTTTTTTTATAAGTAGAGAATGTTTAACTTTAGTCAGACTGTGAGTTATAAATTAAAAAAAATTCAAGGTATCAGTAGTAAAAAAATAGTTTTAGTCAGACAATAATTTTAAATAGTTATTTATATGACAGTAGTACAAATCAATTTTTGTCAGACAATACTTTTTGGAATTTTAATTTTTTCAGTGGTACAAGTCAGTTTTAGTCAGACAATTATTTTTTATTTATTATAATTTTTCTATCAGTAGTATAAGTCAGTTTCAGTTACGACAAAGATTTTTCTGAATTATTGAAAATTTGTTGAATCAGTAGTACGAACAACTTTTTTTTTGAATTATTATAATTTTAGTTTCAGTAGAAAAATGTTATTGCAGTCAGACAAACATTTTTTGTCAGTAGTACAGATTAATTTAAATTCAACTTTCTTGAAAATTAAATTAAACAATTAAAATAATAATTAAATCCTACCATCGAAGTTTCATCGATTGAATCGAGACCCATGACAGTTACATGAAAATAAACAGCAGTTGCTTGTCCACCTTGTTTTGGTGGTCTCATCTTATCATAAAGTTTTGGATCCTCTGGTAGCAGGTCATAAAACTCTAAACTTCTCCTAATAAATTTTAATACATTATTTATTAATTAATTATTGTAAATTATTAATTAATTAATTTATTATAAATTATTAATTAATTAATTTATTATAAATTATTATTTATTATTCTTAATTTTTTCAGCTTAAAAAAATTGATTATTTTATATCTCAACAAATTATTTGCAATTTGAGTTTTCTATCACGTTATATATATATATATATATAGAAAGAATTTTCGTTTATTTTCACTTCTCTTTAATAGCAGAAGAATATATTTTTCTTTTTTGAGGGACATCATACTTGAAACTTTTGATTCGTTCATTGTGACAAAACTTATTTCACTTTCTTCAATCAAGGTCTGTTCTTTTCTCTTTTTTTTTTTTTTTTTTTTTGAGTTCAAGTGTAAAGTAGAAGCTTAGATTTAAGTTTTTGTCCTTGGCCCATGATTGGTTACCAATGTCAGTTCAAATCGCAAGTCCAATTCGGTATATATTTTTATGAAAAATTTGGTTTAAATAAAAATTAATTGTTTCAATTAATAATTATTTTGTACAAATAAAATTTATTTGGTTCAATTAAAAATTATTTTGTACAAATAAAATTTATTTGGTTCAATTAAAAATTATTTGTATTAAATATAATTTTATTGTTTGAAATAAAAATTGTTTGGTTGAAATAAAAATTAATTTGTTTAAATAAATATTTTTTTTTTTTTTGATAATAGTTAATTAACCGATTATTTGAATTAAATAATTCACTTTTAAATTGAAACCTTATGTAAATATAAGGTTTTTTTTTTACAAAAAAAAAAGTGCAGTGGAAGTTATTGATTATTAAAAAGAAAGTTCATAATTTGCACTTTTTACAACATGGCACTACTTGATCTCATTCGACGCCTAATTCTACAAATTCAATATGTTCATTAATTAAAATAAAATTCATTAGTACATATTTAAAATGAAAAAATAGTATATTTCAGTTATACTAGTATATAGACAGTATAATATGATTTTAATTAAAATTGATTTTAATTAATTATGTATATATAGTTGCAATCAACTTAATTATTATCAATTATTATTTTTCGACCAAGTGAGAATTTTTTATAATTAAAATTATGAAAATAATAAATATTTTAAGAAATAAAGGAACAAAAGTTTAAAAAAAAAAGGTTGAAAAATACACTGTAATCAATAAAAAAAACAGAAAAGTCAAAAATAGGTCGAAAAAATAAAAATTGTAAGAATGAAAAAAAAAACACAGAAGTCAAAATAGGTCAAAAAAATTGTAAGAAATAAAAATAAAGTCAAAATAGATATAAAAAAAATTGTAAGAAATAAAAACGTGGAAATTAAAATAGGTAAAAAAAAGTAAATAAAAAAGAAAATCAAAAATAGGTGAAAATTTTTTCGTCTCCAGACTTACTGGGCATCCGTGGTGGTAACAAGAAGTAGAAGAAGTATTGAAGAAACGGAAGCGGAAGGCATGCCTCCTATTTCCCGTGACTCCTCCATTGTTAGATTTTTCTTCAATGCATTTTAAACACTGACAATATAACCGGAAGGACTCAATATTTAACCGGTAGCAGGCACCACCGACGGTGTCACTTTTTATTAAAAGAGGAACCAATTTCGAAAAAAATTTTTTTTTTTTTCTTTTTATTTTTATTAACAACCCACCAACTGACTCACTGACTTACTGACTGACTTTCTTGTGGCTGTGATTTTGCAAACTGTGCAAAATTTCAGGGGGGGGTGTGATAGAGGTGGAAAGAGTAAAGTGCAAAAGAGGATGAGATAGAGAAAGAGGGATCCGTGTTGGTATGTACCTACACAGTAGGCAGTATTACTCTCCCCACTCTTTCAAATAAGAAAAGGGGGGTTGTAACAGATGTGACGTGATCGGTAGTTTTTAACGAAGGAGTGGGGGGAAGATGACACACGATGGAAGGGTTAAAAGTAGAATTGTATAAGACTTGTTATATATATATATGTAGTATACGAATTCTGTTATAGTGGCTATTATAATCCCTGGTGAATTTCGTCACTGGCTCTCAATACCTGTCCAACCCCCCTTCTTTTTTTTTCGCATACTTCACATATTTACCCCTTCGACTAAATTTACCCCAATGCGGTAACTCTCGAGACTTTGCGTCTTCTTTCACTTTATTGTCACTTTTTTTCTTCTTTCTATTCTCTTTCTTTGGTTCCGCACACCAATGTATTGTAAATCGTGTTTGCACTGGCGTTGATGTTACGGACTCTTTAGAGAGTCTATTCTCTATTGGAAAAACGGCACGTGCGAGTTTAATACAATTTAAAATAAAAAATTTTAATTATTAGTAGTGTTTCGAAATTATAGAAAAATAAAACATTTTTTGTCAGAAAATAATAATTCATTTGAGTTATGTCTAACTGAAATGTAATTTTTCTACTAAAACTGTATAAATTTTTATTGTATATATTTATGTCTGACTTATACTACTGATTTTACAATTATTAAAATTTTAAAAAAGTTTTGTCTGACTGATATACTGACTTGTAGTACCCCACGTGAAAAGATTACCGGTAAACTCCGCGAAGTAGCTCCGCGGAATTTCGGCAGAGCAGCTCCGCGGATTTTCCGCGAAATTTCCGCAAATTTTTTTTTTGCATAATAATATATTTATGTTATTATTTAAAGTAATATAATATTAAATTCAATACATTCTATTTAAATTACGTTTTATACTTTAGTTAACAACTGAGACAAGATTTACTGTTAGACACGTCAATTTTTTGAAAAAAAAATATTGATAACCTTTAGGATAATTAGGTGGTTACAATCGGTAAGGATTTTTTAAGGATTTTAACATTTCAAGACATGATAAAAATACGAAGCATTAGAAGAATAACAAATCGATGTCACTCAAGAACTAGGCAGCAGCAAGAATACAATTTTTTGGGGAAGTTAAACATGTCGTATAAAATTTTCATATTACGAAGCCATCAATAAGTAACGGTAACGACCGGGAAATCATTTCTTTTTCCAAACCTTTTTAAGAGCTTATAACCTGTATTTAGATTATAAAGTTATTTTCTGAAAGTTTTAATTGTAACCTAATTTAACCCTACTAAAAATTAAAATATATAATGAGTGAAATAAATTTTATTAAATAAATAGAAATCAGTATCATATGGCAAATGCATTTTTATTTTTTTATTAATAAAATTTTTATATGAAATGAATTTTATTATTGTCTTATAAAAAGGATAAATACAAGTAAAAAACTATTTAATCTATTATATATTTAACTCTCTTTAATGCAATAATCTGATATTAATTTTGGGATTACTTTTTTAAGTAGAAAAGAAAAATACATACATCTTTACCGGCTATAACCGTGAACCTATTTTTAAAGTTTTCAATTTTTTGTTAACAAAATTAGTGTCAAAGTCTTCTCTCACTTGTTAACTAAAAATTAAAAAGTAATTTTAAGTAGAATATACACAATTTAATTTTATATTATTTTAAATAATAACATAAATATATTATTATGCAAAAAAAAAAATTTGCGGAAATTTCGCGGAAAATCCGCGGAGCTGCTCTGCCGAAATTCCGCGGAGCTACTTCGCGGAGTTTACCGGTAATCTTTTCACGTGGGACTAATTCTATAATTATAATAATTTAAAAAATACTCGTCTGACTAAAATAAACTTAGACTACTGACTTAAAAATTATTAAATCTAGGTCTGACAAAATCTGACTTGTACTACTGATTTTACAATTGAAATAATTTAGTAATCTTTTGCCAGCCTTATGCTGTTAATATTAAATCAAATATTTTTTATTTAGAGAGAATTTAAAAAAAAAAATTTGCTCTAAACATACATTTGGCCGTGAACAAATGCAGCACAAAAAATTGATGATAGCAAGATAGCAATTAATAAATCCCTATAAAGTTATCTGTCTGACTAAAACTGACTTTTTTTAAATTATTATAAATCAAAAAAAAAAAAAGTTTATGATTAAAATTAATTTGTACAACTAAAAAAAAGGTAGTCTGATTGAAACAAAATTTTTCTACTAAAACTAAAATTATAAATTTCCATAAAATTTTATCTGACGAAATTGACTTATACTACTGACAGAAAAATTATAATAAATAAGAAATGATTGCCTAACTATAACTGACTTGTATCACTTAAAAAATTATAATTCGAAAAAGTTTTGTCTGACTAAAGCTAACTTGTACTACTGATTTTAACAATTATAATAATTAAAAAAAAATTTTATTCTGATTGAAACTAACTTGTACTACTAATTTTAGAATTATAGATATGAAAAAAGATATATGTCTGATTGAAATTGACTTGTGCTACTGATTTTACATTGACACTGATTTTAAAACATTTGTCTGACAAAATACTGATTTCTACTACTGATTCTACAATTATAATAATTTAAAAAAAAAGTTTGCCGGACTATAACTGCCTTATACTACTAATTTTTCTGCAATTTTAATATTTCGTAAAGTTTTGCCTGACTGATACTAACTTTTACTACTGATTTTATAATTGTAATAAAAAAATAAATGTCTGGCTGAATGGTAATTTTACTACTGATAGAAAAATTATAATCTTTTATGAAAGTAATTTCTGACGGAAACTGACTTTTACTACTGATTTTACATTCATAATAACTATAAAAAGTTTTTCTGTCTGACTGAAACTGATTTGTACTACTGATTTTACAGTTATAATAGTTATGAAAAATTCTGTCTGACTGAAATTGCCCTGTACTACTAATTTAACAATTATAATTATTTTTAAAAAATTTCAGTGGAAAATTGTTTTATACCACTGTTAAAAAAAAGGTTTGTCTAAACTAAATTGACTCTTACTATTGATATAAAAATTTTAAGAATTATTTTCGAAATAAAAAAATTCAGTAAATTTTCTTTTTATATTAATGAGACTTTCCCTCATCGTCGGTGATCTATTTTCTTTCCCTTTGGACACCAAAGAAGTTGTAATTGTATCTGTTCACCACTTTTTCACTTCTATGTAACGTGTAAATTATGTAATGATATTGTAAGATTCCTTGAATATGAATCAGAACACAAAAGAACTTATTGTTATCTCCATTTTTGTGATTCATAGTCAGTTATTGTTACTGTATACTCACACTTGTATAATATATATATATATATATATATATATATATATATATATATATATTAATTATATATCATTATGCTTTCGTTAGTTACACTGAAAAAAAAATTTATTTGATTCAAATAATCTTCTACTTGACTATTATCAAATAAATATTTACTTGCAACAAATAATTATTTTGTTGATAATAGTAAAGTAATCGATTAGTTAAATCAAATAAATTTTGTTTTCAGTGTACCGTTAAATCGAAAATTAAAAAAATTAAAATTGCAATATATTTCACATTGAAAATAAAATTTTGCATGAAAAAAATTATTTTTTATTTATTTTTATTTATTTTTTATTTTTTGAATAACGAAAAGAAAAATGATTGAATATATTTTGCGCAAAGTTAGTAACCCTTTGAGTTGATGATAAATCTCGATCGTGTGGCATTGTTTGACTTGAATCTCGTTCTTCCTCTTAAAACTCCCATCTCCTGGCACTTCCTTGAAGAGTGGCCATTCGAGTGAGTACAGCACGACGACACAACGGCTTTCTATTATCGCGGCACAATTTTTTTTTTTTTTTTTTCGGATCAATATATTGAGCGCGACATATCCACCGAGGCGATGAAGGTGGAGAGAAAGAGAAAGAGAGCTAATCCGGTCGATTCGCTTCTCGTCTCTTTTAGAATCTTCAAATACCGCGCGCGCTAGTTAGGCATGTGACCCCCGCCGTTGTTTCACCGGCTTTTTAAACAAAAAAAAAAAAAAAGAATAAGAAAAAGAAGGGATGAAAGTCTTCTCTGTGACAAACTCTTTTGGTCACATTCCCTTTTTTTCTGTGTGATACTTCAGTATCTGTTGTTTAGAGTAGAATCGACCTCTTGTCGTTTTTTTTTGTGAAAAAACGATAATCGACACTGTAGCACTAAAAATGGTTTTTGATTGTTAAATAAGTCTTTTGTTTGACACTGAAGAGATGTTAAATTATATAACTGAAAGTAATTTTAATTGTAAAATGATAATAATATAGTAACGATGTAATTATAATAAAGTACAATTGGTTTTAAAATTATTCTAATATTAAGAATAAATCACTAGAAATGATTTAAAATAATTTTTAATTTTTATGACATAATTTTTTTTTTTAATTTCAGAATATTTTTTTTAGACATACGTCTCTCGCGTCTTATCATGCATTGACATTCCTTTAGAATATTGAGTTGAAAAAATTTCTGAACATTTTCTTTTGAATTTTGTAGAATCATTTTTGTACAAAAAAAATTTTTTTTTCGATAAAAGTAATAGACAGTACTAATACATAAATTTTAATAATTCATAAAGTTTTGTCTGACTAATACTGACTTGTACTACTGATTTTTACAATTATTAAATCTATGTCTTACTAAACCTGACTGATTTCACAATATTATTAATTAAAAAATTGTCTGACTAATACTGACTTGCACTACTGTTTTTACAATTGTAATAATTATAAAAAAAACTTTGTCTCACTTATAATGACTTATACTACTGATTTTTACAATTATTAAATGTATGTCTGACTAAATCTGACTTTTACTACTGATTTTACAATTATAATAATTTAGTAATCTTTTGCCAGCCTAATGCTGCGTTAATATTAAATTAAATATTTTTATTTAGAGAGAATTAAAAAAAAAAAATTTGCTCTATAAACATACATTTGGCCGTCAACAAATGCAGCACAAAAAATTGATGTTGCAAGATATAGAGGGGAAACATGTCTTGGCGTTCTATCTGACTAGTGCTCTCGACAATTGACAAAGCCTGCCTAATTACATTGTGTCCAATTCCTAATGTAGCTGAAAAGAATCGAAAAAAATCCCTTAATTGTTTTTAAAGTATTATTATTTTCATTATTTGCTACTGATAAAAAAATTTATAAATTATAATTATTTTAAATTATAAAAAAAATTTATAAATTATAATAACACTGTAGATTTTTTTTCAACAGTGTACTTTTGAATTAATTTTAAGCCAAAAACTTATGTTTCGAATTTTATTTGCATTTCTTTTTTTTTTGTAGTTAAAATGTTAGTCAATGAATAGTTAATTATTGTCTATTATCCTGAAATTAAAGGGTATTTTCCTGGAAAATGGTGCTAGTTAGATGAATTTGATTGGGATGTTAGAGAAAGAGAAATAGAGAAATAGAGAGAAAGAGAGAGAGAGAGAGAGAGAGAGAGAGAGAGAGAGAGAGAGAGAGAGAGAGAGAGAGAGAGAGAGAGAGAGAGAGAGAGAGAGAGAGAGAGAGAGAGAGAGAGAGAGAGAGAGAGAGAGAGAGAGGAAACTTGGTCCCGTGTGGTAACGAGGCATCGAGGGCATCTTCTTTCCTACAATCAGGTCATCTGGCCTATGCAACTGGGAATACACCAGAAGCATCTCGAGGCACTTTCAGTGCTCCTTCAGCAATCCATTTCGCTCTGCATTCCACCCCAGAACGACCGCAGTGTCGACGTCACGGTTCTTCATTCCTATGACGTCCCGGAAATGACACACGACAAAATTTCATGATTAGAAAAAAAAACAAAATTTATCGAAATAAAAAAAAATTATACACATTTATTATGAAAATTTGATATTTTCTATTTGATACTAATAATTGAAGTAGGGGAGACCGAGGAGGAAAGTAACAAAAATCAGTTTTTTTATGCTAGAATTAAAAATATTTGTCGGATAAATTTGTCCAATATATTAAATGAAAGCTTGGACATTCACCTTTTAAATAAAATTTGAATTAAACATTTATAATAAATTGACAGTTCACAGTATAACTTTTACGCAAGCTCTTCATCTGTTACTTTCCTCCTGACCCCCGAGGAGGAAAGTAACAGTATAAAATTATGTAAAATTCTTTAGACTAATGACTATTATTAATTAGAAATATTTTTATTAGGAACACATAAAAGCTTAAGTACACTTTATACTTATTTGGCACATATTTGGGACATATTTAGCACATATTTCGAACATTTTATGAATTTAGCTCATTTTTTTTCTTAAAGATATTTTATGCTTACCTAGATCACAGGTTTTTCTTAAATAAATCTCTGTTATTCGTAAAATTAAATACGATTTGCTTCAATCATTAGTTAAAACATGGACAATATCGACAACAGGAGAAAAGTAGCGTGTTACTTTCCTCCTCGGTCGCTTTTTTCTTGTATGTCAACAAAAAAGTTAAAACTACACAAATGTTAAATTGTTTGTTTAAGCACAACTTAAAGACAGATAATAAGGCTATAAAATAACGAAAGGCACATTTTGAAAAACAATAAAATTAAAGAAATACGAGACTTTGAAAATTTGAACGAAAACTTACTTTTGACGTTTTTTCTGCACGTCACACCGGAATCAGACCTAACCTTTCCTGTCAGGCTCGGACACACTATGGAGGAGGAAGGGGGAACAGTGCCGACTAAAAATATGTTTGAACCATGTCTATCCGATAATTTGTTTAAAAGTTATAAGCTTTGTTACTTTCCTCCTCTGTTACTTTCCTCCTCGGTCTCCCCTATCAGTAGTAAAATGTATATATTTTTTTTTTACAGCGAAAAAAAATCTTTCTCTTGAACAGCTATATGTTTCTCTAAGCTAGCGAAAACTTTAGTCGTTTTAGTGAAATATATCGCTGTTCCAGGTAAATATTTTTCCTTGTAGCAGCAGTAGACAAGGCGTTTTTAATTATTTTTTTTAAATCAGTAGTACAATTCAAATATTAGTCGGACAGAACTTTCACAAAATTATTTATATTTTTTTTGGGGTCAGTAGAGTAAGTCAGTTTTAGTCAGACAAATTCGTTTTGTATGTAGTACAATTAAATTTTTGTTAAAAAGAAATTTTCTAAATTATTATCATAATTGCAAAATCAGTAGTACAAGTCTGCTTTAGTCAGACATAATTTTTTTTGAAATTAAATAATTTTAGAATCAGTAGTATAAGTCAGCTTTAGTAAGACATAAGTTTTCCGAATTGTTATCATTGTGAAATTAGTAGTACAAATTGGACAGAGAACTTTTTCTAATTATTAAAATTGTAAAATCAGTGATGCAGGTTAGTTTCAGTCAAGACATAACTTATTTTTTTTTTTTTGACAATAGTATAATTCAGTTTCAGTCAGTCGAATTTTTTTTTTTATAATTTTAAAATCAGTAGTGCAATTCAGTATCAGTGAGATATAACTTTGCTAGTTATTATATTTTGTTATTGCAGTAGAAAAAATTAGTTTCAGTCAGACCAAATATTTTGGATCTTGTTTTAGATCTTTGAAATAGGTAAAGAGGGAAAAAAATTCAAATGATTCGTTAATTGCAAGACTAGAAATTTTTGAAGAATCTCTTTGGACAAGTCGAGCTGACAACCCGTTTACGTCAACGACTTAATGACGTCACTCGGTCTATCGAGAAAATCAGATAATTCGAGTATTCGATGCGCGTTCACCTTATTCTCCCTTCTCTCTTTCTCTCTCTCTCACACTCGACTTGCTTTTTTTTCACATACGATTTTGCCGCAATCTACATTATTATTATCCAATACACACAGAAAAACAAAGCATCGATTAGGGTTTCCAATATTAAAATTATCAAGTACTCTCTTAATGACACTGGTCTATAGTGTTTCTTTGACAAATTTCTATATATATTTACTTAATTACACAGTTTTAAAAAAACTCTTGATGTTTATTTTCTGTTTTTGAAATTTTTTTTGTCTGACTCAAACTGCCTTGCAATAATAATAATAATAATAATAATAATAATAATTTATTAAGTTATGTCTGACTGAAACTTACTTGTACTACGGATAGAAATATTTCGATATTTTATTAAAGTTATGCCTGACTAAAACTAACTTGTACTACTGATTTTACAATTATAATAATTTAGTAATCTTTTGCCAGCACAATACAATTCTATTGTATTGTTTGACAACTATTTTGTATATCAGCATGAAAATTAGATTTGTAAAATTGTCAGATAGCAGCCGTGTATATATACATGGCCGCGGATTTTCGCGGACGTCAGCTGAGTGGCTTGAGGGATATAGGGTGAGAAAATAGAAGAAGGAGGAAAGAAAAAGGGAACAAAGAGGAAACGGAGGTGAGTAGGTAAAATGAGGGGAGGGGGTGAGAGAAAGAGAGAGAGAGAGAGTTGAGGTATAGACAGACCTTTACTGCCTACTACCAGCATCTATCACCGAGGTGGTTGAGGAGAGGCATTTGAGATGGTTTGGAGACGATGCACGATAAGCACGCTCGTCCCTCTTTCCTCTGACCTCACATTCTTACTGCACCTTCTATATATATATATATATATATATATATATATATATATATATATATATATGTCCCTTTATTTCAACTATAGGAAGGGATTTATTGTATTGAAAACAAAAATTTTAATTAAAAACGTAATTTAAACTTAAGAATGTAATGTACAATAAAAAAATGTATACTTACCATTATGTAATTTAAAAATCTAGATATCAGTGGTACAAGTCAGTTTTAGTCAGACAAAACTTTTCTAAATTATTATATAAATGTAGAATCAGTAGTAAAATCAGTTTTAGTCAGACAATTCTATATTATTTATTATAATTTTTTTGTTAGTAATTCAAGTCAGTTTTAGTCAGGCAATTTTTTTAATATATTTTTTATTAGTAGTACAAGTCAATTATAGTCAGACAATTATTTTTTATTTATTGTAATTTTTTGCTTCCTCGTGGAGGAAGCTTTGTAGTCCTTTCGTTTATAAAAATTTTCAAAGTGGCGAAAACAAATTTTTTTCTTTATAAAAACATGTTATATGAGATCCTGATCAATTGTCTGCCTAAGAAAAAATGATTTTTTTGGGAAATTTTTTATGGTTATGGGTCCATTAGGGGGATAATAGGTGACTTCCTCTACTTGTATTTGGCTTTCAATTATTTTCTACACTTTTAGGTGTATTTTCTGCAAGTATTTGCAATGAAATCGTCTGCCTTAGAAAAATTGATTTTTTTTTGGGAAGTTTATTATGGTTATGGGTTAGAGCTGTGCAATGTTCGAATCCAATTTAATTTTGTTCGGTTTTTAATGACCCAGACTCGAATTTCGAACTTTCGACATTCGAATTGGGCTGACTCGGATGTCGAATTTTCGACATTCGAACTCGGCGTAAAAATTCGAACAGTTCGGTTCGATTTATTTTGCACAGGTCTAAATTTTTTCATTTCACAGAATAAACTGAACTCAAAATGATAGCGTATCCTACTCATTTTGATATGCAGCAAAAATTAGTCAGGTTGGTGGCGCCACTGTCTATGTCGTTTAGCATTGACTCATTTTTGCTGCATATCAAAATGAGACTAAGTTTTTTCTGTGTTTCCAGGAAAACATTTTATCTAAAAAAATGAAATAAAATTGATTATTCTTAGTCTACATGCTGATTAATTTTATTTCAATTTGTAAGGAATTTTTTCATTTTCCAGGAAAACATTCTATTCAAAAAAATGGAATAAGATTGATTATTCTTAGTCTACTGCAATTAAGGTTCAATTTGTAGGTTTTTTTGAAGGTACTAAGTGCTGTTTTAAGGTAAAAAAATAATAGAGACATGCTGATTAATTTAATTTGACATTGAAAGGGATTTTTTCATATTCCAGGAAAACATTCTATTAAAAAACAAGTTGTAAATTCAGATGTTCATTACATGAACATTTTGCTTCCTCTTTACGAAAAAAATTCAATTTTTCTTAGGCAGAAGATTTTATTGCATATTCTTGCACAAAATACACCGAAAAGTGTAGAAAAAAATTAACACCCAGGTCCGAGTAGAGGAAGACCCTTTTTAAGACCAAAAACGCATCCAAAAGCATAAAAAACTTACCAAAAAAATTCAATTTTTCTTAGGCAGAAGATTTTATTGCATATTCTTGCACAAAATACACCGAAAAGTGTAGAAAAAAATTGACACCCAGATCCGAGTAGAGGAAGACCCTTTTTATGACCAAAAACGCATCCAAAAGCATAAAAAACTTACCAAAAAAATTCAATTTTTCTTAGGCAGAAGATTTTATTGCATATTCTTGCACAAAATACACCGAAAAGTGTAGAAAAAAATTGACACCCAGATCCGAGTAGAGGAAGACCCTTTTTATGACCAAAAACGCATCCAAAAGCATAAAAAACTTACCAAAAAAATTCAATTTTTCTTAGGCAGAAGATTTTATTGCATATTCTTGCACAAAATACACCGAAAAGTGTAGAAAAAAATTGACACCCAGATCCGAGTAGAGGAAGACCCTTTTTATGACCAAAAACGCATCCAAAAGCATAAAAAACTTACCAAAAAAATTCAATTTTTCTTAGGCAGAAGATTTTATTGCATATTCTTGCACAAAATACACCGAAAAGTGTAGAAAAAAATTGACACCCAGATCCGAGTAGAGGAAGACCCTTTTTATGACCAAAAACGCATCCAAAAGCATAAAAAACTTACCAAAAAAATTCAATTTTTCTTAGGCAGAAGATTTTATTGCATATTCTTGCACAAAATACACCGAAAAGTGTAGAAAAAAATTGACACCCAGATCCGAGTAGAGGAAGACCCTTTTTATGACCAAAAACGCATCCAAAAGCATAAAAAACTTACCAAAAAAATTCAATTTTTCTTAGGCAGAAGATTTTATTGCATATTCTTGCACAAAATACACCGAAAAGTGTAGAAAAAAATTGACACCCAGATCCGAGTAGAGGAAGACCCTTTTTATGACCAAAAACGCATCCAAAAGCATAAAAAACTTACCAAAAAAATTCAATTTTTCTTAGGCAGAAGATTTTATTGCATATTCTTGCACAAAATACACCGAAAAGTGTAGAAAAAAATTGACACCCAGATCCGAGTAGAGGAAGACCCTTTTTATGACCAAAAACGCATCCAAAAGCATAAAAAACTTACCAAAAAAATTCAATTTTTCTTAGGCAGAAGATTTTATTGCATATTCTTGCACAAAATACACCGAAAAGTGTAGAAAAAAATTGACACCCAGATCCGAGTAGAGGAAGACCCTTTTTATGACCAAAAACGCATCCAAAAGCATAAAAAACTTACCAAAAAAATTCAATTTTTCTTAGGCAGAAGATTTTATTGCATATTCTTGCACAAAATACACCGAAAAGTGTAGAAAAAAATTGACACCCAGATCCGAGTAGAGGAAGACCCTTTTTATGACCAAAAACGCATCCAAAAGCATAAAAAACTTACCAAAAAAATTCAATTTTTCTTAGGCAGAAGATTTTATTGCATATTCTTGCACAAAATACACCGAAAAGTGTAGAAAAAAATTGACACCCAGATCCGAGTAGAGGAAGACCCTTTTTATGACCAAAAACGCATCCAAAAGCATAAAAAACTTACCAAAAAAATTCAATTTTTCTTAGGCAGAAGATTTTATTGCATATTCTTGCACAAAATACACCGAAAAGTGTAGAAAAAAATTGACACCCAGATCCGAGTAGAGGAAGACCCTTTTTATGACCAAAAACGCATCCAAAAGCATAAAAAACTTACCAAAAAAATTCAATTTTTCTTAGGCAGAAGATTTTATTGCATATTCTTGCACAAAATACACCGAAAAGTGTAGAAAAAAATTGACACCCAGATCCGAGTAGAGGAAGACCCTTTTTATGACCAAAAACGCATCCAAAAGCATAAAAAACTTACCAAAAAAATTCAATTTTTCTTAGGCAGAAGATTTTATTGCATATTCTTGCACAAAATACACCGAAAAGTGTAGAAAAAAATTGACACCCAGATCCGAGTAGAGGAAGACCCTTTTTATGACCAAAAACGCATCCAAAAGCATAAAAAACTTACCAAAAAAATTCAATTTTTCTTAGGCAGAAGATTTTATTGCATATTCTTGCACAAAATACACCGAAAAGTGTAGAAAAAAATTGACACCCAGATCCGAGTAGAGGAAGACCCTTTTTATGACCAAAAACGCATCCAAAAGCATAAAAAACTCACCAAAAAAATTCAATTTTTCTTAGGCAGAAGATTTTATTGCATATTCTTGCACAAAATACACCGAAAAGTGTAGAAAAAAATTGACACCCAGATCCGAGTAGAGGAAGACCCTTTTTATGACCAAAAACGCATCCAAAAGCATAAAAAACTTACCAAAAAAATTCAATTTTTCTTAGGCAGAAGATTTTATTGCATATTCTTGCACAAAATACACCGAAAAGTGTAGAAAAAAATTGACACCCAGATCCGAGTAGAGGAAGACCCTTTTTATGACCAAAAACGCATCCAAAAGCATAAAAAACTTACCAAAAAAATTCAATTTTTCTTAGGCAGAAGATTTTATTGCATATTCTTGCACAAAATACACCGAAAAGTGTAGAAAAAAATTGACACCCAGATCCGAGTAGAGGAAGACCCTTTTTATGACCAAAAACGCATCCAAAAGCTTAAAAAACTTACCAAAAAAATTCAATTTTTCTTAGGCAGAAGATTTTATTGCATATTCTTGCACAAAATACACCGAAAAGTGTAGAAAAAAATTGACACCCAGATCCGAGTAGAGGAAGACCCTTTTTATGACCAAAAACGCATCCAAAAGCATAAAAAACTTACCAAAAAAATTCAATTTTTCTTAGGCAGAAGATTTTATTGCATATTCTTGCACAAAATACACCGAAAAGTGTAGAAAAAAATTGACACCCAGATCCGAGTAGAGGAAGACCCTTTTTATGACCAAAAACGCATCCAAAAGCATAAAAAACTTACCAAAAAAATTCAATTTTTCTTAGGCAGAAGATTTTATTGCATATTCTTGCACAAAATACACCGAAAAGTGTAGAAAAAAATTGACACCCAGATCCGAGTAGAGGAAGACCCTTTTTATGACCAAAAACGCATCCAAAAGCATAAAAAACTTACCAAAAAAATTCAATTTTTCTTAGGCAGAAGATTTTATTGCATATTCTTGCACAAAATACACCGAAAAGTGTAGAAAAAAATTGACACCCAGATCCGAGTAGAGGAAGACCCTTTTTATGACCAAAAACGCATCCAAAAGCATAAAAAACTTACCAAAAAAATTCAATTTTTCTTAGGCAGAAGATTTTATTGCATATTCTTGCACAAAATACACCGAAAAGTGTAGAAAAAAATTGACACCCAGATCCGAGTAGAGGAAGACCCTTTTTATGACCAAAAACGCATCCAAAAGCATAAAAAACTTACCAAAAAAATTCAATTTTTCTTAGGCAGAAGATTTTATTGCATATTCTTGCACAAAATACACCGAAAAGTGTAGAAAAAAATTGACACCCAGATCCGAGTAGAGGAAGACCCTTTTTATGACCAAAAACGCATCCAAAAGCATAAAAAACTTACCAAAAAAATTCAATTTTTCTTAGGCAGAAGATTTTATTGCATATTCTTGCACAAAATACACCGAAAAGTGTAGAAAAAAATTGACACCCAGATCCGAGTAGAGGAAGACCCTTTTTATGACCAAAAACGCATCCAAAAGCATAAAAAACTTACCAAAAAAATTCAATTTTTCTTAGGCAGAAGATTTTATTGCATATTCTTGCACAAAATACACCGAAAAGTGTAGAAAAAAATTGACACCCAGATCCGAGTAGAGGAAGACCCTTTTTATGACCAAAAACGCATCCAAAAGCATAAAAAACTTACCAAAAAAATTCAATTTTTCTTAGGCAGAAGATTTTATTGCATATTCTTGCACAAAATACACCGAAAAGTGTAGAAAAAAATTGACACCCAGATCCGAGTAGAGGAAGACCCTTTTTATGACCAAAAACGCATCCAAAAGCATAAAAAACTTACCAAAAAAATTCAATTTTTCTTAGGCAGAAGATTTTATTGCATATTCTTGCACAAAATACACCGAAAAGTGTAGAAAAAAATTGACACCCAGATCCGAGTAGAGGAAGACCCTTTTTATGACCAAAAACGCATCCAAAAGCATAAAAAACTTACCAAAAAAATTCAATTTTTCTTAGGCAGAAGATTTTATTGCATATTCTTGCACAAAATACACCGAAAAGTGTAGAAAAAAATTGACACCCAGATCCGAGTAGAGGAAGACCCTTTTTATGACCAAAAACGCATCCAAAAGCATAAAAAACTTACCAAAAAAATTCAATTTTTCTTAGGCAGAAGATTTTATTGCATATTCTTGCACAAAATACACCGAAAAGTGTAGAAAAAAATTGACACCCAGATCCGAGTAGAGGAAGACCCTTTTTATGACCAAAAACGCATCCAAAAGCATAAAAAACTTACCAAAAAAATTCAATTTTTCTTAGGCAGAAGATTTTATTGCATATTCTTGCACAAAATACACCGAAAAGTGTAGAAAAAAATTGACACCCAGATCCGAGTAGAGGAAGACCCTTTTTATGACCAAAAACGCATCCAAAAGCATAAAAAACTTACCAAAAAAATTCAATTTTTCTTAGGCAGAAGATTTTATTGCATATTCTTGCACAAAATACACCGAAAAGTGTAGAAAAAAATTGACACCCAGATCCGAGTAGAGGAAGACCCTTTTTATGACCAAAAACGCATCCAAAAGCATAAAAAACTTACCAAAAAAATTCAATTTTTCTTAGGCAGAAGATTTTATTGCATATTCTTGCACAAAATACACCGAAAAGTGTAGAAAAAAATTGACACCCAGATCCGAGTAGAGGAAGACCCTTTTTATGACCAAAAACGCATCCAAAAGCATAAAAAACTTACCAAAAAAATTCAATTTTTCTTAGGCAGAAGATTTTATTGCATATTCTTGCACAAAATACACCGAAAAGTGTAGAAAAAAATTGACACCCAGATCCGAGTAGAGGAAGACCCTTTTTATGACCAAAAACGCATCCAAAAGCATAAAAAACTTACCAAAAAAATTCAATTTTTCTTAGGCAGAAGATTTTATTGCATATTCTTGCACAAAATACACCGAAAAGTGTAGAAAAAAATTGACACCCAGATCCGAGTAGAGGAAGACCCTTTTTATGACCAAAAACGCATCCAAAAGCATAAAAAACTTACCAAAAAAATTCAATTTTTCTTAGGCAGAAGATTTTATTGCATATTCTTGCACAAAATACACCGAAAAGTGTAGAAAAAAATTGACACCCAGATCCGAGTAGAGGAAGACCCTTTTTATGACCAAAAACGCATCCAAAAGCATAAAAAACTTACCAAAAAAATTCAATTTTTCTTAGGCAGAAGATTTTATTGCATATTCTTGCACAAAATACACCGAAAAGTGTAGAAAAAAATTGACACCCAGATCCGAGTAGAGGAAGACCCTTTTTATGACCAAAAACGCATCCAAAAGCATAAAAAACTTACCAAAAAAATTCAATTTTTCTTAGGCAGAAGATTTTATTGCATATTCTTGCACAAAATACACCGAAAAGTGTAGAAAAAAATTGACACCCAGATCCGAGTAGAGGAAGACCCTTTTTATGACCAAAAACGCATCCAAAAGCATAAAAAACTTACCAAAAAAATTCAATTTTTCTTAGGCAGAAGATTTTATTGCATATTCTTGCACAAAATACACCGAAAAGTGTAGAAAAAAATTGACACCCAGATCCGAGTAGAGGAAGACCCTTTTTATGACCAAAAACGCATCCAAAAGCATAAAAAACTTACCAAAAAAATTCAATTTTTCTTAGGCAGAAGATTTTATTGCATATTCTTGCACAAAATACACCGAAAAGTGTAGAAAAAAATTGACACCCAGATCCGAGTAGAGGAAGACCCTTTTTATGACCAAAAACGCATCCAAAAGCATAAAAAACTTACCAAAAAAATTCAATTTTTCTTAGGCAGAAGATTTTATTGCATATTCTTGCACAAAATACACCGAAAAGTGTAGAAAAAAATTGACACCCAGATCCGAGTAGAGGAAGACCCTTTTTATGACCAAAAACGCATCCAAAAGCATAAAAAACTTACCAAAAAAATTCAATTTTTCTTAGGCAGAAGATTTTATTGCATATTCTTGCACAAAATACACCGAAAAGTGTAGAAAAAAATTGACACCCAGATCCGAGTAGAGGAAGACCCTTTTTATGACCAAAAACGCATCCAAAAGCATAAAAAACTTACCAAAAAAATTCAATTTTTCTTAGGCAGAAGATTTTATTGCATATTCTTGCACAAAATACACCGAAAAGTGTAGAAAAAAATTGACACCCAGATCCGAGTAGAGGAAGACCCTTTTTATGACCAAAAACGCATCCAAAAGCATAAAAAACTTACCAAAAAAATTCAATTTTTCTTAGGCAGAAGATTTTATTGCATATTCTTGCACAAAATACACCGAAAAGTGTAGAAAAAAATTGACACCCAGATCCGAGTAGAGGAAGACCCTTTTTATGACCAAAAACGCATCCAAAAGCATAAAAAACTTACCAAAAAAATTCAATTTTTCTTAGGCAGAAGATTTTATTGCATATTCTTGCACAAAATACACCGAAAAGTGTAGAAAAAAATTGACACCCAGATCCGAGTAGAGGAAGACCCTTTTTATGACCAAAAACGCATCCAAAAGCATAAAAAACTTACCAAAAAAATTCAATTTTTCTTAGGCAGAAGATTTTATTGCATATTCTTGCACAAAATACACCGAAAAGTGTAGAAAAAAATTGACACCCAGATCCGAGTAGAGGAAGACCCTTTTTATGACCAAAAACGCATCCAAAAGCATAAAAAACTTACCAAAAAAATTCAATTTTTCTTAGGCAGAAGATTTTATTGCATATTCTTGCACAAAATACACCGAAAAGTGTAGAAAAAAATTGACACCCAGATCCGAGTAGAGGAAGACCCTTTTTATGACCAAAAACGCATCCAAAAGCATAAAAAACTTACCAAAAAAATTCAATTTTTCTTAGGCAGAAGATTTTATTGCATATTCTTGCACAAAATACACCGAAAAGTGTAGAAAAAAATTGACACCCAGATCCGAGTAGAGGAAGACCCTTTTTATGACCAAAAACGCATCCAAAAGCATAAAAAACTTACCAAAAAAATTCAATTTTTCTTAGGCAGAAGATTTTATTGCATATTCTTGCACAAAATACACCGAAAAGTGTAGAAAAAAATTGACACCCAGATCCGAGTAGAGGAAGACCCTTTTTATGACCAAAAACGCATCCAAAAGCATAAAAAACTTACCAAAAAAATTCAATTTTTCTTAGGCAGAAGATTTTATTGCATATTCTTGCACAAAATACACCGAAAAGTGTAGAAAAAAATTGACACCCAGATCCGAGTAGAGGAAGACCCTTTTTATGACCAAAAACGCATCCAAAAGCATAAAAAACTTACCAAAAAAATTCAATTTTTCTTAGGCAGAAGATTTTATTGCATATTCTTGCACAAAATACACCGAAAAGTGTAGAAAAAAATTGACACCCAGATCCGAGTAGAGGAAGACCCTTTTTATGACCAAAAACGCATCCAAAAGCATAAAAAACTTACCAAAAAAATTCAATTTTTCTTAGGCAGAAGATTTTATTGCATATTCTTGCACAAAATACACCGAAAAGTGTAGAAAAAAATTGACACCCAGATCCGAGTAGAGGAAGACCCTTTTTATGACCAAAAACGCATCCAAAAGCATAAAAAACTTACCAAAAAAATTCAATTTTTCTTAGGCAGAAGATTTTATTGCATATTCTTGCACAAAATACACCGAAAAGTGTAGAAAAAAATTGACACCCAGATCCGAGTAGAGGAAGACCCTTTTTATGACCAAAAACGCATCCAAAAGCATAAAAAACTTACCAAAAAAATTCAATTTTTCTTAGGCAGAAGATTTTATTGCATATTCTTGCACAAAATACACCGAAAAGTGTAGAAAAAAATTGACACCCAGATCCGAGTAGAGGAAGACCCTTTTTATGACCAAAAACGCATCCAAAAGCATAAAAAACTTACCAAAAAAATTCAATTTTTCTTAGGCAGAAGATTTTATTGCATATTCTTGCACAAAATACACCGAAAAGTGTAGAAAAAAATTGACACCCAGATCCGAGTAGAGGAAGACCCTTTTTATGACCAAAAACGCATCCAAAAGCATAAAAAACTTACCAAAAAAATTCAATTTTTCTTAGGCAGAAGATTTTATTGCATATTCTTGCACAAAATACACCGAAAAGTGTAGAAAAAAATTGACACCCAGATCCGAGTAGAGGAAGACCCTTTTTATGACCAAAAACGCATCCAAAAGCATAAAAAACTTACCAAAAAAATTCAATTTTTCTTAGGCAGAAGATTTTATTGCATATTCTTGCACAAAATACACCGAAAAGTGTAGAAAAAAATTGACACCCAGATCCGAGTAGAGGAAGACCCTTTTTATGACCAAAAACGCATCCAAAAGCATAAAAAACTTACCAAAAAAATTCAATTTTTCTTAGGCAGAAGATTTTATTGCATATTCTTGCACAAAATACACCGAAAAGTGTAGAAAAAAATTGACACCCAGATCCGAGTAGAGGAAGACCCTTTTTATGACCAAAAACGCATCCAAAAGCATAAAAAACTTACCAAAAAAATTCAATTTTTCTTAGGCAGAAGATTTTATTGCATATTCTTGCACAAAATACACCGAAAAGTGTAGAAAAAAATTGACACCCAGATCCGAGTAGAGGAAGACCCTTTTTATGACCAAAAACGCATCCAAAAGCATAAAAAACTTACCAAAAAAATTCAATTTTTCTTAGGCAGAAGATTTTATTGCATATTCTTGCACAAAATACACCGAAAAGTGTAGAAAAAAATTGACACCCAGATCCGAGTAGAGGAAGACCCTTTTTATGACCAAAAACGCATCCAAAAGCATAAAAAACTTACCAAAAAAATTCAATTTTTCTTAGGCAGAAGATTTTATTGCATATTCTTGCACAAAATACACCGAAAAGTGTAGAAAAAAATTGACACCCAGATCCGAGTAGAGGAAGACCCTTTTTATGACCAAAAACGCATCCAAAAGCATAAAAAACTTACCAAAAAAATTCAATTTTTCTTAGGCAGAAGATTTTATTGCATATTCTTGCACAAAATACACCGAAAAGTGTAGAAAAAAATTGACACCCAGATCCGAGTAGAGGAAGACCCTTTTTATGACCAAAAACGCATCCAAAAGCATAAAAAACTTACCAAAAAAATTCAATTTTTCTTAGGCAGAAGATTTTATTGCATATTCTTGCACAAAATACACCGAAAAGTGTAGAAAAAAATTGACACCCAGATCCGAGTAGAGGAAGACCCTTTTTATGACCAAAAACGCATCCAAAAGCATAAAAAACTTACCAAAAAAATTCAATTTTTCTTAGGCAGAAGATTTTATTGCATATTCTTGCACAAAATACACCGAAAAGTGTAGAAAAAAATTGACACCCAGATCCGAGTAGAGGAAGACCCTTTTTATGACCAAAAACGCATCCAAAAGCATAAAAAACTTACCAAAAAAATTCAATTTTTCTTAGGCAGAAGATTTTATTGCATATTCTTGCACAAAATACACCGAAAAGTGTAGAAAAAAATTGACACCCAGATCCGAGTAGAGGAAGACCCTTTTTATGACCAAAAACGCATCCAAAAGCATAAAAAACTTACCAAAAAAATTCAATTTTTCTTAGGCAGAAGATTTTATTGCATATTCTTGCACAAAATACACCGAAAAGTGTAGAAAAAAATTGACACCCAGATCCGAGTAGAGGAAGACCCTTTTTATGACCAAAAACGCATCCAAAAGCATAAAAAACTTACCAAAAAAATTCAATTTTTCTTAGGCAGAAGATTTTATTGCATATTCTTGCACAAAATACACCGAAAAGTGTAGAAAAAAATTGACACCCAGATCCGAGTAGAGGAAGACCCTTTTTATGACCAAAAACGCATCCAAAAGCATAAAAAACTTACCAAAAAAATTCAATTTTTCTTAGGCAGAAGATTTTATTGCATATTCTTGCACAAAATACACCGAAAAGTGTAGAAAAAAATTGACACCCAGATCCGAGTAGAGGAAGACCCTTTTTATGACCAAAAACGCATCCAAAAGCATAAAAAACTTACCAAAAAAATTCAATTTTTCTTAGGCAGAAGATTTTATTGCATATTCTTGCACAAAATACACCGAAAAGTGTAGAAAAAAATTGACACCCAGATCCGAGTAGAGGAAGACCCTTTTTATGACCAAAAACGCATCCAAAAGCATAAAAAACTTACCAAAAAAATTCAATTTTTCTTAGGCAGAAGATTTTATTGCATATTCTTGCACAAAATACACCGAAAAGTGTAGAAAAAAATTGACACCCAGATCCGAGTAGAGGAAGACCCTTTTTATGACCAAAAACGCATCCAAAAGCATAAAAAACTTACCAAAAAAATTCAATTTTTCTTAGGCAGAAGATTTTATTGCATATTCTTGCACAAAATACACCGAAAAGTGTAGAAAAAAATTGACACCCAGATCCGAGTAGAGGAAGACCCTTTTTATGACCAAAAACGCATCCAAAAGCATAAAAAACTCACCAAAAAAATTCAATTTTTCTTAGGCAGAAGATTTTATTGCATATTCTTGCACAAAATACACCGAAAAGTGTAGAAAAAAATTGACACCCAGATCCGAGTAGAGGAAGACCCTTTTTATGACCAAAAACGCATCCAAAAGCATAAAAAACTTATCAAAAAAATTCAATTTTTCTTAGGCAGAAGATTTTATTGCATATTCTTGCACAAAATACACCGAAAAGTGTAGAAAAAAATTGACACCCAGATCCGAGTAGAGGAAGACCCTTTTTATGACCAAAAACGCATCCAAAAGCATAAAAAACTTACCAAAAAAATTCAATTTTTCTTAGGCAGAAGATTTTATTGCATATTCTTGCACAAAATACACCGAAAAGTGTAGAAAAAAATTGACACCCAGATCCGAGTAGAGGAAGACCCTTTTTATGACCAAAAACGCATCCAAAAGCATAAAAAACTTACCAAAAAAATTCAATTTTTCTTAGGCAGAAGATTTTATTGCATATTCTTGCACAAAATACACCGAAAAGTGTAGAAAAAAATTGACACCCAGATCCGAGTAGAGGAAGACCCTTTTTATGACCAAAAACGCATCCAAAAGCATAAAAAACTTACCAAAAAAATTCAATTTTTCTTAGGCAGAAGATTTTATTGCATATTCTTGCACAAAATACACCGAAAAGTGTAGAAAAAAATTGACACCCAGATCCGAGTAGAGGAAGACCCTTTTTATGACCAAAAACGCATCCAAAAGCATAAAAAACTTACCAAAAAAATTCAATTTTTCTTAGGCAGAAGATTTTATTGCATATTCTTGCACAAAATACACCGAAAAGTGTAGAAAAAAATTGACACCCAGATCCGAGTAGAGGAAGACCCTTTTTATGACCAAAAACGCATCCAAAAGCATAAAAAACTCACCAAAAAAATTCAATTTTTCTTAGGCAGAAGATTTTATTGCATATTTTTGCACAAAATACACCGAAAAGTGTAGAAAAAAATTGACACCCAGATCCGAGTAGAGGAAGACCCTTTTTATGACCAAAAACGCATCCAAAAGCATAAAAAACTTACCAAAAAAATTCAATTTTTCTTAGGCAGAAGATTTTATTGCATATTCTTGCACAAAATACACCGAAAAGTGTAGAAAAAAATTGACACCCAGATCCGAGTAGAGGAAGACCCTTTTTATGACCAAAAACGCATCCAAAAGCATAAAAAACTTACCAAAAAAATTCAATTTTTCTTAGGCAGAAGATTTTATTGCATATTCTTGCACAAAATACACCGAAAAGTGTAGAAAAAAATTGACACCCAGATCCGAGTAGAGGAAGACCCTTTTTATGACCAAAAACGCATCCAAAAGCATAAAAAACTTACCAAAAAAATTCAATTTTTCTTAGGCAGAAGATTTTATTGCATATTCTTGCACAAAATACACCGAAAAGTGTAGAAAAAAATTGACACCCAGATCCGAGTAGAGGAAGACCCTTTTTATGACCAAAAACGCATCCAAAAGCATAAAAAACTCACCAAAAAAATTCAATTTTTCTTAGGCAGAAGATTTTATTGTATATTTTTGCACAAAATACACCGAAAAGTGTAGAAAAAAATTGACACCCAGATCCGAGTAGAGGAAGACCCTTTTTATGACCAAAAACGCATCCAAAAGCATAAAAAACTTACCAAAAAAATTCAATTTTTCTTAGGCAGAAGATTTTATTGCATATTCTTGCACAAAATACACCGAAAAGTGTAGAAAAAAATTGACACCCAGATCCGAGTAGAGGAAGACCCTTTTTATGACCAAAAACGCATCCAAAAGCATAAAAAACTTACCAAAAAAATTCAATTTTTCTTAGGCAGAAGATTTTATTGCATATTCTTGCACAAAATACACCGAAAAGTGTAGAAAAAAATTGACACCCAGATCCGAGTAGAGGAAGACCCTTTTTATGACCAAAAACGCATCCAAAAGCATAAAAAACTTACCAAAAAAATTCAATTTTTCTTAGGCAGAAGATTTTATTGCATATTCTTGCACAAAATACACCGAAAAGTGTAGAAAAAAATTGACACCCAGATCCGAGTAGAGGAAGACCCTTTTTATGACCAAAAACGCATCCAAAAGCATAAAAAACTTACCAAAAAAATTCAATTTTTCTTAGGCAGAAGATTTTATTGCATATTCTTGCACAAAATACACCGAAAAGTGTAGAAAAAAATTGACACCCAGATCCGAGTAGAGGAAGACCCTTTTTATGACCAAAAACGCATCCAAAAGCATAAAAAACTTACCAAAAAAATTCAATTTTTCTTAGGCAGAAGATTTTATTGCATATTCTTGCACAAAATACACCGAAAAGTGTAGAAAAAAATTGACACCCAGATCCGAGTAGAGGAAGACCCTTTTTATGACCAAAAACGCATCCAAAAGCATAAAAAACTTACCAAAAAAATTCAATTTTTTCTTAGGCAGAAGATTTTATTGCATATTCTTGCACAAAATACACCGAAAAGTGTAGAAAAAAATTGACACCCAGATCCGAGTAGAGGAAGACCCTTTTTATGACCAAAAACGCATCCAAAAGCATAAAAAACTCACCAAAAAATTCAATTTTTCTTAGGCAGAAGATTTTATTGCATATTCTTGCACAAAATACACCGAAAAGTGTAGAAAAAAATTGACACCCAGATCCGAGTAGAGGAAGACCCTTTTTATGACCAAAAACGCATCCAAAAGCATAAAAAAACTTACCAAAAAAATTCAATTTTTCTTAGGCAGAAGATTTTATTGCATATTCTTGCACAAAATACACCGAAAAGTGTAGAAAAAAATTGACACCCAGATCCGAGTAGAGGAAGACCCTCTTTATGACCAAAAACGCATCCAAAAGCATAAAAAACTTACCAAAAAAATTCAATTTTTCTTAGGCAGAAGATTTTATTGCATATTCTTGCACAAAATACATCGAAAAGTGTAAAAAAAAATTGACACCCAGATCCGAGTAGAGGAAGACCCTTTTTATGACCAAAAACGCACCCAAAAGCATAAAAAACTTGCCAAAAAAATTCAATTATTCTAAGGCAGAAGATTTTATTGCATATTCTTGCACAAAATACACCGAAAAGTGTAGAAAAAAATTGACACCCAGATCCGAGTAGAGGAAGACCCTTTTTATGACCAAAAACGCATCCAAAAGCATAAAAAAATTTCCAAAAAAATTCAATTTTTCTTAGGCAGACGATTTTATTGCATATTCTTGCACAAAATACACCGAAAAGTGTAGAAAAAAAATTGACACCCAGATCCGAGCAGAGGAAGACGCTTTTTATGACCAAAAACGCATCCAAAAGCATAAAAAACTTACCAAAAAAATTCAATTTTTCTTAGGCAGAAGATTTTATTGCATATTCTTGCACAAAATACACCGAAAAGTGTAGAAAAAAATTGACACCCAGATCCGAGTAGAGGAAGACCCTTTTTATGACCAAAAACGCATCCAAAAGCATAAAAAACTTACCAAAAAAATTCAATTTTTCTTAGGCAGAAGATTTTATTGCATATTCTTGCACAAAATACACCGAAAAGTGTAGAAAAAAATTGACACCCAGATCCGAGTAGAGGAAGACCCTTTTTATGACCAAAAACGCATCCAAAAGCATAAAAAACTTACCAAAAAAATTCAATTTTTCTTAGGCAGAAGATTTTATTGCATATTCTTGCACAAAATACACCGAAAAGTGTAGAAAAAAATTGACACCCAGATCCGAGTAGAGGAAGACCCTTTTTATGACCAAAAACGCATCCAAAAGCATAAAAAACTCACCAAAAAAATTCAATTTTTCTTAGGCAGAAGATTTTATTGCATATTCTTGCACAAAATACACCGAAAAGTGTAGAAAAAAATTGACACCCAGATCCGAGTAGAGGAAGACCCTTTTTATGACCAAAAACGCATCCAAAAGCATAAAAAACTTACCAAAAAAATTCAATTTTTCTTAGGCAGAAGATTTTATTGCATATTCTTGCACAAAATACACCGAAAAGTGTAGAAAAAAATTGATACCCAGATCCGAGTAGAGGAAGACCTTTTTATGACCAAAAACGCTTTCAAAAGCATAAAAAACGTACCAAAAAATTCAATTTTTCTTAGGCAGAAGATTTTATTGCATATTCATGCACAAAATACACCGAAAAGTGTAGAAAAAAATTGACACCCAGATCCGAGTAGAGGAAGACCCTTTTTATGACCAAAAACGCATCCAAAAGCATAAAAAACTTACCAAAAAAATTCAATTTTTCTTAGGCAGAAGATTTTATTGCATATTCTTGCACAAAATACACCGAAAAGTGTAGAAAAAAATTGACACCCAGATCCGAGTAGAGGAAGACCCTTTTTATGACCAAAAACGCATCCAAAAGCATAAAAAACTTACCAAAAAAATTCAATTTTTCTTAGGCAGAAGATTTTATTGCATATTCTTGCACAAAATACACCGAAAAGTGTAGAAAAAAATTGACACCCAGATCCGAGTAGAGGAAGACCCTTTTTATGACCAAAAACGCATCCAAAAGCATAAAAAACTTACCAAAAAAATTCAATTTTTCTTAGGCAGAAGATTTTATTGCATATTCTTGCACAAAATACACCGAAAAGTGTAGAAAAAAATTGACACCCAGATCCGAGTAGAGGAAGACCCTTTTTATGACCAAAAACGCATCCAAAAGCA